>NC_142711.1:21161802-21477029 GCF_055471065.1 Atractosteus spatula | reverse complement strand
ATACAGTTTCATTGGCCAAGTCCTGAAAACTCATTTGCTGCTCTACACATGGTCTCATCCTGATGTACTGTATGTATTTCAGCAGGACACAACGCACATCCTCATGCAGCTCATGGAATAATAAATAATCTATGCATGCCCTATTCCTAGACTTGAGCCCCATCCAGGGCTTGGAAACCAGTGAACAGGCACTAGCTTGTCCAGGCTCTACAAGAGGAATGGAACAGATTCCTACAAGACAGCAATTGCAACTTGATTCAAAGCACGTGTAGCAGATGTACAGCCTGCATTGCTTCCGGTGGTGGCCACAGGCACGACCAGCTTGTGACTTGCACAGTAGACCCACCTGTTGATTAATCTTGTTAATGCTGAACGTTAATCATAATTAATTCATCTACAGTACATCAAGGCTAACAAACTGCGAGTGTACAAAATATTTTTTATGATAACTCTGAATTTGATGTACAGTAGGTGTAAGTGGTTTTTCTGGATGCTTCATTGCCTTTAATTAAAGTAAGTCAATGGCTTTATATGGAAATGAAAATTGGGTATCTTCCGACTGCTTACCCTCCTGAGGTTTCAACATAGCAGCTGCATTGCTCTTCACTCTGGTTGAGACAGGTGACACCACCGGACTTATTGCAGAAGGGGACGCCAAGCCTGCAGCAGAAATAAAATTCAGAAATGAATATCATAGGGAGAGGAATTGCAAAAAACACACTACCCGACAACCTAATATTGCGCACTCTATATGTAAACAAAATTCTAAAAATATAATTTTTGGATTGCTTCAGTGAACAAAAAGCTTGAAAAAATGCCTTATTTATGAGATGCACTTGAAAAGTGTACTCGTATAAATCCACCATTTTTCCCCAAACTTTGAGAAAGAGCTGTCGGTTCCATCATGCGATCTGAAAATACAACTGAGCGCATGGAACAACAGACATCCTATTTCATCATTAAACTACTTTATCATTTAAGTCAGAAAAACAAAGATCTTAAGGATTCTGTTTAGTTCCATATTCTCAAAAAGGAAAACAGCACAAAAATGATAGCCACATGACTGCACAGTATATGTACAAGACACTAATTCCATTCATCGAGTATGAAATACACAATCTGTAACGCACATTTACCGACCAAGAAACAAGGGGTTGCCACACCACTGTACACTCAATCAAGACTTGCTAGCGGTTAAGTGATCCAACATCCTTCAGATGGGTAAAAAAAAACAGACATGCAGTATAATCTAGTTTTATCACATTATCCATTTTGCCAAGCTCAGGGGAAAAAAAAAAGACTGAAGCTCTCGAGGATCATAGCAGGGGACCCCTCATCAATGTTAAACTTGTACAACAGGGCAGCAGGAATGCTCTTGGGTAAGAGACGTTTAAAGAAAAGCAGTGTCCTCTGACCTTTCTTGACCATCCGCGCTGCAACAGTGAACTGGGTGGAGTCATTAGCTGCCCCCTTGCCCTTAGTTTTCCAGGCCTCCTCCCGGGCAGAAATGAGCTGCTTCCTCTCTTCAATTGTCATTTGGGCTTCAATCTCCTCTCCCATTCTCTGATTAAAAATGACAGAGTAATTAAAACCCCCTGCTTAAAGACCATCAGGCAAGACACCCGACCTTAACGCAGAAGAGATGCAGAATGACAAATCCACAAGCAATGGACTCTGGTAAATATGCCTGAACACAACACAAGAAATGTATACACACACGCAAAGCTATGGCCTTTTTAAATTTCCACCAAAAAATTACATCCATCTAAGCCTGTAAGATTCAGGCTTAAACAGTTACAGTATACAAGCTAAATAATGCATAAAAATTGATGTTATCCCTCTTACCGAAAAATAACCAGATAGAATAATTGCTCTTTTATTTGATGTTGACTTTCATAAACATTTAGAAGATTTTGCTCATATCTACTAATCCAAAAATATTATTCATGTTAATTAGAATAATGAGGAAAAAGAAAAAAAGCACAAGTTTATCTCGTTTCGCTAGTAACTGCCTTCTCTGGACTATTCTCTGCACAGAATGAGATTATTTTGTGAAAACACATCAGTACTGCACACCACACAGTTACAGAGTCGTAGGACCTGAGGGGAAGGAATCATTATGTGGGGTTTTGGTAATGAACGATTCTCAGTTGGGAATGAATTTAAAATCTACCGTAAGTGTATTCTGTTTAAACAGTACTGTATCTTTCATTTGCATTAACTTCATGTTATCATCCGATACTGCACTCTGATCAACAGCCTTTCATTTTCACTGTAACCAATTATTTCTATCTACAGTACATTTCTCTCTCAGTGGACACTGTTCTTATTTTGCTCCGTAGAGGAATTATACTTCCAACATGTGCCTGCATTACGGTTTTGTTTTTCTTGGTATTCTTGCTTTTCATTTTTGACACGATTTGAATTGGCAAAGCAAATTTACTCAATTACTACATGAACAAGTGAGGCG
This sequence comes from Atractosteus spatula, assembly GCF_055471065.1. Taxonomy (NCBI): domain Eukaryota; kingdom Metazoa; phylum Chordata; class Actinopteri; order Semionotiformes; family Lepisosteidae; genus Atractosteus; species Atractosteus spatula. Next base: position 21,474,559 of record NC_142711.1, on the reverse strand, counting down.
AAGATGGGAAATGCCAACAGGACTCATGGAAGCCTTGAAGGACACAGAGCTGCATAATAAAGGGCTCAAACTAATCTCATTTCAATTCTTCTACAGCACCCCAAAAGAGCTTTTCAAATCCTCCTTTCTTTGATCTACCACCATGTCCATTTCACCAGCATTAGATTTAGCTTGAACCCAAAGATTTAACTATAGGAAATAAAAAAAAATCAGATCTCCCCGCTGCAAGTTCTACATTCTACTAAAATGTTCTGAGGTGAACGAAAAACATTTCTGACAATATAGAAAACAAAAAGCAGAAGGTATTGTAAAAATTATGTTGGACAGCCACATAACACTTATGATGGTGCACAACGCAGAAGTCCTCAGACAAGTTTACATAATTTAATTCTCAATACACTCAGAGTTGACGTATACTCCAATGTCTGCATGGTTCAAGCTCATTAAACAAGTTATTTTCACACTCCTTCACGGTAAACTATTTATCCTAGAGGACTGTACATAATGTATTTTCCACATTCTGCACGGTGTACTGCTACTGACAAATGCAAAAACAGAAGCCCCAACAGCTGATGGGTACTGCAGACTGTACTGTAAAGAAGGCTTCAAGATTAAAGTCAAACACCACGACATGCACAGAAATATAAAGCTATTAAAGGTTTCACTAAAAAAAAAAAACAACCACAAAAAATACACAAATGTAACAAGTGTTATGCTTTCAGGACTTTTTTGCTTTGTAAAAATGCCACACACACACAGTAGGTGTTCCTCCTTCAGGGGCGTGCTCTGTAAACTAAGAGGGTTAGGTGCTGTTAATCCATCACACTCAAAGGGGATGCTGTGAGGCCTGTGCGTTTCACCTTCCATCGCCATGGGTGACGCTCATCCGCCTGCAGGGGGCTGGACTCCCTAACGCTGGGAGGACTGACCTTCAGGGAAGAACAACCAAGAGGAAAGAGAGAGAGAGCAGAGAGAAAAGGAGTGAGGGAAGGGAGCAGGCAGAGGTCAAAGCAGTCCCTCAGAGGCCCTTCACAGGAGCAGACTGCGGCCGCACCGAGGCCTCGACGACAAGGGCCCCACTTCTTTAAAGTGGTTCTCAAGCCTGTACCACAGACGTGAAAGCATCTGCCGGCACTTCATACTGCAGAATCGTGTGAACTTCCTCGGCACAGAAGAGGAAGTAACTCTACAGCCAAACAGAACAAAGCCTTCCATATGCTCCATTTTTTTTATATGCAATACTGCACCCAATTCTTCATTACAAATACAAATCCTCTGAATCCTCTCTCCATATTTCTATCTAAAACCATACACCGCAATAATAAAATTGTAATTTCAATTCAGAAAACACTAAAACATAATAAAGATTTCACTATAAGGTTTAAATGGTTTAATGAAAAACAAAAATCGGAAAACTGGATGGCCAAAAACCAAGCAGACCAAAGACATGCTTACTATTTACTTAGGGGGAAGTGGAAAAACATCTTCTACAACTCAGAAAGCTAAGAGCATACAATTTAAAAAAAGAGCACAGAACCGTAACATCAGTGCTGATGGAATTATGCATTATACAGTATAAAACTATATAATGGAACTTACATACAGCTTTTGTTTTCCTACATTCCTACACTTTTATCTGCAACTTTATACAAATCAAAATAACCATTTTCATCAGTTATTTTGATTTTGCAGATAATGCAGAGCGAAAGAAAAACAAGAGTTAGGACCTAAAGTATTGATTTTACGTCACTCCACGGTAACTAGGGCAAAACATGGCCAGACTTTTACTTAAGAAGCATAACCAATTCCAATTCTTAATATCTAATTCTGATTAAAAGCATTATCTAACGGCTTGAGATTAAGAATGCTATCAGGTTTTTACACATTCATTACTGCAACCGATGATGGCTATTTTAAATCAAGGGAGCCAACATGCCAACACAGTGTATTGGTCACCACAACCATCCAAAAGAAAACAAGCTATATCAGCCACATATTAAAATGTTAGTAAATGCTATAATCTACTAAAAAGCTAATAAAGATTTATTAAGAGGGAAAAAAAAACTTGATAAGCTTATGGTTTTATTAATGTTACTGTAGCACTTCAACAAGAAGCTAATAATGCAAATTACCAACAGAAGGATCTAATTTAAGGCAACATTTCTTAGCTTTTGGCGTTATTTGAAAAGAGTTGCATACAGTGTTATGACATTTAAATAACCAGTCTGGAAGTTTTTTTGTTTTTAATTGAGGAGTCTGATATCAACTTGCATGAAGCAAAACTACAGAGAAAGGCATGTCAGGAGCTAACCAGAGCCACTCGGCAGGCACACAGGCAGTCGAGTCAAAGACTAAACACTTGACAGCCCATGCGGCTCTTTCCTCACCTGGTTATAAGGTACAACATACTGACATTTATGGCCAGTAGGTATAGGAGGAGGAGAATAAGTAGAAGCATAGACAGGTTCCTATAGACAGGAGCAAAAGCGAAGCCAGAAGGAAAACGGACGCAGACACACACAGACGGAAGCAGAGAAAGCAAGAGTTAGAGAGGAGAGGATACACGAGAACAAAATCATCGCCACACTCCAATCAAAGACTCCCGTCTTTGATCGCCTATCACCATATTAACACTCCCTTTAATACAAATGTCCTTTTGTGTTTTCAGGGAGTCCGATATCTTAATACTTAGTTAGGAGTGTAGCATGAACAAAACTGAATACACACCTCACACATTCCACACAATGCATGCATTTAGTTTATAGTGTACCAATAATAAGTGAGCAACAGGGAAATTATTGTGTACTCCCATGTGTATGCTTAGAAAAAAGAAGCAGTCATTGACCATATTATATTTAACATTATGATACACCAACCTAAAGCTTATTGAAGGAAAACTAGGCATTTCATCTAATCATGTCACTGACAGTAAAAATACAAGAGGATACACATACAGTATAAACAGAAGTCCAAAACAGCTTATGATCTATCGATAGTTCACAACATTACTCCTACTATTACATATTCAAGCTTACCCAGAGCTGATCAGTGACAGCACTGCCGTCAATTATCACCCCTTCCTCCTATAAGTTGAAACAAATGGAAAATATTGCAAATAGTTGTTTAAGGACAGGTACAACCATCACCACTGCCCAGTGAAGGCTTTTTAGAGTCTCCAGTTGCTAGAACTTAAACAAGTGACCTCATGCATGTTTCAAAGGCTGAGTTCTCACATTCAGACATCTTCCCACTAAAATGCTTGGGCATAACACAAAAAAGTAGACATGCTTGTAATTTAAGTGGTCAACCACAACACATTTGGGCCATAAGGCTGCAGAAAAACAAACAGGGATTTTCAAGTTGCTACACCTGGCTAAACTTATTGGCTTAAAACAAGATAAAACAAAAGGTAAATAAAGAGCACCTTCTTGTTTTCAGCATTTTTTTCCTCTTTTAATACCTCATATTTCTTAATATTTCCTTTAAACATGCAGGTTAATTCCTCATTTCATGAGACAAAATCATAATCACGACCCTAGCGATGAACATCTAGCATTCCATTTACTAGTTGATAAATTTCACCGGCAGAGTACAAGTCCCCTTTCTGGATTTAGTTTTTCTGGAGTCTAACGGCCACTCTAATAGGAGAAATGAGAAAGTCTTAAGAACTCACTGGTATCTCTATGGCTAAAGTTTTAAAACTTTAAAAGTTTAAAATTAAACTTACCAAATCGTCCTATAACAGAAGTGGAAAATTAGAGTTTTTTCCCCAACAAGATCAGAAAGCCTCATTTATACAGCATGGAAAAAAGCTATAAACATCTGAGTGCATCCATGCTGTCCAACATAAGCTTTAAAAGAGCACCTAACATTCTGCAGGCATAGAGAATTAAACAGAGGCAAGACTAATCTTACTCGTGGAATCAGTTGCATGGAGACTAAAAGGATTCTATTAAGACAAGCTACTCGTCTTGTTTGACCAGATGGTTTTGTGTTCTCTCAAAAAAAAAAAAATGTTCAGTACATTTCCGGGTTTTAACCATTTGATTTTATTACAGCAATTCCCGTTTCCTCCCGATGTTGCTCGTGATGTTTTGATGGCTTCATATAATGAATGAGAACCACACCTGCGGTCAGGCAAGAGGGGTTTGTCTGAACATATCGATGAAAACGAAAAAAAATTTGACGGTGGTCTTTTTAACCACTTCACAACAACCGCAACGGTGATCGTGCCTACAGTAGTGTATCAGATTGCACCAAGTTCATTTATACCAGTTGGGGAAAAAAAAAACATTTCAATAATATTTTGAGAAAACAATTTTGCCTTTTAAACTACACAATGACCAGAGTTTAAACTCCTGGCATGAAGCCACACAGGTAGCCCAAAAGCAGAGAAGTACTAGGGGTTTAAAGGGTGCGTGTAGTAAGAAGTGTAAGGGACTTTAGAAGTTTTAAGTTACTTACCGAAAAGATGTAACCACTTCATATCTAATTTGATATTGATCACTAAACAAATCAACAGGCCTTGTTATTCACAACCCACTGCCCCAAGTTTTTTGGCCACACAGTACCGTACTTTTCAAAAGACTAGTGAGTCCTTTTATTTTACATTTATAGCTTGCAGGACTGAGGAACTGTATAGAATTACACTTTCCATGCAGAGTTTGGAAATTTAATTTATTGAAATTAAAATAAAACCGTACAGAGACAGACAAAAGACAGATGCATGAAACAAAGCTGAAAGCATTCTAGGAACATGGAAAGACAGATCAGAAACAAAAGCGAAGCATTGCTCGGGTCTACCTTTACACTGAACATTTTTCAACTTGTTCATATATTTTGCTGTAGACTAGTTCAATCGGACGGATACTTTTACTCCAGTTTGTGTTGTATAATAAACTAGATATGAAGATATAATAAACATGATTATCTTACAGGAAAAACACTTTGGAGATAAGTTGACCTACAGTACTACTGTTAAACTACAATGCTTCCATCCGACAAAAACTGCATTTAAATTTCCTCTCAAGTTAATCATATTTAATAACCACCAAAGTTCATCTGGTGGCTTTTAAAGCTGGTAGCTCTGACAAAATTAAAACCTAAATTGTCAAGCATATTTAATTTTAAATATTTTAAAGAAATTTTCTAAAATTCTTCAATTATAGTACCACCAAAATAATAATAATAATAATAAAATAATAATAATAATGGAGACGGGTCAGAAATAGAGATAGGAAGCTGATAAAGTGAAGATAAGTTGCTTACAATTTAAAATACAGAAAGCACATAAAACAAAATCATGGAAGACTTCTAGAAAGTGGAAATCAAACCTCCCCCAGTAACCCTAAAACTGCAACATTCACGTTTGTGGAAATGTGAAATACAATTAGACGTTGCTTACTTCAAAGCTTATGTATCGTGCTCATCAGAAATTTTAAACGTATAATTTTTTCCCCACAAAACAGACTTACTGTACTGTAAGTGAATGATCTGATCTCCCAGGCTTAAAAAGGATAATTACCTACTGCATTTGAAATGCACTAACTTCCATGTGACAGGCCAAAGGTGACATGGCACAATTCTCAACCCCATTACACACTGGTGGTTCACAGAACAGGTTATATTAAAAGGTGAATTATCTGTGCAGCAATGCACTGTAGATAATGTAAATCTCTTAGCATGCTGCTAATGATGCCCTTGAAACAGCCACTTTTAGCCACCTTTGGGGAAAAAAAGTATAGTAGGAGTTTTTTTTATTAATGGATTATTGCATAATATTCCAAAATCATGAAAAACGAACAGTTTTCCCAGAAACATTTTTGCATCTGGTTGAAAAGGAATACTCCTGAAACAACATTTAACCTACTGAAAGTTACCATGATCTAGTCAACATCACTAGTGGCATTTATTGAAACCTCCTTAGGAGAATAATCCACTTCATAAAAGACAAAGACAGTGTTAAGACTGCCCCGTGACCGAAATATGAACCTGGATTAAAATCCACTTTGTAGATGGTTCCTGAAAGAGAATTCTTAAATTATATGGTAACAGCCAATGGGTTAAAGGTTTCTATACAAGATAAGATCACTTTATTAGCCCTATACAATTTCTTGCATTAGGAATTTGTCTATTCGGATACCCCAGCTTGCTCTCCATGAGACACACAGACAGGGAGAGAAGCCTGGGGTCAGAGCGCAGGGTCAGCCATTTATACAGCGCCCCTGGAGCAGTTGGGGTGAAGGGCCTTGCTCAGGGGCCCAACGGAGTAGGATTCCTCTGCCGGCCGCGGGATACGAACCAGCAACCTTCCAGCCACTGGCACAGATCCTTAGCCACAGAGCCATCGCACCGCCCCTATGTATGTATGCGTGTTGTAAGGATTTTAACTATACATATAGTACTACAAGACATTTTTTATAATGTATAGTTTTGCTTTGATAACCTCCAAGGGAGTTTCATCCTTAAAAAGCATCAGCTGTGGAAAGACACCTGCTTTATTTTTTTTTAATAATTAACAGGACAAGCACAAAATACATTGAAATTCAGACGATTCCATACATTCTAATTAGTATTCCACACTTATCACCTGTGAAATGTCAGTACTGCAACAATACACATTTTTAAAAGCACTACAGAAAATCCTATGGAGCCGATTACAGAACAGAACCCAAAGATGATCCTTGAAAGTACAGTATCTTCAAAACATTCATTTTGACGGATACCATAAATCAACCACAAATTGTGTTGCAATCCGTTTTACTACTGTGTGCAGTACTAAGCCTAAGGTCTGCCAGTCTTGTAATGCTGGATCAAATAGACAGTCCTTTCAAGCAGCATTTCTATCAATGTGCAATAACGTACATAATGTGCAAAGCCCAGGACCTGTGGAAACAGTAAACCCAAGTAATGGCGTAGTAAGTCTGAAAATACAATTCTCAAGAGTCACAAGAGATGTTATTTACTGGTTGATTTACTGCTAGGGGAATGAGAGCTGAAACATGAAGGATTACCATTATGTTCAAATATTAACATGGTGGATAGCTATGGTAGGAGTGTACTATACAAAGTTAATGCATGGGGAGGTCCTACTACCAATCCAAAGAAAAGAATTCTAAACAGTAAACAACCATCTTTACAATGTGAGCTTCCATTATGTCTGAAACCTCCGTATGAAATCCACACAACGTACCAGATTTTTAAAATGCAATTGGTCCTTACTGATATTGTAAAACAGGATTGGTTATCATTTGATGTGGCAGTCAATAGCTTGAGGGTAGCATGCTGTTCCCTCGGGTTTCAGAAAGTGAAACTGCGTCACAGTACCCACTTCCACCTAGAAAAAACATTTCGGTTCTGGGACTTCATTACCAGGTTCAAACAAGCCACCATGTACTGTTGTCATACTGGTTTCAGGGAACGCTGAATGGTAAGGCTACAACAGGTTTTCACAGCTACACAATTTAAAATGGCTTTCTGGTGAGGCTGCAAAGAGATCTAGGCATCTATCTAGACATCCCATGTACTACCTGTATATCAATATTTTCAAACAATTTCAACATTTCTATTGACTAGTATTTCAAATAAACCTCAGTCCCTGACCTCAGTGCTCATGCAGCACAAAAACTTTCTTCACCCCACCACAACAGATATAAAGCTTAGTGTACTTGAGCAGTAAAGCTGCCCCCAGGAATTCCTGGAATAAAACCCACCTCCCACGACTAATACAGTTGGATACACCAGGAATGAGCTGGATACTTGCCCTAACAATTAATTGTTAGTCAGACATCTTGCTACTTTAAAGGACAGATCCGTAAAACTGAAAAAATAAATCAATGTTACTATATTGACTGCATGCTATTCATCACTGGGCAATATTTAAAAAGTATATTTCTTCCCATAACGGCAGTCAATATACAAAAAGGGTAAACTACCTGGTCAACTATGCTACGACATCAAAACAGTGCAGTAGTGGTACAGTGTATATTAATAAGGCAATTTCTCAGGTTTCTTATCCTTGAATGCACCACCTTATCAAAACAACCATACAACTTTCACTGGAAAAAAGGCTAGACAGAGAAACAGATGCAGATGTCGAATGACTATGCTCAAGGAAAATCTTATAAACCTGTTGTCGGCAAAAATCTGAACTGCGATGTCTTGCTACTTCGTAAAAAAGATCCAAGAAACCAGCATTACATTTCCTCCATGTTATTCATTACTGTACAATACAAAGTGGCAAGCAAACAAAATACGGACAAGTTTTAAAAAAAGCAAATTCCCTTGGGTATTCCATTACTGAAAGCTGCATCGCTGCATTGCCCTTTTCTACACTAAAGCTTCTGACACTTCAATCTGTGGAAGGGGCAATCTTTCAGCAGTTTTTGATATAGAGAACACTGGTCCACAAATATTTACAGTCTTGGGATTCTGCTTGGTGTTTACACTGAGCCTTTCCAAATATGATAACAGTAATATGTAATATGATACAGTACTGGCGTAATGTTATACAAGACCTGAATGGGTAAAACAAGCAAAAACATACGTTTTGTAAATATGACTGGGTATTTAAAGTTAATCACGTACAGTATGTCATCAGATTTCTTATGCTGTACTATTTCCAAATGGTTGTAGTATCTGTCATGCCGTGTTCTCAATGATTGGTAAGTATTACCTGTACACTGGATATTTGGAAGAAAAACAACGGTATGATGTGTGAACTCTAGCCTAGCCTTAAAGCTCGTCTGCCGAAAGCTTACTTGCCGAGACGGAGTGACCAGACATCCTGCTCTGGTATCAGTAACTCGTACTGTATTGACAAATCAGTCTGAGAAGTAACACTTTGTTCCTGGCAAAGGCACAAAGAGATTTATTTCAAACCAAGACTTCTTAACATTGCAATTAAACCCCTCTCCCCCTGGGCTCACTGAGCACATTTAAAAGGTGGACTCAACCTCGTTACTACTAATGTAAATTAAGGGTTACAGGCACAAAAACTCCAGAATATGCAATGTGTTGGTGTATGATCTGTTGCATCTGATGGAGTCTGCCTTATAGTATCTCCGCAACCTTATACTCCCACTGTTCATGTCCCATGGTCATCAGATACTGATCATGCCCTCAAACCAGGTTTAGTATACGTGATCAAGTCTTTTATGTTTACCCAAGTTGCAGAATTTGCCCCATCAATTTGAAACAGATTTTATTTTACTTGCATTTATTAAATGCAACTGCTGTACATGCAACCTATGTACTCTTAAATTTTATATGTTGCCTTGCAATACATAGCAAAAAAATGAACTTTGAAAGTACAGTACATCAAAGAACTACCTACTGTAATATAGGAAGCAGTGCAGAACTTTAGGAAGCCAATAAAGACTAAATAAAGAGGGAGAAGCAGCATCTTATGACCTATTTAATGCACAAAGAACTTTAACTAAAGGTACATATGGTAAGCCTGTGTACAACAATTCCATACAGAGCTTTGCGTGGGTTTTAAAAGATTTTCAATAGGAGTCAGCTCAATAGCAACAATCAGCTTTCCTTAGTCATGCAGATGGGCTTATTTTTTAGTAGAGGTGTTAAGGAGGTTTGATTATCCACTTGCTGCAACAAGTCAGGTTACCTTCTTTTTGAAGCTCTGCTCAACCTCCCAAAGCTGCACGTGATGCTCTGCAACGGCCACTCGGACAACATCCTGCTTCTTGTTGATCCTGTTTCTCCAGTCTTCCTCCCCACTCTTCTTTAGCAGAGCCAGCCTAAGAAGGAAGAATATGTGGCCTTAATTTTCACCGAATGCCTCGCTGGGCTTCAATTCATAGCTGTTTGACAGTGTTTATACACAGCGCCGGTCGTTTATGGTAAATGGAAACAGAAGACACTCATAAGGTAGTCAGAGGCAGAATAATTACTTTCTGCAACAAAGTGCCTTTGTACTTAATTTGGGGGGGAAAAAAAGGAAAACATTCAATGTTAACATCTTAGCTTTTTTTTCTATTATGCATTTACAAATTGGCAACAGAACTGTTAGATAGCTTTACTTACGATATGAATAACCATCAGTGCACAAGTCAGAATACCACATCAAGGAAATTTAAAGGATTTCCAGTCAACACAGAAAGTGGATCTGTTTTGGAAGACTGACGTATACATTAGGCGACTACTTACAGACTTAAAAGGAGAAGCTCATATTCTCATCTTGAAAACATACTGGTTATTTCTGGGCTACACCAAATATAAACATGAACGCAATTTATGTAAAAAATGTTTAAAGATTCTCTTTTGCAAGTTTGACTTGCCAGGGATGACTCTTGGCATCTGTTGAGGTGGATAATATTCTCAAGTCAGTTTGCTACAAGCAGCTGAAGTGGATGGGACTGATCTCATCTGTGAACTTTATGTTGTACTTGTATTGTACTAACTATGTTTTTCAGATTAATGTTTTCTTATTTTTTTTGTTTTGCAGTAGTTTTGCATTGCAAGGTCCACTTAGATACAAACGCAATAAATTGACTACTGGAGAAACTTGCCACAAAGACTAAAAAAAACACCAGCTAGTATGTACTTTTGCTTGTTACTGTATGACCTCACTGATTACAGTTCCCAGGTCATTAAAAGTACTCCAGTTGGCCAGGACAAACACCAGCCTGTTCGAATACACAAAATGTTGCACGTTGAATGAAGAGTCAAGAGTGACTGGTGCAAAAATGAACATCTCTAAAATACTGATGACACTCATTACTGTAGGGTAAGACATACACCTTATTTTTGCACCTTAGGAGACAGAGCAAAAAAAACTGTTCATTTACTGGTGAAAAAGCCTAAAGTAATTCAGAACTGCAAAAGAACAACAAAAAATACTTAAGCACATGAAAAAGCATGACATTAAACATCTGGTATGAAGTATTTTAGATTTCTGTAATATTTGGATAGACAGTGCCTTGGATAAATGGCTACTACATTCTTAATATGTCTTTGCACTGCTTTAAAAGCTTTAACTCAAATTTTAAAATCCGTAAAATTCTGTCTTGATTCGTCATTTCACTGGAATAGTTTATTCTTGTGTACAGACAAACAGCTATGAGCTCTGACAGATTCCAAGGGAAAATGCATAGCAGTTACTTCCCCCCCCATTTATTTTTAACCACGCAATAATAGAATATCCTAATTGGACTCATACTTTACAATACACGACCTATGGTCATTTAAACACTCCTCTGCTAAATCACTTACAAAAATGTTTACCTACAGTCATTTGATAAAATCTCTTGACAAACATGTATGTCAATTTCTCATAAAGCACTCTATCACTTTGGAAAAAATATTCTATTGCAAACATTTTCAATTTCATTCAATGTCAAACTTTTCCTTTTCAATGATGGCAATTGATGTGAACATAGGAAAGGTCATTCATTTTATGAAGACGTAAAGTTTTAATAGTGAATGAAAGAGCTGTTTTTTGAAGCACACCAGAAACAATGAAGCAACCTAATTTCTTCCCAACTTGCAACAGAATGAGGTTAAAACACTCCTGCTGCCTCTCCTTGAACAACCGGTGTTAACTCACAGCACTGTTTCCTAAAATAAACCCCCTTAACTCCTGTCAAAACCACAAATGCAACCTACATTCTCACAATGAGAATCAAGGTGAGCACCATTCACTTACTGGAGATTACAACAGGAAAAAATCCTCACATCCTTATCATCAATTGAAAAACAAATTATATAAAAAAACGAATCAAAACTAAACTAGTTATTTACATAGCAGATTTTCTCCAATTTTCAAGAGGTATAAAAGCATAATTAAAACGAATAAAAAAGGGACAGTGAAGTCCACAGCCCTTCAATGTGTGCAAAGATCACAGAGCACTCTATGTGAATGACAATATGCAGGAAACAGACACACATAAAAGGAACTGCATGTAAGCAAAACTACTGGGAATGCAGCTGGAATATCCGCTGAAAAAGATCGAGAACTCAAAATTGAATTACCTCTCTTTGATGGACAACTGTTTAGTCGTCATGGTGTCGGAAAGCTCCTCGCTCCTGTCAGGCTCGTGTTCCTTGGCAGAGGGGAGCTCCGAGTGGATGCTGTTGCCTGCGCCTTCGCTCAGCTCTGAAGGCTGCAGTATTGAGGGCAGCACATTGAAAGACTGAGAGACACTCCTTGCTGTTGCAGCGCCGACTCGGAGGGAAGCACTGGGTTCCAGCAGCTCTGCACGCGGACGCACATGACACAGGACGGCGTTAGAAGATGTGCACACCAATACATAACTGTCAAGCAGCGGAGTACTGTATGTACAATCGGTGCACAAAGCAGAAAAAAGAGGCTGCAGTTTAGAGGTGCCTCAGCACGTGTTTTATGAGATCCAGTGGCTTGCATTCCTAATTGTCAGCCTGACTTTCATAAGATGGAATGAGAACTCCTAAGCAGCTATTTAAATAGGCTAGATTTCGGTATTGGGGTTAAAACCATATTGTCCTGCATGTTTCTACTCCTTTCCCCTCCTGTAGCACATAAAGCTTAATTCTCCAAGATGCTGCTCTGCGCAAACAAATGTTTTTTCTTTTGTATTACATGCGCGAGCACGTTAGGAAAAGGTCAAATGCTGAGAGTCATTGTTGCCGTCAAAAGTGAGCACCAAACAGGAAAACCATAGTGTCTGCTCTGACAAATAAGGGAAAGCCGACAACCACAGACTTCTGCATCGTAGCTGTAACAGACACTACTACAGGAAATGCCTTTACGTTTTGAAAAAAAATCTTTAAATAAGGCTGACGCACAACCACGATGACAGTCACAAAAACATATACCTGAATAACAGCTTTATGCATTTTAGTGACTTTTTGTCTGCTTCCCTTTGTTGTTAAACTGCACCAAGCCATGTCAGAGACGGCAATTAATCAAACAGAACAGCACTGCTTGTACCTCAGGTGAGAAAAAGAGTGCAAGAAATTACTTCAATATCCTATCTTGGACAGCAAAGCTCCCTGCAGCAAGTCAAGGTCACAACCGTTCATCTTGATATAAATGTAATAAAAGAAATCCATTATGCACACTACAAATGATACTTGTATACCTACAGTAAACGGTTTTCTAAGCCAAAACAGATGGAGGCACAGCCCAGACCACTCACCCGAGACAGCTGCCCTGGATTTTTGGACACTCTCAGACTCAAACAGCTCCCGTTGGGGGTGCCTCTCCTTCAGGACCCCCCTGGCCTCCTGCCGCTCCTGAAGAACGGCGCTGTCTGTCTTCAAGAGGCTCCGGGGCTCGGCTGCCGGCGAGGTGTCGGGGCTGAGCTGCTCCCTGCTGCTTCTTCTGGGAGGGCTGTGCCTCAGGGGCCGGATGTCCACATCCCACTCGCTCCCACCTGGCTGCAGGGGTCCTAGTTGCCTGCCGTCTCCGTTTGGAGAGCCGTGTTTTCTTCTGTAGCTGCTGCTGCTGCTTTCTTCTCGTGCTGCTCCTGTTGCCTCTTCCTGTCGCTGCCCAGCAGCTGAGTAGCTGTGAAACACGCCTTTGATTTCTGCTGCCTGCTGCTGCTGCTGCTCTGTGAAAGGCGGAGCTGCAGGGCTGTGGTACCTGGGAGCTGCTCTCTCAGGAGACTCGCCCGCGGAGGGCAGAGAGCTCTCGGCGGCAGCCGTAGGCTTCCCCCGGTGTATATCCCCTGCGTGGACGGTTGACACTGCGGCTGCCTGAGAAGTTGCCGCCGCTACCGACTTCACAATTGACGCTGGCAAAGGTCCTAGCTTTCCACCTCCTCCATTCTGCAGCTGTGGAAGGCAAAATTGACAAAACATTTCAGCTTTCATTAACAATCAGAGAGTAACTGTGCCACTTCAGAGAGTAACTGTGATTTAGCATCAAGATCGAATGCCACTTCATCATGCTGAGTAATCAAATTCGCATCACAGTGACTCATTTTACATCCTGTTGATCAAGCCGAGAGCTGTTTTTTTTTTTAAATAAAATGTTCTCGTAAGCCATGCTCATCATCTCTGCGGGTCACAACAACGCTGAGAGAAGCATCCAACAGGTGCTTATAAGGAAAGGTATGGACCTGGTTTAGACAACTGAAGTGTCTTCCAGACTGTTTAACATGTATGATGAGCACACAACCCCATCTTCAATGTAATATTTAATATTAATTTTTTGGTTGTTGCCTTATCTTATACTTTGATTTATTGTAACATGATGCTATCTCAAGCGATCCTTATCTTTCCGAACAAAGAAAGATGTTCCAAGTAGATGATAAAGTTACCAACCCACACAAATTGAGAAATCTATATTTCACAAAACATTATATCGATCGAGAAATCCTGTCTCCATGTGAAGTTTGGATTAGATCAGGTTTTCAGATGGATTCGAAAAAAATTGCAGCTGGCGAGATCAGCACTCTTTGTCCTGGTCCGCTTCTCCTCCTGTGCCATTTGCCCCTACTACATTCTACTGGAAACCTACACAACACAAACCAGTTGCTTTATACAAGCTTCCATTTCTCCATTCTGTTTCCCTATGTTCTCTTTAAATATTAAAAAAAAAGATTTAAATCACTCTGCCCTTTAGGGAACACCTTAACATCATTGTTTTTGTTTTTATGCTAGATTTTAGTTTGAATAGAAGTAAACATGATTTTTTCCCCATTCACTTTGCAGCATGCACTGCAAATACAGTTGACTTTACAAACCCTCTTCAGCAAGTTAGCAAAACCTCAAAAAACAGGTTTTAAAACAATCTTTTAAATGGTATTTAAAAATTATCATGCACTTTATGGGTAAAGCGCATCTTGAATAAAACAGATAATTACTAAATATAGTATATGTACTTTTAGAAATTCATATTTCTAGTTCTCTCATTACACTGCATCTAAATCCAGGAATGTTTCACTCAATAGACAATTGTTCTTGTTCAGGAATTAGGATGGATTACTGGATTACTCAAACTGAATAAGGAAAATTTCACTGTTTCAAGTTAGCTAGGAACGTCTGTTGTTTTGGCAATATGGTAACACAGGAAAAGGTGGGAGAGGAAAGAGATGGTTGGTGTTTTATTAAGGAAAGGAAAGCTCAAAAGGAAATGTTCCACAGGTGCTGTGGGTTGTGAACTTTCAGTATTCACTGTACTGTTATCTAGTCTCTCTGCAGATCAGCTATTACAGACTGGGCAAAAAGAAAGCAAGCCTACTTCAATCACTGAAACCTTAACTCATGCACTAATACACTCTGCCTAGTTATTCAAAAGTACAAAATAAACCTTTTGGGTAGCTTTGTCCTGCACACATTGGGTTTTTGAGCACAGTATACATCCTGATCAAAAAAGAAAAACAGGAAAGCTAATCAAAGTTTTCTCCTGTGATTCTGATCAGCTCTTTTTTCTCATTCAAAACAGATGCATAATGGGTGCAACATTTATCAGTTCATGCACAGATGTATACTGATGCACACAAGAAATGAAAGTCTTTGTTTTACCACTCTTTTTGAAAACTATTTACTTTGTAGATAGTAATCCCATATTCGTTGACTGAAGTATTTTAATCTTGCTTCATATATTTTAGTTCCAACATAAAACACCTTGACACTGTACATCAGTTGTTACTGTTCCCTGGGACAACAACATACTGAGAAAAAGATGATTCTGTATAAAACTGCCATTTAAGAAAACATTCTTATTAATAAAAGGAAAATAATATCCCCCTCAAGCAATGACTACTATGTAGCTCCCATCAGCATGACCAAAATTGAACTGCCTGTAAAACATTTTGCTATAAAAATAGAGCACACTGATCCAGAGAAACCAGGAAACCAGCCCTGAGTGGGGAAAAGAAGGGCTTCATCCTGGAAGGAAGAGGGTCACTGTACTGGGGCCAGGATTATCACATCCCTTTGATCCATCTGCACAATTGTTTTCAAACAGCAGCGGCTGCAGCTGACAAATCTCCAGGAAGAAATGACTCTTACATCAGCCCGAAAATGATCTGCATGTTTGAAAGCCTGACAGATTAGAGGCAAAACCATCTTCTGTGGGCCAGAGGTTATCTGAAGAGGTGGCAGAGTTATACTCACTTAATGTTATTTGACACACCTTGAGGAAAACATTTCTAAGGACATGGTGAGTTTTACGCTGCTGTTGCATTGTTAATGTCCACTGGCTGTGCAGGGTAATGGTGATGTGGGGAGGAATCTTGCTTAATGAGGACACCTTTGGAGCAAATCATGGCCAACCTTACTACTTAGAGATACATTGATGAAGTCCTTAAGCCAACAGTTTTTCCATTCCATAAACCAATCCAGCACATCCAATGTGTTGATTGCAAGGCTATGTAGTACTAGGATTACAGCGGCACAACAAAAAAAAGTTACGTCAAGGTTTTGCCTTGGCTAACCTCTTCTGAACCTACTCCAAATGAAGATCTGTGGAACCAACACACCAGCATCAAATCAACAGACGAAACTGTGACCAGTCAACCTTCTCTGGCTGGTGGCAGCTGTACAGGAAGAGTGGTGAAGCTTCCCCACCGCATTATGCCCAGAGGCTGTCTGGGTCTGTACTAAAGCAAGAAGTGTTAACTCAAGAAGCCCATAACCTAACCTAATGCCGTAAAGTTCCCATTTTGACAGTAACATGTTCCATACTGAATACAGATTGTTGGACCATCATTTTTAATTCATATTTGCTGTGATTGTTTCGATATATTTACAATACTTGGTTAAATCTATTGGGCCTGTACACAAATATCTACAGAAGAACCATGGCACACCCTGTGTATATGACATAATTGGCAGTCATGAAAAGTCTAATTTAAACCAACAATCATGGCTATTTTCAATTTAAGAAACACTTTGAGCAGCACAGGTATTAGAAGCAAACTGTTTAATCAGTACACATCTGATTAAGGATCAATTTAGTTTGCACTAATATATATATAGGATATATAATATCCTTATTTTTAATATAATCTTATTCAATACTTGGGGAAAAAGTCACACGCAAGCATGATTTTGGCAAAAAAAGAACACAGTGTAAGCACAAACTGCTGAGATAACTTACACTGCTGCTATACAGTAAAAAACAAAACAAGCAGTTCAGTCACAGTACTATATGCAACAGCACTACATGCAAGTGGCTCCAAGGGACGTCGAGCCTTACGTGAACAGAGCATAACGTTCTCTGCAGGTGTTCAGAAGTTTCACTGGTCGGTGGAGAAGGGCTTTTAGGTACTAGTTCCTGCACCAGAGATATTCTTTGGTCATTTATGGACATTGGTTTTCTCACTTTGCTTATTTAAAAAAGGGAATGCAAAGGCATTAGAAAATGTCAGGCGGCTTCCGAAGCTAATCTGTCTTTGGAGGAAACTAACACTTGCACGCTCTGAACTACAGTACATTAACACAAATAAACCAAATGATAAACGTTTAACATGTTTGCCATGAAACAGGGTCGGTACAAAGATACTATATGAAGAATTAATGGGAGAAACTAATTTGCTTGACCCATTCCCAAATACTTTGGTCTAAGTGCCCCCTGCCAAGATGGTTTTAACCGATTTCAATATTTATTCATGGGAGAAAGCACAAGTATTTAAATTACAAGCACAATGCAGAAGAGTGAGCCACCCCTCAACTCCTTCACAGCAGGAAAATCCTGAGGAACTTATTCCTCCTGCTTCACGTTTGTTATGAACAAGCTTTCCCTTGGTTAAGATATCTCACGTTTCATTTGGATCCACTTGTGTTTTGTAAGAGATGTGGTTTTACCGTATTGTTCACAGTTCTGAGGAAAAACCATAACTTGACAATTCCTTGTTGAAACTTGAGAACGGGAAGGGGAGGGAGCTGGCTGAATTGGTCCCAACGGCCCGAGGGCTTCATTTCCTTTGCAGGGAGGAAAAAAAAGCCAAGCAGGTCCCCACTCCAGTTTCAACAGGAAATTGTTCTTACACCACACAAGTTGGGAGTTTCCAAAACAACAGTCACTCTCCTGGGAACAAGAGTATGAAATTTTTGCCAAAAAACACCAACAGTTAAGTGTTATCAACAGTAACAGAACTGTATCACAAACTGCACGTAGCCTGTCAGTATTTTTCTCTCCTATCAGGCAAAATAGAAGTCTGTGTCGGAGAGGGCTCCAGTTTGGGGCTGTGTACCTGCTCCACCTCTCCCAGGGTGATGGGCTGCGTCTGGTAGCGGGCGTTGGCTCTCCTCTGCCGGATGTCAGTCCTGGCCCTGGACACCACTTTGGTGGCAGGCTGTGCCAGGCGGTTGAAGAGAGCCATCTTCTCAGCCAGGCTGAGAGTGGACAGGTCGGGCTCCTCCGACTCCTGCTCGTCGCTGGTTTTCTTGGTTTCCCCGGTCTCCCTCGCCTGCTCTCGTGGTAAAGCGCTCTGGTGTGAAGATGCTTGCAAGCTGGAGGATAAACCAAAGTTACTGGATGCGTGTTAGGGGAAAAAAAAATACATTCAACAGAATAGTCTACATTACAAGAGATGATCTTAGGCTCTAGGAGTTTGCCTGCAATCTCTTTTGTTTCGGCTCCATTTGCAGATAGAAGCAACACCTGTTTCAGTTACGTTATTTGAAGAAAGTGTACAAACACAGCAACAACAAAGGGTGTGAAGTAAATGATACTATACACAAGGTGGATGTCAAAGCATGCCCATACAGTATCTCTGTCTTACAGAAGACATTGTGAGAGTGTAACTGACCCCTAACTACCGTACATTGCTAGGGATGTGATTGGGTTCTACCCTTAAGACGAATTCTTATGGCTCACCATTGTAGGGTATTATTTCATTTAATAAACTACTACATATGCCAGAGCACTGAGGCAGAAAATGCCTGAAAACACTGCTTACACAAGTAGACAATGATATAATTAAGACTTAATCATGTAAAGGTAACAGTACTAGCCTGTCTTTATGACTGTTACCTTTTCAGTATAACGCTTCTAATTCTGAATCACAGGTAGCCACAGTGAGCAATGTTTTACTAAACCATGACGGACTACAATGCTTACAAACTCCTCAATTGTGGTTTCTTTGACAAAGCCTGTGGGGATTGCTACTACATCCGTGATTTGAGGGAGCAGCATCCTGCAGCAAGGCTTGTTTAAGCAAATACATATGGTTCGCGATACAACAGTTAATTAAATTAAAATGATACAATGTTTGTTTCTCACAAGGAGACAACCAGCATTTTGTTGCTCATTTCAAATTAGTCTCCTCATGTAGTGAATGTTGCTGCTGAATAACCCGTATAGTTTTTTTTGACTGACTTGCAAAGTTCTAATGATTTTTGCCAAGATTTTAGATAATGTCTCTAATCAGGGCAGGTGTGTGGGTACAGTATATGGAGCGGATTAATTCCAAGTGCAGAGTTCCACAAGATCCATTTATGCAAATAAATAAAAATGCCACAAGGCAGCCTTTACCCAAAACTAGATTTAATACTAGATACTGCGTAATGGCTGTCATCCTGTTTAAGACCTTTTCAAACTACAAAAACAGCAGGTGGCGCCATGTAGCTGAAAGAAAGCTCCAAGAACTCTCAATAAACAGCACTAAAGCACAGTAAAATTAATGTTGAGTCATTACATCAGCTTGCACGTATTCAAAATATTGAATTTCTGATAAGTTCATTTTGCTAACATGAGTAGGAGATTAAAAAAGCCATCTTTGACCAACTATAACAAAAACCTCTGAAACATTAAAATCTTAGATTATTTTTAAATAAAGCAAAATTCAGGAATGTTTCTTCAGGTGTCAAATTCACCCCAGACCTTTAAAATGAAAGTGGCTCTTTGAAACAAGGGCTAAAGAACTCTCCTTTGTGTCTGTAAACTGCTACCATGGTTTTTAAGCTCAAGACCAGAAATAAGTTCCCTAAAATAAACCTGTTGGGATTCCAACTTAACTCTTTCCACTTCATATGAACACAGTACTACCAAATACTGTTACACACCCAAGCTTGGAGAACATGAAAAATAACATACCACAGAAACACTAATTTTGCAAATAATTAAAACTAAAGGCCATTAAAAGGTTTATATCGACCGTAGATTTTACTCAGTAACTATTTAAAATACAGCCTCCTACTTAGCTCTCCCCCATTGCTGTTCAGAGCTTCTGAATTGTACTTTCACAGTTTGATCAATCTTGACATCAAAAACAGTCTTGAAGACTGGTCCAAGACAACTGTAAAATGCTCTACCTATGCTCTAGGGGCCTGTCTGAAGCAAGATACTAAAGATATTGAAATGTGGAATAGAGAAGGAATTTAAAGTGTTAGCTGCTTAAATGCTAACTTATTTAAGGAAGGTTTAACCCACATAATTTAGTTTGAGTTGTCATTCAACTTCCATATTTGGAGTTACAAAATCCTAATTTGGAGACAGGAGCTCTCAGGGCATCGACCTCAACCCCCCCCCGCCCCCACTCACTCCGCAGGGTTCCAGGGAACACTGGGAACCCACAGCATTGATGAGCTTAAGGAGGACTTAAAACTGCACCCTCACAAGTGCCCAGTCAGCCACAGGACTGTTCCTACAGTACACGATGTTGAGGAACTGTTGGCCAACTTAAAAACCTGAGACCCTAGCTGGTGTCAAATGACACCAACAGTAAGGGCACTCAATGACTTCGCTTCATTCCCAAGTCCCAATCTGTTGAGTCAAACGATACATACTAAATCAGCATGTATTAAACCGGTCTAATGCATGTATCCTTAGCAGACTGCAGGGACAATGAGAATGTGTGAACACTTGTTTTTCATTTTTGAATAAAAGAATTGCAGTTCCACCCACAGTGTTATTACAGGGGCTGTTATCTGCTAGACACTGATATTAAAAGAAAGCTAACATTTAAGTAGATTATGTGCACTACATTAACCAAATGTCAAATGTACGTTTACTGTAATATCTTAATGGAAATTGCCTATGCGCTGAAACCTGGGAAAAGTCTGAGGTCAGACTCGGTGTGCTGGCTGTAAAGCAACAGGTAGAGGTTAATTCCACCCTGAAAGGTGGAAACATGTTTCAGCTGTGCAGCTACCTTAAGCTCCAAAGGAGAACGAGAGAAAGAACAGAAATATCCCTCCTCCCTCATTCTCCCCACAGCTGAAATGTTTTTCTTTTCTGCTTTTCAGCATTTCTTTTCTACAATTCGCCTTTATTTACTCTGGAGAATCCCACTAACATTTAATAACGGCTGAAATTCAAACCAGTGATTTTGCACTTATAGAGTCTAACACATCACACAAGTTGGCTGAGCCATACCTGAGCAGTCTTCTTACAAGTTAACTCACAATGAAAACAGCTCTATATACAGGCCTCGGTGTCGGATAGAGCTGGCAATACTCAACAAAGCAAAAACCATTAGGGGTGTTTATGTGGACATACTGTAAATCAATCAATTTAAAAAAGCAAAAAACAATTAAATGTTGCAATGAATCAAATGAATATCAACAGAGTCCAGTAACTGAGAACTGGCATTCACCACCACTTGGTTGTAGTGATGGACTGCACCAGGGTCTAATTGCAATGGGTTTAAACAAACCATAAAAGACCAGGAAATCTGAGCTATTACACAAAGCTTTCCCATGATCACATGGAAACACTCTTCCCTGGAATATTTTGTGCTCTCAATTTTTAAAATTAATTTGAAATATTGAAAATAAATCAGAAGGTTCATTTACCTGAATTAAAAAAAGCTTGACAAAGTAAAAAGTCATTTCAGTGGTGCTGGCTTATTTAAAAGGATGTCTCGATGTAATTAAAATTAAGATTTAAATGAGCTTCTTATTTACTCCAGTTTCTGAATGATCTATTTTAATACCCTTAATTTCCAGAATCTTAAACCTCACTACAGATCAAGCAAAATTATGAATATGCAGTGTTTATTACAATCTAAGCAACACCTGACCTTGGGACTTCGAGCTGCATTCATTAATAATTTAACATAAAAAGACGACATGTTAACTATCGTATGGGTAAACGTCTTCACTTATTTATTGTAGAAACAAGGTTTTATGAAGTCTTGTCCCTTATGTTGAATAGAGCATGTTAGAAGACTATTTTTCAAAAAGTGCTGGGCATCCAAGCACAAGGCCAAAATTCGTGGCTGGAACGCTTTGTATTAGTCGAGTTAGTGCACAGGCTTCACTTGGCATGCACACACTCAAGTACCTGGTGCTGTGCACAGAAGTGCTTACTACAGTGGGGCTAGGGATTCTGGCGACTGTGGTGTGGACAGTCACAGTTTGTGAGGACGAAGCAGGTACACTTTACGCCACAAAGATTGGGAGAGAGCAAATGGAAAAAAAAACATAAGTCAAAACAATTAGGAGATAGGCGGAGATGCATTGGACACATTTTACAGACTGTCAGTTGGTCACTGGCCTTTTCTTTCCGAGCACATGTAAATTTTATGTGGCTTTTCTTAATTTAAATGTACAGTAAAGCCCAACCAGCAATGGTTAACCGCAATGAAAAACCGATCAAAACGTTAAGAAATGAATACAAGTGAAAATGGGGGCAAAAAAAACTGGCAAACGTGAAATGTGTAGAAAAGTTTGCAGGATCAATGAATTTCAAGGCCTGAGGCCTGCCTTGAGGAAAACCCTTCATCATCACTATTTCCACGCTTTCCCCAGGGGTGCCGTTGTGTTGTCAGCATCTGGATTTTGCCAATATCTCGCTGAAACAGCCTGTACATTTCAGCCTGCAGTCACTCTGATCCCTCAACAGATGTTTGTTTTGGGTGTTGTTGGTAATCTCCAGTCACAAGCGTTGACAGCCTATGAATGCTCATGAACACTATTGCCTTTAAATCGGACTAAATATAATCCTATCCAGCTTTGTGTAGCCCTAAGTTTTCTTTATGAGTAAGGCAATGTGCTTATATTTGGGATCCAACAACTGTTTAGAACTCAGACATATGCATCAAGATCGACCTGAATTGTGCCTTAGACAAACCCTTCACCTACGTTGCTGCAATGACGACTTCCTCGGTGGTGACGGGTTGCGTGCGTGAGCGATCCTGGGCACGTCTCAGCCTCCTTTCCACCGCGGCGTTCCGGGAACGCGGTTTAGGTCCGGCCGACGCTTCAACGCTTTTTTCCAATTCCTGATGCGAGAGCGATGACAGGTTGATGGAGACATTTAATACACTACTCAATGACGCCTGATGACATACACAGCAGCTGGTCATATAAAAACCTTTGCCAATCAATCAAACTAAAAAAAAAATGGAAATTGAGGATTTCCATTTACCAAAACATTCTTGAAGAGTTATTGAATCACACAGGCGGATTCTGTACAATCTTTAGAACGATAACAGTTGGGCACAAGTGTTAATGCACACAAGGCATGCACAGTGCAGCCACATTAAAAAGACAGTCCCATCTGGCTGTCTCGCACATTCGGAAAGTGGGACGTTTGGAATCAAAGTGAGTCAGGATGTAGGAATGTAGAACAGGGAGGGGAGGTGATCGCTCTCCTCACAGGACTACACAGATGTGCCACAAAACCAGATGTCATTACAGCTCAGTGGGATCAAACGAAAGGTAAATGCTCACACCCCAGCCTTGTGGCAAACAACCTTGGCAGCAGTGAAAAAAATAAAAACCACAGCCGATACCCTGAAAAGTGACCTCTTGGCAGCTACACTCAGCTTTGCTCGTTCATCCAACTTCTCTTCATCCACTGAAAAACAAAAAGGATGAGATGAAATTCAGGAAGAAGGAAAGTACTCTTGCCAGGAGAAGATGACAAAATCAAACTTACAGAATTACACACTATGCTATAAAGCTAGAAAAGGATTCGAGAACCCCCACTAAAAGCTATTATTTCTCCTGGCAAATAACGGCATATAGTTGTATCCCTCATATGCTGTGTTATCATGGTAATACTGATGTTTTGGTTTTTGCTCTCCCAAATTGTAATTGTGAATGTGCTGAAATCATTTTTTCCCCCTCAACCTTCCCATCAATTTTTTTATGCTTGCATTTAAGAAAGTGCGAGTTACATGGTTGAAATATTTTATTTTAAAACGGAATTCCCTTGGATTTTTTGTGTGCTGTGTTTTTTTGCAAGTCCCTTCAGGGATTGTCCCATAAATTCTGAAAATAAAAATGTGTCACTTTGTACTATGCAGGAACGAGAGTGAACAGATATTAAGCTTTTAAAATGTTGTTGGGAAAAGTCAGAAGAAGCACCAGACAGTGTAGCTATCCACCTAGGATCCAGTTAATATACTCGGCTGAGGCAGAGTACACAATATTCACATTAGGTAAAAAATAAAGTGGTGCATTTAACTTCAAAAGATTTGAATCCGGCAGTCTCATATACAGTAGTTTTGCATCAAATACCAAGAAGTTATAAAAAAAAGGCTATACCGGAGCTACCAAAAACCCCAGGGTATTAGTTTGAAAGTATTGAAAAGGGTATTTTATTCTGCTCAATTTATTTGTATTAATTTGATTAGTTACCCCAAAAGACTAGTTCTGGGTTCTCTTAGTTTCCTCCAGGAACAAAGTTCAACATGGCCTCATACTCAGAAATCACCTCGCATTACATGTGTACGATCATGTTCACTGTTAGGTTTCAAAGTTTTAGGATATTTCAAGGAAGGAATGGAATCGACAAACACATACAGCAAAAAAGGGACATAAGACAAGAAATATAATAGCACTTGCCTTCAGTATTCTGTAGCTCAGGACTCAGACATGACCTGTAAATGAAAAGCAGTTAAGTTAAAATATACAAGATCCATCACTGGCTGAAAAGTTTAAAAGCAGTAGCTTTCCCATGAATGGAAATAAAAACAAATGGATGATTAGGAAATAAGATGGAAACAGTGTTACTGATGTGTTTCGAGACCTACAGTATTGGCACTAGAACTGTTCTACTGTTTTAGCTTTCAGACCAGGGTAGGACCAGCACGCCAAGAGTAAACAACAATGGGTGATTCATGAAGCGTGATCACATGGGCCTGTTGTGCACCGAGCTTCCAGTCTGTTGTTAATGGACCTTTTCTTACTTAGTCTCTTGAGAAAACACAAACCTTTCTGTTAAACATGTTCATAATTCACCACCACCTTATACGCATAGCAGTGGGCTATTTGAAAATGCATGACAATGACATGAAAAGCATGTCAAATAGTTTTCCCTTTTCAAGACGAATGAGACCAGGGATGGGTGAGAAGCACTGTGTCCAGAACTATCCAACAACCAAACAAAAGCAATGTATTTTCAGTCTCATTCCCCTTGTGAGGAAGGGCCACTCAGTTGCATTGACTGGTATTTAAGAGGGCAGCCATGATAAAAGCACAGACTGGGAGCTCTCCTCTAGTACTTGAGCTACCCGTCCTCAACTCGGAAAGCGCAACATCATTCAAGGCAGACCCCTCCACTGCCAACCTTTTCCCATGAAGCCTACCTATCTGTCTCCAGACGCTCTGCTGAAGTGATAGGCTGAGTCCTAAACCTCTCAGAGGTCTTTCTACTTTCTCCCGGGGAAATATAGCGCCTTGGCCTCCGGGTGCCCCTTTCCCGTTCAGCTTTGCCAGCCGAATCGAGACCCGATGTTGCCAGCTCTACCTTAGTCTCCCTTTAAGCACGTGAGAAAGAAATGATGAGAAGACAAGAGAGAGAGAGACGGGAGAAAGAGGATAGTGATGAAGCAATTTAAAAAAGCAGAGGTTGTTCCCTTCTGCAACCCAAGCCCAGATTTTTTAAATTAGTGTGGTAATAATCGCACCACATGCCAACACCATGCATGGATGTATTCTGCACACATTCCAGCTACAAGTTTTGTTACTCATTTAGGTGAGAAGCAGACGCGGCAGGATTAGGACACAAACACCATTTTAATAATTAGCCCGTTCCCCGAAACGCTGGCAGTGAGCTAAGCTTCAGGGTGTCTTGTACGGTCAAGGCAGCACATTGTTCTGATTTTTAAATCATTTCATGAAAGCCTACTCATTAGGACCGTGCAAATCACATTTAAAATCAAGAAAAGGGGTCAGTATTCCAAAATACCACCTACAGTTCTTGCTTCTTGTTGGCATTGGCACTTTCCAGGTAATTGTGGCGGAGCTGTGCAACAGACACCCTTGTATCTACTGCACTGAGGTCTCCATTTGGCACACTACTTTCAGAACCGTAGAACACCATCTCTCGGTTTGGATCCGGTTCTAGATTTTTGAAGACCGGCATCCCCGGCGCCACCCCAAAGTCCGACATCGAACGGGTCAGCATCTTGTGCTTGGCTGTGGACACCTCCTGGCCCGGACTCCGGTGCCTTGCTGGAGCCAGTGCCGATGCCTTTTGATGATATGCGGCAGCATCGCTTT
Source organism: Atractosteus spatula (assembly GCF_055471065.1). Classification (NCBI taxonomy): domain Eukaryota; kingdom Metazoa; phylum Chordata; class Actinopteri; order Semionotiformes; family Lepisosteidae; genus Atractosteus; species Atractosteus spatula. The sequence continues at coordinate 21,448,213 of NC_142711.1, read as the reverse complement.
TCTGCGGGCCTTCTTTTGTTCTGCTCTGGTAATCGACCGCCTGCCATGGAGACCCGACTTCTTCCCAATCAGCGTGTCGCCTGTGCGCGGAGTGGGAAGAGACTCCGGGTTCTTCGTCGTCTCGCGGGCTGTGAAATTCCTCCCGATTCTTCTCCCTCTTGCGGATTTCTGAAGGCAGGACTGCCTTCCTGCTCTTCAGGAGGCCCTCGGTCCTGACTGTCTGCTTATCATCTGGCTGGCGCCCATGGCTATATTCTCCACTGAACCATCCATCAGGCTCCTCCTCACGGGTGCCCTCTGCTTTTGTCGCAGAGCTAACTGGGAGCGAGGGACTGCGTTGACAACCGCCTCCTTCCGTCTCCCTTGCTGTTACAGACTTGGCACTCTGAGCCTGGCCAGCAGGCTGGACGAATCCGTAGGCCGGCTGGCGAGCAGGGCTCGGGTGAGCTTGGGCCACCCTATCGAAAGCGGAGGAGTCATGAACACGCATGTAATGAGCGGACACCTGCGGATGTCTCCTGGAAGCTGCCGTTTCTTTGACAAGTTCCGGGCTTCCTCGCACACCTTCCTCTTTCGCCAGTCTCTCTCTAACTTTAATTCTTTAAGAAAAAAGAAGGATTAAAATTCTTTAGTACCAGATAGTAAACACTCGGCCAAGATCTGGGAGACCTTTCTTCCCCACCCATTATCCACAGAAAAGAAATTGTGAACACGCCTCTAATAGCTTTGCCAAAGAATCCCCAGAACTGTTTAGTGCCATTATTTGCTAAAAGATCATCCTTCCTGCAATGAAATCAGTGAGATGACTATACAACAAAATTAAGCAAAAAAAAAACATTTTTACAGAGAAGTTAAGGATGTAGAACACGTGGGAAAGGAGAGCAAGGAAAACTGTTAGTAGCCTGATATCAAGAAACCGAATTAATAGCAGCTTTTGGCACCATGGGAGTTATTACACCCACAATGCACTCACACAAATTCTGCACACATTCATATACAGTATTAATGCTCAAGGAAGTATCGGAAAGCATCCCACAAGACCATAAAAAATACACACATCCTAATCATTGGAATACCTACAACAGATTAGAATTAGGATGCAATTTATTTGGATCATCTTATTAGCACGCTCTACATGTGACAGCGATTTTTAGTGGAAGTCTTTTTTTATTTAATACCTGGGTACTTAAATACTCAGCCTTAACAGTAGTTGTAGGAAGTTGCAGATTTAGTTTTAGCTTCTTAATCCCTTTTGTTTTTCTGTAAGCAATATAATTTACCTTGATCGACTAAAATTTAAAGGGGTTCGAGCTGTGACAGTGTGCAATCTGTGGGAACAAGTAGAGTTAATTACAAATAGAAAAGTAGGGTGTGAAGGAGGCTCCACAACAAATCCATGCTTTCCTTTACCACTTTTCAGTGTGGAATTAACCAACTTGTTCCTTTATAATTTATTTTTTACAGCCTTAAGATTAAAAACCTGATTGTTTCTCCTCTTTGTGGAATACAGCTTCAAAAGAAATTCCAAAGAAGTTCAGAGGGGGAAAAGAAGCCAGTGAAGTAACATTAAGCCTGATAAACAAAACAGCCTTATAATGCCAAGATACCCTGGACAAGGATAAAGCTTATTCTTAGCTTGTCTCTCACGTGTGATGAGCACATTCAGACATCTGCTCTTCAGATACTTCAAGCAGCTCTGTAAACAAACTCAAATGATTCCAGCAATCATTCCTGTTGTTCTGAGGGAAGTATCTGAACAATTTAATAGCCTGAGTTACTAACTGAAACTTCCTCAAATTCATCCATTTTTCAAATTTGCTATAAAACAAAAAGTACTCCATTGTGAATACTGGAAATACAAAAGAGTATGACTTAGGTGTTCCTTTCAAACGTAACCTGGCCCAGCCTAATGGACACATTTGTAAAGTGCTGTCCAAAAGAAAATGGGGAAACTGGGTTCCCTCTGCCCTTTAATGACTTCCCCATTTGCATTACCTCCATTAGTTACCGATTCATTCCCCATTTCCAAAGATTAGCCTTGGATTCTTAAGATAAACAATCTTCACTCTTTCTATGCTATACATACACATGTACACATATTTGGGCAATAGAGACATTTGTATTGCAGAAGGATCAACAGATGCTATACAATATCACAATTTTGCTTTCACATTACCTAGTGCTAGAAGGCTTATCGGATATACATTTGTATTATATATAATGATGTAACGACAATAACCCTAAACACTCCTTGAATATCCAATAAATGAATAAATATGCATTTATTCCTTGTGATAATGTCACAAGGTCAGCTTGTTCTCAAAACAGATATACAGCTAAGACAAAGAACAGCTTCCCAGAGAATGAGAGCCAATTCATTTACTGTATCTTAAGGAAAAAGCTGATAATTGGTTTTACTGGGTCAGATGGTCAACTCTCCCACAGCTTCCCGAGAAAGATCATGGCCCAACTGCTGAAAAGCAGCAGAATACAAAACAACAACAAATAAGTCTTATACATTTTAAGAATAGAATCATAACTTTAACACACCCACTAGACGAAAACTACTGTGGGTTTTACAAGGACTTTCTTTCAGAGATACAGTATGTAGACATACAGTACAAATTCAGAAACTCGTGCCTTGCAATTTAAGTAATTTAGTAGTGAATGAAAAAAGACTAACTTTGACCCACATTTGGGGCAAGAATAACAAGAGATTTCTTTATCAATATACTCCATATTTGAATCACTAAACAAATAAGAGTTCAATCTACTTTCAATCAATAATGATTATGTTAATGAATATTTAACAAAAAACAATTAACCAATATACAGTAGAGTAGCATGCCTAAGAGGACTGAACTGACAGTTTTAAAACTGAGGAAGGTCTAACCAAAATGTTAGCAACTAGGCATCTTTTACTAATAAAAGACTAATTTTGCATACAATAGAATGCAGGCGTCTACTCTTAAGAACAGTGCACCTAAAATACACCTCCTCTTGTCTACGAATTTCAGATAGAGAACATCTGCTATTTAAATATCAGTTAAGTCTGACCAAGGCAAAACTGGTATCTGTACTCTCTTTAGCAAACAGCATCTGACTCATACAAATTAAGACCCATTGCTTCTATTCTGCCTAATTACAGATGGAGCTCTTTCTAAAGCTATTATCTACAGTAGTTTAATATGTTGCCTTGTCCAGTATGTTTACACTATTTCACAGTCCTTACCATCCAAGGTATCTGAATGAAGTATCCACCAGAGGTTGTGGTTATTTTTCTTTTTCATATGGCTGCTGAACACTAGAAATCATTAACGGAGAATAACTAAGATGCAAACAATACAGTATATACAGGGAGATCATTTCTTTAGATTTCCTACCCTGAAGCGTTTCAGTGTACGTTGGTAAGCAGTTTCTGTGGATTCTCTAATAAAGTGATAAAAGTAGCACTTCAGCTTACTGAACATCTATAAATCTAATTACACCTATGCTAACAAACAACAAGAACTTCTAGCAATAATTAAATAACAGACTTGCTGGTAACTATTCATGCAAGGCCTCGGAAAGAGAAAACTGCATGGAGAAACCTATTTAATATCAAAATGGTTTGCTTCACTGCTTTATTTCTTCACAGGAGTTTTTTGGGGCAAAATAGTATTTCCCTCCCAAGCAAAAAAAAAAAAAGGCCTTGACACTAGAATAGATAACACACTTAATACAAAACCAAAACTGCACACATACAAACACACATCCAGCTGCCAAACGTTCATACCCAAGTGCTCTAGTTAAGAAGGTTGACAGTGATTTTCTGGTGGTATGCCACAAGACTGCAGCTCAACTGGCATGAAGGCTGGTGGTTTAGCTCGAGGAAGTGGAAGTGGGCTGCTCCCTGACTCGACTGCATCCAGACAATCCTCCTCTTTGTGAGCATTAAACAGTCAGCAGAAGCAGCCAACTATGGGAATTTAATTTCAAATGCAAGGAATTTGAGACCCACTGACAAGCATTTAACTGCACAGTGGCCATGCAGAAAGTTCATAAAATAAATGTGGAGACTTGATCAACTAAGTTATTCTTTTGGGCTTGTCCCCCCCCTAAAGTAAGGATGCCTGTCTTTACTTTAGATTGTCTGGTATAATATGATTACAGGGCAGGCAACCATAAAATAGAGCCTTACAGCACAGCTTTAACTATTATTTAGGCTGCTCCTGTTCGACTAGGAGCTTATTTTTCCAACAATGGCATAAAAAAACAACAAAGTAATTGAAGATGCAAGAAGCATAAGTGATTTATAAATAAGGTGTGTATTCTAACTAGGAAAACTGTCAAACTGTAAGCTGGAAAATTAGTATTTTTAGAAAAACTTTAAAAGGAAACTATTCATTTGTAAAATCACTTAAAATGGTACACAAATTAAGTGCATAAAAGTTGCTAAGGTTTATTAGAGCTCATTTTCTCATTCAGGGTGTGATGTTATGGACTTGGTAAAAGTTAGCAGACCTCTTGTTAGGAATGATTGAAGGATTAGAAATCCACACAACCCATAATACCTGGAGGGCCAGTTGATAAGAGATTGTGTCTCGCCTTCTGAATCTTTCTGAAGAAACCAATCGCTCTTTGGTTTTACCACAGGGCTACACAGGAATGTGGTAAAAGACAGCTTAGGTAAACACAAAGCCAAAGATGGAAAAAAACAGCAACACTACAGAAACTGGGGGCACACCAACACTCTCCCTTTCAGGAAACACTAATCTTTATTGGGCATTAAAAGCATTTATTTATTACCAGACATGCTTGTCATCAAATATGACATACTAACTCATATGCAGTATGCACCAAGAGACACCTGAACTTTGCATGTCAGTGGGTGAGTCTGAACACTTAATCCTGTCATCTGACCTCCAGACCAGAGTCTTAAACTATGAAAAAACATCTGAATGCCATACATACTGAAGGAGGCACATATTTAAGAAGAGAGTCGTCTTTTCTCCAAGCTTCATTTGTTAGTAACAAAATTTGGGAGATGGATTTATAATATTATGCTTTAATTTATGAGCTAATGCTGAATTTTATCAAGACCAGCTGTGGACTAGTTGCTGTAATTGTTTCAGTCCCAGTGATAACTTACATGGTATGCTGTGAAACCTGACCCCTACAAAGCTGCCAAGTTTTGAAACTCAAGACCAGCTTGGTAGGATACAAGTCAAGAAGCATGTGTCCACAACTGTTCCATGGCAGATTGGCATTTTTTTTTTTAACATTGGAACCTCAACTGTACACTAAATTAGTATACATGCAATGCTTTAAAAAGAGCATATCCCTGCAGAGCTTTGATGTTTTGCAAAATTTGTGATTTAAAAAACTGTTAAAACAATGGATCACAGATAAGGTAGTAATAATCCTTTAAAGGCTTACTTTTACAATGACAATAAGGAGAGAGAATTGTCATGTCAAACACTTTTGGATGCAAGACTCTAAGTGACTGAATTTAACATTTTAAAACTGTTTCTAATTAAATTCTGGTGATTAATGAAGTCTGAAGAGCTAACTGTAATCGTGGTATCAAGGAAATCCACACAGTGAAAGCGGCAGCTGCCAGACTTGACTTCATGACACTAATGCCTCCAGTCTGCTCAGTCAGTTTTTGTTCCCCTTTTGCCCTACTGAACTTGCCTGCAATAAGGTCAAAGGAAATTAGTGGAACTAAACTCCTCACTCTTTCACTCAGTCTTTTAACGACTGAAAAGTAAAGTGAACCCTAGAAGAAAATTTTACCTATTAATTCCCTTTAGATAAACAGACACCACACATTATAAAGAATTTGAGCAATCCCCGCTGTCCACATAGGCATACTGAAATATTCTGATGTTTTATGGAATTGCATGACAAAGTGCTGTTAAACTGTATGAAAGACTTGCAGCAGGCATGCAATAAAGCACAATCATTGACCCAACTTTCACTACATTCAATGCAATTTCATTGCAGTTACCTCAGATCAATCTGCACTGCACTGGAAAGCCTTATAAGGATGACCCTTTTTTTTAAATGAAATATTGAGCTAGCAAATAATTAAAATGGAACAGTGCATCTAACCAGATATTACACAGGCCAAGAAAATATTAACTGGAGAAAGCGATTTGGTTATAACAAGTCACAATCTCCACTGTGGCACCCAGAAGGTTTCCGTTTCACAGCACTCACCCTTGTCTGTGGAGAATGTTGTGGGCTTGTTGCTCAATGAAGAGGTCGCCAGGAGATATGCCATGCTTTGGAGATGGAAGGGAGGAGCGGCGTCCACCTTGAGGAGAGCTTGGCACCCCAGTAAGGGAGAGCTCCTTTCCTGGCACCTTGGCAGAGGTGGAAATATCCGCAAAGGATGACTGATCATACAGCCCTGCCTTGGCACTCCTGTCTTGGGCCCGCCTGTAATTCTCCAGATTCATCGCCTTCTCCCGGTCTGAGAAGCCGTCCGCCGCCACCTCTCGGGAAGCATTTGCTCCGGAGGGCACCGGTTGTTTCGACTCTCTTGCAAGTCCCGTTCGGGTGCTGTACAGGGAGCTCAAATCCTCCTCGTCTCGCTGGTGCTGCTGCTGCTGCTGCTGCTGCTTGTTGAGCTCCGCCGGGGGGCGCCTCTCAGCCGGGTCGGACTCCTTCCGCACACGTGCGTACCGGGACGAGTAGTCCACGTCCAGCTCCTGGTCCAGAGAGATGCCGTACCGCTCAGCCAACTGGCGCCTCCTTTCCGCCTTGTACCTGGCTATCCTCTCAGCCTTGGACTCCAGGCCCGCGGTGTCCAGGGCTCCGGAGCTATACGTCGACTCCGTGAGGCACGCTTGAGGCTCAGGTCGACATCTAGCTCTGGACATCCTCTCTGAAGCAGTGACCTGGGTGGTCTCTGGGATCTCGAGTTCTTCCTTACTAAACCTTCTCACTACTAGCAGGATTTAAAAAAAAAAAACAAAGCTTTAGTCAAACTCCGAAATCTATCACTCGGTTGAAAGTGATCACAACTGATCGCTCGGATTAAAAATGAGAATTATCCTTTACTACTCAACTGTGGTGTTGCTCACATTTTTTATTTTAATGCACTGAAAACTGACACAAACCGAGTGAATCTGTATGCAACTTTGCAATATTCCCAGTTCAGCCACTTTTAGCTGAAGAGCTTGTTTGTGAGTGATAATGACCCAGTAAATTGTCAGGCAACCTACATGCATCAGAACGAAGAAAGATCGTAAAATTGTGTCAGTCAGTTGACCTCAACCTCATTGAACGTTAGGGGGTGAACATGAGAGAATGAATGAAAAAGCACAAAGGCTGCCCTAAATGTCACAATGTCCTGCTCTGTATGCCCAGTGACAGAATACTCAGAGTACTGTGCTGCTGTGATTGGAAATGAGGGATACAGTATGTACTGTAGATCAGTAAATTTTGCTGTGAAATAGTCCATGCATTTCATGTCAATCAACACTTTGTGATCATTTCTTAGCTGTATTACTGCAAGACCAATGACTCCTTAATTTAGATCAGCTGTATGCTGCATATTGTTTGTTTTTCCAAACAGGAAAATTGTCAAGTACGATCAGAATCTTCTCATTGATAATATTGGTTGGCAAAAAAGCAATGAAACAACATTAAAAACATGTTTTGTCAAGTGGTGCACTTAAAATATTTCTACAGTGCTGCAAAGAACATGGCTTCTGAAGCTATCATGTTATTCAAAACTGGCACGGTTATCAAAGATTTTCCACCCCGACCTCTGTGCTTACAGTACCTGCGCATGGACTGCAGAGATCAGAGGCCCGAGTGTATCGTGGGGTGTCTTCTTCAAGCAGGCGATGAGACACTAACCCAGCACAGCTCTGTAACAGCACTGGCTGGGAGTCGCTCTCGATCCCCTCTAACCGCCTGGCAATTCTCTCTTTCCTATAGAGGCATTTAAACAAGGGCACCGTCAGTAACTGCAAACCATGAACATCAGTAAAAGTGAAAAACACTCCAAACATTCCTAGATCAGTACAGTATGACTTTCAGGTAATGCTTCATTACTCTAAGATTTCTAGCATTTGTTTGCATCAATTCTGCTCTTGATTAAATCTAACAGTTATTACCTGTTCATTTCCAACACAGCTGAGCAGTCGGGTTCAAAACGTTTCCTTAGTTCTGAAACTGATAGAAGGAAAAAGAGAAATCATATATAAAATAAGAAAATGTGTATGATTATCGTATTTCAGTAAAGCATAAATGGTGTAACTGAAACTTTTTTTAGGAAACAAGACTGAGGTTGCACAGCTGATTATATACATAACCATTGCTAATTCTATTTAAAAAAATTTCAAAACGGCAAAACCATTCTGGTTAAAGATGCAATTTTAATAAACAGCCTTTTCTGACAGTCACCTGATGCACATAAAGCCATCATAAACACATGAAACAGAAAAGGCTAGTCAAGAAAAAAGCTGTACAGACAAAAGGCTTGTACTAAAATTTCCCACTCATCCCAGCCCAACTGGAGCCATGTTTCTGAAGGTGAATGTCAGGTGTCACTTAAGCATTTCACTATACATTATCCAGTATGTTTCATGCTTTATTCAACAATAAGAAAACATTGCATTAAAAAAGTAAGATGTAACTGCTCTTTGAAGGTTCCTGTGAATTTTAAGAACTGTTGTCCCTTTTAGGGTTATAACCGGCACACCAATGAATGAATACATAAAAGAAGACTGCTAGTAAAATTAGAACAGCATTCATTTCTCATTTCCAGGAACCACTGTCATTATGTACATACAAAAGAGACTTTAATAATAATAATAATAATAATAATGTTTCTTTATTAGCCCTATACAATTTCTTGCATTAGGAATTCGTCTTTTCGCATACCCCAGCTTTTCTCCATGGAGACACAGACACACAGACAGGAGAAGCTTGGGGTCAGAGCGCAGGGTCTGCTATTGTACGGCGCCCCTGGAGCAGTTAGGGTTAAGGGCCTTGCTCAGGGGCCCAACGGAGTAGGATTCCTCTGCCGGCCGTGGGATTTGAACCGGCAACCTTCCAGTCACAGGCACAGATCCTTAGCCACAGAGCCACCGCTCCGCCCTAGGTATAAGTGTTAGGGACTTAACAATAAATGTAAGATGCAAATCTGTTGCAACTTCACTGAACCAAAAAGTGAAAACAAAACCAAAAAAAAGTGTTGACAAGCAGGATTTTGTCAGCATTTTAAGTTGAGGTGAGATTGACTCCTTAGAGCAACCTTAGATCTACCCACACCTGATAGAATTAAACTGACAAAATAATGGCTCTGTTCTAAACTTGTACTGTTTGTGCTCAGGAATCATTCCAGACAAGCAAAACAGAAATAACTAAAATGCACACGTAAGATTTACAAATCTTCTTTTGAAAGGGCTACATTGAAAAAGAATAACTGATTCACACTTGGCTCATCTAGATTCATGGTCAGAGTTCTAGAACCTTCAGTACAGGCTCTAAACATTACACAGCAGCTGCATGTTTGAAGTTCTCCCCTCTCTGTGTGAACTAAAAAAAACAGAAAAAAATACCTTCTCTTGTATTTCCAAACAGCTTAGTAACCAAAAAAATATGAGGCAAAGATCTTAAGATTACCAGAGAAAGATGTATGAAAACAGCCAAGCTAAACTAAGCAATGTTCATAAGCATGTTTAATAACTATAAAAAGTAAATAGTTTGAATGTGACATCAACTGGCATAATGTAGATTAAAAAAAACATTGACCTTTAAGGACATTAGTAAATATGCATTTTTTATGCAAACGCTTTGACAATTCCTATTCTATATACAGGACATAATTCTCAAAGGAGCTTGCGAGACAGAGGTGGTTTTACTATAATGGTAGCGAAGTATCAAATAAGGAAGTGTATTCTATATCAATGACTAAGTTTTACATTACACTTCTTTTAAACATTAAACATTACACTTCTTGTTTCCTTAATACAAATCCTACACATTTGGACTACTTGCTTTATTATTGGAATTAAAATATCCTATGATGCATCTACAGAATCTGATCCTTATCATTGCATCATATGCTTTGAACCTGTAGTTTTATCTGCAAAAAAAAAACCACACATGACCCAGAACACAAACTGCACTGGTGTAATTCCAAACTAAGTTTATGTAGGCCAATGCAGTAACTGCTGCAGTAAAGAATATTGGACAGCACAAAATACAAAACACTTGTATTCAACCTAGAAAACCACCCATACTGAGCACAACATGCAGTGCTGCCAGGTCATAAAAACACATTAACTACATACATTTTCATTATTTTCCCTGAAAAATGCTTGACAAGGTATTAAGAGTTAGGGGAGTTTTGTTTTGAGTATTTGGTAGCTAGATCACTGAAGAAAGATAGAGGAAAGCAAAAGACCTGGCAAATGTTCTTAGTAACATCTGAACCTGATATCTCATGATTGATTCTAAACCGAGTCTCAGCCAGAACAGTGCAAGAGCATCATCTACCGTACATCTTAGGTGGCTATACATTTACAATGTGTCGCAAACAAATTTGAGCAAAAAGCAAATTTGGATTAAAAGGTTTGTAGGCTGAAGATGAAATCTTTCTCTTTTACCTAATCAGAAACAAGTAGGTTTTTAAAAAGGTTCTACTATTTCGGTTTCAATTAGGGTAATCAGGGTTAACCGCATTTTATTAAATACAATGTAGTTTGTCACCTCACAATACAGTAAGGTACCATACATCATAGCAAGCCTCAGATAAAATCAGGCAGGCTTTGTAAAATCATGGAACTAAAAGTGCATCAGGGTGGGAAAACAAACAACGTTGGTTTTCATAAAACAGACACCCAAGCTGCTGGCTACTTTGAAAAAGATTTGCTTGTTGACACTACTGGCAACTTAATCTAAAAAAAAAGTAATGTATCAAACAATGTTTTTACACATGTCAAGAAAGTGGTACTGTATAAGGCTTAAGGTGATTCATGGAATTGACCCTAACACTTCCAAAACATTATTTATAACAGCAAATATTTGAAGACCACGGACTAGAGAGAAGTCAGAAAGATGCAGTGCACCAGCAATTGTTAGTATGTAAAGGTAAAACACAAAGACTGGGGGGGAGGGGGGGAGTGACTACCTGTTTGCATTGAAGCCATAATTAATATTTTGGTTGGAAGCATTTTTAGCGGTATATATAGAGTACTGAAATTAAATGTTTAAATGCAAATAAAAATGTGCAAGACGCTTACATCAGTCTACTGAAAATGTGACAATTGTAAACACCATTTTGCAAATTACTTCAAGCTCATCTTCTAATTGGCTACTCAGTGAGACATTTCTCTTCTGCATTTAAAAATGCATTAACTACGTTTCATTTAAACAAAGTTCTATTAAGACAAATCGACAAAGGTCTAAAAGTAACCTTTAATATTCATTAAGAATTTTTTTCAGAATTTATTGTGGTTTAGGATTCTGTATACTAGAATGCAAACATGGTCTGGATATAATGAATTTTACCAGAAAATGTTGTTTATTTTGTTTACTAAAGTTAGGCTACTGCTTTCTGTTATTTTTGCAAAAATAGGCTTAGCATCTTTCATTATTTCTCTAATCTCGAGCTCCTTTGGCATCTTTGACCTTTCTCTGAAAGATGCATGGGGAATTTCCGTTATTTATAATAGAAAACATTTTGGCTAAGAAATTTGTAGCTAACATTTTTGGCTTAAAAAAGCAAAATTTGAAATGGTTAAAATAGTTTTGCTGTGATCTTTGCAAGTACAGTAGTAAACAATGTGGTCTTCACACTTCCTACCCCTCCTAACGGTGGTTTTCTTTCTTAACCACAAGTCAGAGGTGCATAGTAATGGATGTTAAAGACACCAAAATGCTTAATTACACAAGATACACAAAAATAAAATGTACCAATTTCAAGTAAATGCCAGGCATGGCAGATTATTCATAACATCTACCTAACTTAGTGTTTCAGTTACAGCCTGCTTAAGACCAAGATAGGAACAGTGTAATGCCCCTGACTAACCTTGTTACTTTACAAGTTAACTCCAAAAGAATGAGGTAACTACAAAGTGCTAACGGACAGCGAACAGGTGATTGATGAAAATCCAAGTTTACAGCTTTAAATAGAGCTGCACAGCCAGCTCTCCTTTGAAACGTCTCCTTCCCTTCTCGTATGGTACTGCAAGACCCAAACTGAAAAACATCAACCAACAACCTTACACAGTCTAAACGGGCTCTATAAACTGGCATCAAATACGTAACTAGTTTGATCCCATAATCCAAAGTGAAACATATAGAAAAGTTCTAGGTGCCCTAACTCTGCATTCTTCAATCTTTACTAACCCAATGCTTGATGCTACTGTACATACCATTCCATTCACGTTCTTTACTACAGTAGTAGAAAAGGTTAACTCACCTTTTGGAAGGACAGCCAAAATATTAGCATCAATATCTCTGGTAGTCTTTGCAAATTCTTCTTTGTCTTCAAAAGAAAATTCTTTCTGAAAACTGAAAATGAAGGACAAGAGAACAGCGAATAAACTCTAAGAAGTGGTTAGAATCATATATTTGCAGCGTGTTGTGTGCTTCACAGAAACATACACTTTGAAAAGTGAATGGATGGGTAACAAAGCTCCTTTAGACACTTTCGCAAATGGGAAAATCCACAGTATTTTCTGGCAGTGGTGAATTAAAAGCTGATCATTATTTTTTAAAGCTTATTAGCTTATCTGATCCTTTGAAGTTATTTAAGGAACTAAATATATGCTTGGGTTGTAAATCTGCTAAGCCAGTGCTACAAGTTCTGAATGATTAAAAGTATGTTTTTTTTCCCCCACTTTGGAGCTTTCATTTGTATAATAAAAAGAAAAGTTAATGGCATTCCCATGGACAAATTAGTCTTTCTACATCATTAGCATACTTCTCAAAATCATATCAATAAAAAATAATTCCTGTATTCCTAAGGTCATGTACACCAAGATCATGAGAAATTACCGTAAGTGTGGATATCCACATTACTGCTAACCAGATTACATTATGAAGTTTAGATTATCTGGTTCCAACATCAGGACAATGCTGTATCAAGTTTTGATGGTTTAACTGAGCGATGAAGTAAGGTGGGGCATCCATTTCAATGTCTCTCTGAACAACTTACAGTTTATCCACTCCGCATTCCATTTAACATGCAAGTGACCATGAGTCAAAATTTCACCCATTTCCCATTAAGTAGGTCCTGTGGCTTTAAATACAAATGTGACCAATTTGGGGGTGATCACATGACTTCTTTGGGATACTAAAACAGGATGGGGTCTTAATATTGCCATTAAACAGAAGGGATATTAGGTCATTTAAGTACCATACCTTAAACCATTACATCTTTTGAGACAAAATCAACTAAGTTACAGGAATGCTCCCTTTTCAAATTAGTAACATCAGTTGTTCACTCTGAACATTACAGGTAATACTGAACAGCTACTGTAAAGTCTTAAATTTGTGAATGCTAATAATGCACATTTTTATAATGGCAAAGTATTTAATTTGTTGTTTCAATTTAGGAGGCAACTTCAAAATCTCATCCCGTTTCCAACCATCTACGCAATTAAGGCCATATATTCACCTTGGGTCAAACAGAATGAACTACCTGCAATCATGACGGTGAACAATATTAAAATTAGGTTTGGAAGAATGCTGAAGTGAGGGCAGTTTTAATCAAACATCCTACACTACTTCAATGAATAAAAATGATAAATTTAAATGTGTCTGTCTGGAGTACCTTAAGATTTTACCTCACCATACAAGTTTAATACCTTACAAGATGAGGTGCAAGCTGTGAATGAATACTTTGACTTCTGCTTGCTTTGAATACCAGCATTAACCAAATTAAAAACTGAATGTCTGTCAAATATAGATCAGTAATTGATCGACTAATAGATCAGTACTATGCATAAACATTTAAACTTCATGCAAAACAGTTGAAACTAAGAACCTAACTGCATCTTTGAATTAAGGCATGTTTAGGCAAGAGGCCTGAACATTCAGAATAGCCAGCCTATGGGTACCGGACATAGTCTCTTTAAGAGGTGCTGGATGTAGACAGATCCTCTCAAATGAGATTAGTGAGCTAAAGAAGGAAATAAGTCATTGACCCTCAAGTAGTTCACACATTCAGATGAATGCAAAGAATGAGATCCTAGAGCATCTTTAATGGAAAAAAAGCACTGGCAACAGGAGCATATCAAGTAAATGATGCTACAGTATATCAACAGAAAGATGGATTTCACTGGGAACACAAAGCTAGCAAGGAAGTAAAAGAATGGCACAGAAATATATGAACAGCTTCATGTGGTTAAATTGAGAAGTGTCACCAATATAAGATCTGTTTAAGTTATTTTTCTACAAAATAAACCACCTTAATTAAGCAGATCCAATCTATATGATTACATATTTTTTAACAGCACACTATGTTGTGAAAAAGGGGAAAAAACTTACAGTATAGTGTTTTATAGACAATGGATGTAAGGATTTTTCTACAAATAGTTCAAGTACCGTAGGTAGCTGCGTCAGCATGCGTAGACTGCAAAGGAACAAATAAAAGGTTTATTCCCTGCTGAAAAGAGAAGAAACGTTTCGGCTGTGGAGCCTTCTTTGGGTGTGACCAGAAGGCTCACATCCGAAGAAGGCTCCACAGCCGAAACGTTGTCTCTTTTCTCCTCTGTTCAGCATGGCATAAACCTGTACTTTTTCCTATTTCTACAAATGTCATAGGAAAAGAAAAACTCCAAAAACAGCTTTGCAAAAGGAGGACTTTCTCTCATCTGTAAACAGTCCTCTCGCTGCTTCAGAATGGTTATCAAATGCTCACCTTAATGCTCTCTTCTGAAATAGTCTTGGCTTCCCAAGTTTGACTGGAGTCTCACTTCCAAAACCTATAAATAAAAAAAGATTACATAAATTAACAAATACATTAAATACTGTTGCAGATTAGAGAATTGGTAAGGCAGGCCTTTCCACTGTTATTTTAGGTGTTGAGTTGGAGAAGAAAACTATTATCCAGTAATTATCCATGGAGTTATCCTGGGTGGGAAGTAAAATTAAAAAATGTTTTTTTACAGCTTAGCTGTTATAATAAAAAACGTAACATGCTAACAGATCTGATAGTTTACTGCTTTACTGTAAGTCAGGCAGGAGAAAATCATACAGCAGTTCAAAGGAAAATAATTTAAGACCGGCAGTGTTGATTTGCCCCTCTAATCAATGGATGTTAGAGGTACTGTGATGATCAGAGAAACCCACCAATTCAATAAATTGCTAAAGATCATTTTTATTCAAACCTAGAAAGGCACATACTTGATAATCAGCTCAATTCACATTAACATTCATATAATTCATTCTGTTAACATCATGGAACCTCAGCATTGACAACCAGCTTGTGTATCAACACTTTGCTTCAGCTGTTACCTTAATTGTACCTTATGTACAGATTTGTTATACGGATCAAATTACTAAAGTTGAGGGGGAGGTCGGGAGGAGGAAAGACTGCTGGCTGTGAATAACTCTACTGGAAGGAAAATAACCAGCTCAAGTTGGGCTAGCTATGGAAGGTTTCCATTCAAACACTTTGATTGCTTTGTGCTTTTACTCAGTCATTCCTCCCCTGCGTCACAATAGTAGTGCAGGCCAAGTGCTGGTGGTGTTAATCGAACTGTCCAACTACAGGCTCTATTTGTGAAAAGACACTTATCCAGCTACTGAACCCAAGACAGGTGGAGATCTCTGCTCCAGTCTATGCTAAAATGACTTCAACCACGTCAGGTACAAATCAAAGAGCATACAGTACGCACTTTAGTCATAAGATAACGGAAAGCTGTTGTATTGTTTTTCACCATTGATTCTTGGCAACCAAATGTTTTCATTGAATTTTCAATTTAATACAAAGCTCACGTAATGCTAATACAGTGTATTCTATATGTATGTGTATTCACCGATTTCAAGAGGCAGATATTTCTAACAGCTGTAAAAATCCATTCTCAAGACTGCATTGTAGGATTTGTCTTAATTCTAGCCATTGTATATTCAACAGTTTGCAATATACTGAGAAGTGAGTATCCAGTGTTTATCTGAAAGAATGTCTGGGTTTATCCAGAGTTGAAGAATGTTTTTATTTCCACTGCTGTGAAGCCAGAAAAAAACAAGTACTCGCCTAAAGTAAAATTAACCAAATCGTTCAACAAACGCAGGCAAGGATCCGGTTTGAAAAGTTTGGCAAACTAATACCAATTGGTTGCCTAACATACTGTAACATTAGCCATTATCAGAGCTTCATGTGGCTTCTACTGACGTATAAAGGTAGACAAAGTTAGCCATCTGCTTAATTTATTTTCCTTATGAACGGGTGTTTCCACTTATGAATTGGTAATCGCATGAACTGAGGTGTATTCAGCTTAGGGAACATCAGTAGTCAAAAAAACAGAAGACATTCATTTAAAATGTTAATTATAGATATTAGTGCTGTTCATATCACGTCTTCACTAAAAGTCAGAGAAACCTCTTTTACAAAATGCTCATCTGGATATATTTTCATATATAGTGTTATTTCAGCTGCAAGAAATATCCTCCAAAAACATTGCTCATTCGGAAGAAATCCCCCTCCGAATTCAGCTCCACAGCTGATAAAGCAATTCTAATTGACAGACAACTGTAAAGAAGATTGAGGACATTAAAGTAATTGAAATTTTATTTAATACTGTTTTGATGTTCATACCTGACAAAATCAGAAAATTGATAGTTTTAGAAATGACATTTTCATAATATACTAATATTTCCATTTTCAATATACTATAAAAATGGCCATGTTGTTGCATCTTCACGCAAAATTATTTTTAGTTCACAACTTCAAAATAAACTGCATGTGCATACAAGAATCATGTTCCTCAGGGAATATTTTTTTTGGTTATGGGCCTGTGCAACATAAGGGGAATTGTAAGAGGGCCTAATCAGACACAGGCCTCAGCAGAATTTATAGCAGTGCTAAAGGCATGCAAGAAATTTCTAAGACTCTAACAGACTTTTTATATACATTAAACATTCCAACTAGGGAACGTAAAACTACAGTAATAGGTACAGTATTCCAATGTGAATAAACACCATTGGAATCATCCCCCTCAGCCGCAGGTTACAAAAAGCATGAATTATACTGGGTACTTTTCTCTTATGTGTCCCATAATTACGGTAGGGTGAAAGATTCCAGTGTTAAGAGGTGCTAATATTTTGTATAAGGTGCCTGAAATTAACTGAAAATTTGTCATCTCCAAATATCTCACTACGTAATCTACAGTGGAAATCATACCTTTACAGTACATGCACACACATTATGTTTGTGTCTAATTTACTGCCGTAGCTGAAATGGAAAAATTGAATTGGGTATATAATGCTTTCTAGGAGATTTCTTAGGATATTTTATAATAAACTCACAAGAGTAACGGAATTAAGCATAAATCCTATGTTTAATGCCTATCCTACATGGTATGTAGTATTTTAAGGTTTAAGAACTGTCAAATTAGAAGGTAGCATAAAATCTAGCTCCTATTATAGAATTTAATTGTCCTGTTCTAAAAATGTGATGCAACAGGACACATGATGCACAAATATAAAAATGTACATTAAAGAACAGATCATTTCCTTATTTTTTTCAGTAATGTGCAAATTGAGGAACGTTAACAAATTTTCAAGGTCTGACAAAAACTTATTGCAAATAATACTTAGCATAAAATCATGTTCATATGCAATTGTCAAAGTCTAAGTATTCAAGGTAAAACAATTGTTAAAGTAACACTGAAGAGGTCTATAAAACAGTCTAATTGTTGTTTTCAAAGGGTTACCAAATATGCATTTCCATTATTTTTAAAAAAAAATCCCTCACCAAATTTACACAGGAACAGATGCCACAACAACCTACAAGTAAACAGTTCAGCTGCAGTAGATTTTAACCAATATAAAGGGAGAGTTATTTGCAGACAGATGCTGAACATGTCTGAATTCTTTATAGTCAATAAGCTAGGTGATAGAGGATGATTATCCAAATGCCTAGCTCCCAGAAATAGAAATTTCTAAAAATATACTAAAGAAGGATGTTCTGCAGTTAGAATTTAAACTAAATTACTGTAATCGCTCCAAAGCAAAATGCTGTATTTCTTAGTGTTACAAATTCAAAACCTATCTTGAGAATAAGGCAAAAATTTCCCCATAGAGCTGCCAGGAAAAAAAAAAATCCAGTGACAAATAAAAACAATATAAAGTGATTCATCTCATTCAGGCAAGCCATTACCATATACTGAAATTACATTTTTTGTGGACTTCCACCGATGAATTAAGCTTGAGAATTACATTGCGGTTGTTTTTATTAATGTGCATGAAGTATGCTGACACCTGTTGTAAATATCAAGCAAGTTGAAATGCTAGTAAAAATAAAAACTCAATGCAAATATCAAAGCTGCTATTGTAGACAACATCCTTTTGACTCCCTGAATTACTCATTAATCGTTTTGCATTTTAAACTCACAGACGAAAATCCTTATCCCTCGATTTCATTCATTACCTTTCAACTGCGTCCTTGGAATTTCAAACTACATAATGCAAGGACAGTGGAAACATTGCGTTTCTGAATAGCATACCATCAGGTCACTTACCTTGTCCACAATACTTCATAGCTCCGACGTAATTAGAGATCCAGGGGTTCCTGAACATTGTTGCAATAAGGGAGAAAATGCCAACAACAGGAAAAGAGGTAGCAGCTAGTCGTCAACCAGTATAGATGCAGCACAAGGCCTGCATACAAGGCAGTGTGTAGAGATTCCTACTAGCAGTCCTGAACAGACTGAAGCTGTCAAGCTATCGATGGGCTCAGGGAATACAGTGCATGCATCGCAATAGGCTGCATGCTAAAGCAGCTCAGGCTGGTAATCAGATTACAGGCGAAAATTAGGCACAAGAAAATGTTAAAACAGATTTGATGAGGGCGTTCAAGAGCCCGAATCGCCAAACTGCCGCAAATCTGTGGGCAAGAAGTCACAACATCTGCTCCCTTGGATGAGGTACAGTACCGCAGCGCAACAGAGGCACAGCTCCTCAAATAAAGAAGAGAAACAATCTTCTCTAATGGACAAGAAATTCCACTCATCTCTAAGTAATCAGAAAAAAAAAGTGCAAGGAGTGCTCAGAGAGAACGCAAAATCAGCTCCCAGGCTGCCAGAGGACTGGGCTCTGACTAATCGTATCATTATGCTAAATACTTTGCCTACCCCAGGAGAAGCCAAAAAAGCACACCGTTAAAAGTCTTGATTTATGGACAACATGTGAGTTAAACTGAAAAGAAAGCAATGGACCCTTTTAATGGTCCGAGATATTCCAATACAAGCCATGCTTGTTGACCATGTTTCAGATCCCTCAGATTCACAACTGAAGGTAGCTACTGTATTTAATAAATTTACTTGGAATGATTTTAGCTTTTGAAGAGAATGAACAAACAAAAGAAACTGGTCTTTCCCTAAAAAGAAAACCTTTAATGATATACTTTTTACCAGGACCTTTTCTCCTGTATCGTAATAAGTGATTATCTAAACTATGCCCTAATTTAGTTGGAAACAAGACAATATTCCTAAATTTTGCAAACGTTTAAATGAAAATACTACTTGGAAAGTGAGTGCTAAGTGGTTCATTTTGAAGCAGGTTCTTCTATGAGCTTTTCCACAGTTTATGGTGCACCTGGAGTAGTAAGTATATATATAAAAATATATATACAGTACTTCTAAGAACATGCAAGCCCACAATGATAGCTGTGGGTGAGTGCCCAGCTACGTTCAACTTGCGAGATGCAACTACTGTTAAACTGATCTTAGAATCGAATGTGCAGGCCCTCTCCCAATTCGAGCCCCATGGAGAACAGTTCGTGACCCACTTGGTCAGAAATGCTTCCTCACAGGGAAAGTGGGGTATGACAACTACAGTAACTGTTCTCAGACAGGGATAAGGTCAGCTTGTCCAAACATCTAGAACCCCATACGAAAAAAGCTGAGAGTTACACTTTTCACCATAGAACATGCTCCTACAGATTTACTGCTAGGACAAACAAATCTATTTGAAATATAACATCCATGCTTAAGGGTCTAAACTGCAAGTGTATATTGACAAAACAGAAAAGAACGTACAGTATAATTTGCCATCCTCGCTAGAAAAATGGCAGTGTTTGACTCACTGACGTCAAAAAAGGTCAAGTAGATACTGATGGAACTTATTAGAAGTGACAGGCTTAGAAATCACTTCTGCTGTGATCTAATCTAGGCCATGCATCCACAGACACAGATTCGCTGCCAGCTCACATCTGAGGGGGATCTACAATTACCTCTATAGGATTTTCCATCTTACCGAGTTATTTGCATTGACTAATAGGTCTAGCAATCTTAAAAGAAGACTTGATCAAATGGTATATTCACATACATAAAAAAAGCAACATCTGAAATGTAAAAAACAAGTTAAAACATGGGCCAGCAGGCTCTCAAAGGAACACTATTTTGGGTAAACCCAGATTAGCGCGAGCTATAACAATTTTCAAGTCTGTTTTAGATACAGTAGAGACCTGCAGTACATCATCTGTCACAAGTGCCTGTTAACCCAATGAAGAACACACAACACTGTCTGGGAACCCAAAATTCCAGACCACTACACTGCTATGCCAATCCCTTAGCACTGTAGCTACAATCAATACTGGTATTCCACATAGGAATGGTACAGGAGGGAGTGTGGTCTTGGGAAGAGAATTCCACATATTGTAAGAATCTCTCCAGAGGAAAATCATACTAATCTTACCTCTATATATAACTCCAATTGCACCATTGAAAGAGAATAAAGATCTAAAAATCTGTCATTGCACAGCAACTTTTACTTAACTTCTAGAGCAGGGTTGATTAGTCTGAAAAACTACCATAAAGCAAAACTGTGGCTCAAACAACTTGGGGGAAAAAAAAACTACTTGCATAAAGAGATGTGCCACATTCAGTAACTGGCTTTCTAAAATTTAATACAATTAAATGACCATGACCAGCACTTCTACGAAAGTGCATTCAGTACATTCCATTTAAAGCAATTGTTCTGCAGAAAATATTAGAATTATTCCACAAGGTTCAGTGGGGAAAACAAATTCTGGCTTTTTGAAACAAAAGGCACTCAAACTTTCGAGAAAGGGGCTGACCAACCAGATTCCTGGCTGTAACATTTACTCATAATCATTCCCAGTCAAACGTAGAAAAATATTCTGGGAAATACAATTTTCATTCTGTACATTCTTCTTCATTACACTAGCAAAAATATGAATAGCAAACTTATTAATAAAATACCCAGAAGTATGCATATATATATATATGTCAACATGAGTTAGGTCCTCTCTTCATGACAACAGTAAAAATGCTGAAAATGATAAATTAGCAAATATTACAAGCTTAGCTAATAACAAAGATCACAGGCTTTGGCAAATATACAGAGTAGATTGTGACTACACCACAATTGTAAAGGCACCTCAAAATGGAATGAGAAACATTTTGACATTCTGAGAAAATGTTATTTAAAAACGGCAAACATAAAATATGGCAAACTTTAAGGACAACTATTTCACAAAAAACTGCCATCGTTTTTGAAACGATGGAAACGAAATGCACAGCCTGCTGCAATCAGTGCTGAATATGATGTGTGGAAAATACCTTCAGTCATTTTAGAATGTGTTTCCTGATCAAAGTAGAGAAAAGCACACGGCTGCTTATTTGCACAAGGGTCTGTTCTCTTGCGGACAACTAAATGGTCTCAAGACAAGGCAGGCACTGATAATCCAATTGAAATTTCAATACTGAGTACTTTCATCTTGTACCATTTACCAACAGGACAGAACAAAAACTGATGGGATAAGTGGTGATACACCGTTGTGTGGTGGGAATTGTGCACAAAAAGCATAAAAATCAATAAAGCTTTACACAAAAAAACATGGGGAAAAGGCTCCTTCAAAGTGCAGGTTTGGAAAGACAAGGTTGCCACTGTTGAAAACCAAGAACTTCAACCTAACAAAGACGAAGCCAAGAATGCTCTTCAACAAAAACCATTTAAAATTTTCAGTGGGGCGATGAATATTATTTAATACAAAATGAACAACTTCAGTTTTGAAAAGTCTTTGCTACTGTAGATTTTGAAGATTAATGACATTTCTTGTGGCAATCGTCTTTTAAGTTGGATATGTACCACATTACACATCTGCCCTGCGATGGACTGAAGCCCTGTCTGGGGTATACCCTGTCTTGTGCCTGTTAATTGCCAGGTAGGCTGGAAGAAGTGGTTAGAAGATGTACCACACACACACACACACACACACACTACAGTGGAGCTCAGATTGTCCTAGCACATACAACAATGGCTTAACTCAAGCCCTTTAAAAATAGCCTTACTGTACTTAAAGCAATGCCTTTTTACTGGTTTAAGAAAACACTAAGTTTGCTTAAGAGTTTAAAAAGGTTCTGAAAATGTAAATTTGTATACTAGAAACTGAAATTAAATCACTAAACCAGACTTTAGAACAGAAGAGAAACCTTCTCAAAACAAAACTGTTTTCCAAATGGAGAAAGCACTTCCCGGCAAACTCTCTTGGTACCAGAGGTCTTGGTCTATGAACTGATGACAGAATGTCAAATACACGAACCCAGATGAAGCCTGTCCAGCTGTTGATAAAGGAAAGCACAGTGCACCCTACAGTCACAATTAGTTTGCGACTTCAAGTCGGATTAACTTAAAACATAACCAACGTCAAAGAAAAATACAGTACAAAGGGCAGATGGCAATATCTTAGCTGCCATTAGAGAGAAGGCCTTGAGAGTTGCATATTCTGGGACTGCTTTGGAAACAGTGCCAGTAGCGGGATACCTCTCAGGGGCGCAGAGAGCTGTAAGGTTCCAGCTCCATTAGCTGCAAACCGGCAGAGACTGTCCCTAGCCTCCGTTCCCAGCAGCCTACCCTAATAAGGCAACGTGCAACTTGACTGGCTGACTAAGAGGTCGTATACTGTTTACCTCTGCAAGCGAACAGCATGCTAGCTCCCTGTGACCCCGTACCTTCTGGCAGACGGCGTGCATGCATAACCCTTGTCAGCAGCTATAAAAGCATCCATGTCCTACTACCTTCATACTAAGGGAAATTTCTGGTTTAAAAACAGACACTCATTAAAGCTTTTTATTGTTGCTACAAATAGGCAAACACCCACCAATCCCAAGCTCAAAATAAACCAGATGAAAGGTCTGCTAAGCAGTACATTAACTGTGGAATGCACTGCTGCACTGTACACCTTATGGGAAACTATGCGCGTTATCAGCCGTCGCCGGTTAACTGTAGCAGCTGCGTTACAGTGGTGGATGAAAAGAGTCCCTCCTCACCTTTCAAGTGTTTTGGGATTCTTTTGAGATAAAAGATGTTATTAAAAACAACCTATTAACACTATAAATGCTAAACATTCACGATTGCGGTAAAAAAAAAGATGCATTTAATCTCTTATCTGTCTCTGTTTGTATAAGTCCTTTTCTAATCTTTTTTTCCCCCCCTAGTGTAAGGCTTAAAAGAAAAGAAGGCGAGGGCTACTCTGACATTGAGATGACCCTGAATCAGACGAGACTAATTACTTGTAGAGTCAACAGAAGGGGCTGGACTAATAGCTAATGCCTTACAACCATGAAAGACTGTTCATGAAATGGTGTACACCGATTTGATATTACTATATGCCACATATATGCATCTATGCTTACAGATAAAGTAAGAGCTAAACTTAGTCACTGCTGTGCTAACAGGGGTTTGCATAAAGTGGATAAAATGAAAAAACAGCCCTTGTGGAAAACCATCCTGCTGTAAAATGCTTTTTCCCCCCTAAAGCGGTCATAAGAAATTTCCAATATAATCTATCCACCCTACAAAAGGAATAAAAATAAATCTTAACTGTCTGAAAGGCAAATAACTGCAGAGGTAAGAATTCCCATCCATCTCTAATCTTTATCACTCATGTATCCAGTGGTGTGGTAAAACAATTGGCTTACATTAAGTTCACCTCAAATCATGAGTATTAATAGATGCCATAGTGCTTTGAACAAAAATGAACTCTGATACGACTTAACAATAGATATCCTGACTCTTGGTGCTTTAAAATTTAAGTCAGTAATCCCTGAAATAATGGTCACAGGAAGCGTCCATTTACATTACATTTTAAGACAACACAGTTTTCAGTGTCCTGACGCTTTTGCCATCTTAGGGAGGAAAAACAGATACTACACAATCTCACTGCAATCCTAGATTTGAACTATAGAGGCTACAGAGGCTCCGAGAACTGGGTCGAGTCTGCCATTCCACACAGCTCTAGAGCAGTGAGCTGCTGTCATCAATGCCAGGAGATGTCATGCCTACATTCAGCAGGTCTTCTGGCAGGACACAACACTGCGATTAGCAATGTGAGTGAGAAAGCGAGAGTGTCAGCATGGAGGCAGTCAGTACAGCTGGAGGCTTTAAGGCTGCAAGGTGCTTGAGGTCCTCAAAGAAAACCATCCACCGGAGGACTGTCTACCCTGTTCAGACAGCAGCTCACCCTTGGAACTGAAGAAGGAAGTCAAGGGCTTCCGAGTCTACAATTGTATACCAAGATGTATAAATTTGTAAAAACAATGGCCATTATTTTTTATCAAAAAGGAATACAAGTACCATGCAGCTGGGAGATGATGAGATGGGGGAACTGGACCATCATTACAAGAGAAAAGACATGGAATAAAACAAATCTGGTACACAAATCTTAACATGCTTCCCCCCAGACAGATTACAGAAAAGTTTCCTAGGCTGCGAAAACATCAATACATTTTTAAGTATGATACGTTTGAGCACTTCTTAAATTGCTTGAAACAAAATTCATAACATACTGTAATTAAATGCTGGTCAGCAAGCATTTCTCTTCCCTGTCCATGACGCCTTGGACAATTCCTTGCTTAGTAATGTTGGAATAGAGTGCTGAATAGTAAAACTACAAACAAGTAGACAAAACAAATTAGAAACACCACTTGCAGTTTGTAGTTGAATGCTTTTCTGTTGTATATTGGGGTACAAGGTATTACTGGAAAACTGGCAAGTAACATTTGTAATCCATATCATTCTCACTTCAAAAAAGCTCTCAGAAGGCATGTTGAGCCAGACACGAAAATCTGTTCCCTTGGCAAAGCACATACTGAATCCCGTTGGCCAAAACTATGCATTTCTCATCTTTGAAACCCACTGCGAAAGTAATTAGGCTGCCAGTAATATATTCCTCTTAAGCCAGTGTGTCAACTTGGTCTTAAACCCAGGATATGTCTAGGTTTGGATACAGAATATACAAAAGTGCAACATCTAAAGGAGCAAGAATTGTGACAGACTGTTTAGCTGGCAATCAGTACTTTAAGACATGTAAACTCAGTATGAAACCTCACCTCACACAAGCAAAGGGAAATTTTGGCTGCAAACCTTCACAGTTGTACTTTAAGAAAAGACTAATTTTCACAAAGCGATAAAAAGTATTTTGATGCAAGAGGAGAAAAGTTGCATAAAATAATCAGTGCCATTCAGCAAACAGAAGCCAGACAAAAAAAAAGATTTTGCTTTGCAAAATGAGATTTTTTTAAGATTGTATGTTTAGCAGAGATAAAAAAAGACCTGAACTTCACCTGTGATTATGCACTATACAACATTCATTCATGCCAGGCTTGGCACACAATACACAAAATGTTCCTGTTGCACAGAGACTATACAAACAAAAATCGACAAGCCTTTTTTGTCACATTTTCATCCTCAAATTCGTTTTTGCACATGAAAAAATGGTACAGGTAAACAAACCCATTCGGAAGATGTACTCATTACCTGGGTTCCTCTGTGAAAGTAGTCATATAAAAACATTTCTGAAGTGTCAAAAAAGCACTTGAACAAGTTTTCCCCCCCCACGCAAAGATGGTCTTCATTTCAACTAGTGTTTTGGTTTACATAAAGAGATGACCTGAGACTTAGACAAAAATTAACCTTGACATTGTAAAGCATAAAGATTTATTCTTCAGTTTCTGAAATACTGTACAGGCATTTAAAGGTAAAAAATTGAAATAGCTTGAAAGTAGGTCAACACCCTAAGTATATTGCCTTCAAAGCAGAATCTTAGTGATGCAAGAATCTTAGTAAGGGCCAGCTGGAGTATCCCCACTTAAAACCTCTTTCAGTAACTGGATTTAGATGACACTAATTCAGATGGCTCCCGACAAAACTTTCATTTCATTCCAGAGCAAACGCCTTTCTTTACAATAAATTCAGTCTACACTGGATTACGACTGTTTCCTCTTAATAATTAAGGGAAAGGAGTAAAGAACAATTGTTTAAAATTAAGTCACAAACATAAAACCACAAATGTGCTACAGAACAAGGCAGGTTTCATCCAGCAGAGCACAATTCCAAAATCAGCTCAAAGAAATAGACAATTACAAAAACTGACCATTGCAGAGATCGACAACAGATGTGATCAATAATCTCCAATAAGATTTGTACATCTTCTACAATATGAACTCATTAAAGGCTTAAAAGTTCAGCACAACTTTGTGATATACACTGTTGCAAATTCAATTCTATGAAGAAACTGTAATCTTGTTACTTTGAGAATGGCTTGTTAGTCTGCTCAATATTCTGCATACATAATACAGTATAAAGATTACCTCGGAGGAAAGCACTTCACTATGGATTACTTTCCATGCTGAAATAAATGGACCCATGTTCTTTCTTGTGGACTAAACAGCTCTGATGTCCAAAACAATAGCAAAATACTAAACCTCCAGATGACTTTGCAACAGGCTTCTGCTTCATAAACAGCACCACCAGGGGCCCTACAATATGTCTGCAGTTTCTCAAAACAGTCTAAGTCCAAGACAGCAGGTAACTAGAATCAAAATAAACCAGTAAAAATATAACCCACTTAAAAAGCCAACCACAGAACAGAACTATCAAGTTCTCTCTATTACTGCCACTTTCAGGGATAATTTAAGACATGCAGGGACTCATCGGTATATTCATAGGTTTTGTGCTGTAATATATTACAGTGTGCTTTCAAGGTTAGACTAATCCACCACAAGGAAGGAGTTACAAAACAGCTACAGAAATAAAGCACATCAAAAGGGGGAAGGCATATGACGCAATCTTAACTATATCTAAGAATAACCTGAACCCTATGTACTGTATCCATATTTATATCGCATTACCATAAATTCAGCTATTATACAGTACTTAGCCTACCCTTTATAATTTAGTTCTTGCAGATTCCCCGCAATGCAGAAGAGCAGTTGCCCTACATGCCGGAATTTCAGGACTCCACAAGTGTTATATAGAAGGAACAATGATGTTTGCAAAGCAACCACTGCCAAGGTGTGTATATATCTCATGCGATTCAACTATGCCATCAACAAGTTTTCAGGAAACAGCTGGCTGTAGCCAACTCACCTCAAATCCAGCTCCCACCACACAGACCTCTGCCTCTAGGTCTGACAGCTGGAGGCTTAACACGTCGCTCTTGCCACTGTTTTTCCCAGACGTGCCTTTATTAGGAGAAGCAGCAAGAGCAGGCTGAGGCAGGGCAGCTTTTCCAAGTGTTGTGTGCCGGGCAGAGGGAACACACTATAGCAGAGCTCCATCACCAAGACCATATTGTGTTTGGTCGAAATGCAGGCTAGTATTACTCTTGTATTACAACAGCCTTCGACCTCATTGCTCAACTGCTGGCAGCTCGTACAACTGGGGCTCTTAAGAAAGTTTTATCAGCCCTGCCTTTTCTATAGGCAGTACCGATACCGCGTTACTAAAAAGCAGTGACTTGAAGTAGGAAATGCTTGTCCTTTTATTGAGTTTATTAATCTTCCAGTAATGGGTAAGATGCATTTGAATTTCAAATATGAAAAACTCGGTAACAAATACCTGTACCTTTTCACTATATTAAAGAAAATGCAGATTTCCGACCATTTCTTTTTAAAACCTTGCGCCAGTACATCAAAACTAGACCTTGGATCACGTTTGCACGACTTACAATTCATTTTGTAGTAAAGCTGCCACATACATTAAAGGAACAAAAAAGGTTGCCAACTCCAATACTGTGGTTCTGAAATCCTGGAATGTCCTGGGTCTCTAATTTCTCCACCGCTTAAGGCTGTGGAGAACGGATAAAAATCAGTCTAGATAACCCTTAATTAGCTCCATTTAGAGCTTTCTCAGGTGCCGAGCTTAAGGAGACACAGAAAATGGGCTGCATTCCTAGTACCCATGGACCTGAGAAACCCTGAACTACAGTTCCATTACTGTTGCATTCATACTGCATGTACAGTATATAGAACAATGAGATCTTCAAAATCATGACCAATAGATTATAAATTTAAAATTTGACATAAGATTAGATTGCCTAAATATCCTTTGTTAAAGAATTATTAACCCTATTCCAAAAGATATCATATGCCTTTCTCATTTTTGAGAAATGTCAAGTGTAATGCAACCTGAATCATGTCAGGTGCTTGACCCCAGATCAAGGTGCTGTACTCAATCTACAAATGGGCACCAAAAACATATAAAGAAAAAATACTGGAGGTAGTAACCTCTGCAAATCACTTTGGTTAAAATAAGTCAAATGAATGCTTTGTAACACATTCATGATCCCTAATTTGCATGCAGTACATCAAGGATCTTCAGCTAAGCTCTTTCATTAATGTACAGTATGCTATCCCGACTTCAGCTGGACTCTCCAGATTGCAATCAGCTTTTGAAGATTTTCATAATGTTTTATTTCTTTTAACAGTCACTAACTCCTGCTATATTAAATACTTACAGCATCCAGAGTCGTAGCTGGGCTATACGTTATTGAATCAATGTGTTAAAATGAGAGTTAGTGCTTCAGAAAATCTCTACTTGTTTTGAAAAAACACTTTGTTGATGTTTTTGAACATCCTTTGTACGGTATTATAATGACCTACTAATCACAGGACGTACTTTTCTCCAACATGAGATTTTTTAAAGATTGTATGTTTAGTGCAGGTCCCCTAGACTATGAGCCATAAACATTATCTTCAAATGTACCAAACTATTTACATTAAAACAAATACATTTCTCAGTACAAATTTCAACTTGCCATAAATGAAGTTACTGATTTCTTTTAAAAAGATTTGACTCTTTGGCAATAAATAAGAGGTACCAAAATAAACCACTAATAGCTGTAATTCAAAACAGTTGAATTGTTCCTTTTACAGTTGGTCTACTGATATTTTATTGAAGAGACATGACAAGCAATTATGCAGATTAACATTTGTCATCGACATGGTTGACCAATAGGGGGTCTACTGGAAAAGTAACAGCAGCTTGTGGCGACTATTAGAATTTCCAACTGCTTTGCACCAGGTTGCAGATGCCGTCTTGTGGGATTCTGTACGTTCCTTCTCACAGAAAATGGACAAGCTCCTGCCTGTTCACTGGCCTATGAGCCCTAGATACCACACATCATCCCATTACCCCATCAACACAACCTCCTCTAAAAGTTCAACAGGGTTTAAGTATGGTGGACTGGGCATTCATAGCATAGCTGTCACATTCTCATCTCTCAAGGAAGCAGTTGTTTCACAAGCAGCACAAGGACGTGTGTTGTCCTGCTCAGATGTTGTCACGTCTGGCTGATCCTGTAGGAAATGCAGTCTTGAGCAATGGGGCACTGTGCAGTCAGAGTACCATAAATCACTCCAAGTGGAGTTCCGTAGCAACTCAACACTCCAGGATAGAGCATCACACAAGGACCTCCTCATTGCCTGGTCTAGTGTACAAAACAATGAGCAGATCGTTCTGTCGCCATCACAATTGTGGACGTCCATTAGGGTTGCCTATGGAAAAACCTCCCTAGAAGATTTGGCTCTACACAGATGGTACAAAACTTGATAAAGTGTATGGGTATTGTTTATTTCTGTATTCATCTCATCTAATAGGTTAGATCACCATTACCTACATGTATGTCCAATCAACTTCCTTACTAAAGGGACTTGGAATGATGTAGTATTTTTGCATCAATCTGTTATGAACAAAATGGCAAGAGAAGCTAAAAGTTTAAAAAATGTAGGCTGTGTGGTGTATGAAGCTCATTCAATTCCTTCTACCTAACTGATCTGATCTGAAGATTTCATCCAACTATTTCTTGAAGGAAGACAAGGGCATCAGCTTCAACATCATAATAGACTGTCCTACAAACCCTGGTGTAAAAAATCATTTTCAGTTTTAAATTTACATCCCTTTAGTTTCATATTTCACTGTTGATTCTGAAGAAGTCCATCGGGTTGACCATGTCAATACCTTTGAGAACATTTAATATGATTTCCTGCATAGCCTTCACAAGACTAGACAAGTTCGAATTTACTTAGTGCAAGACATTTCTTTAAGCCTAGGAGTGCACTGGGTCTCTTATCTGGACTGATTCTGGAGGAGCAATATTAACAATCTTGCAATATGGTGACCAAAACTGCACGTTCTAAATGAGGTGTTACTAGTTTATAGTATAGTTTTAATAACATCCATCAATTCTAAACACTACCTTTTTTTGCTTTCCAAAATTGTCTAGAAGAGTGCTACTTACTATACATGCAATACTCCCTCTATATTAAAATCTGCTAGATTGGTCCAAGTGCAATTGCTGAATACCAACCATTTTGAACTTCCTTGGTAACTTCAGCATTTGCTACTCTTCATATTTTGACATCTGCCAACTTTAAAAGTTTAACTATAACAGAATCTTGACCATTGACAAGAATCAGGAAAAGCTTTGGTCTGAATACAAGTCCCATTGATGCGCCACATCAGTACAGTTTCCTGTCCATTTACAATTTACCCTAAACACACCTTGAATGCCTTCAATTTGAAAACTCCTTAAATGCCACCTTTAATTTGAGAACTTTATGAAACAAATTTCCAAAAATCTTAGAATACCATTTTGCACTTTGTTAGTCCAGTACTACCGTTGCTTGAACAAATTAGTTAAGCAAGACTGACCTTTTCTGAATCCATGCTTACTATCCCCTAGCATTTGTCCCCCATATAGATGGTCCTCTATCTTGGTTCTAATTGTTTTGATTATCCGATGTATAATAAAAAGTAAAACTATTGGTCTATTACTTGGTTCAGTTTCGACACTTTTACAAATGGGCATGTTGACTGAGCATTCCAGTCACTGGGTATTACCCCAGTCAATGAATGTTTGATGACTTGTTTTCTAATTGGTTTTAGGAATAAGATCTTTTCCTTAACTAGGATTAGCATAATACAACTGCCCTGAATAAGTGTTTCTTCTAGACCACCTTCACCTCTTTAATGACAATACTATTTAATAGACAAAGCTTGTCTGTTCAATTTCTTCTTTGGTAAAAACCTGAGAACTCCTTTAATACATCAGCCACTTCCCTTTCTACAAGCTTCCCCTTATCATAGATCCATTTTTACTTAATCCTTACTTGTTTTTTTCCCCCCCAATATTAAAACATCTTTCTTCCCCTTTGGCTTCTTAATACCTTCATTAGTTGCTTGTAAATCTCCAGTATTATCACAAACTCGATCCCATTTGCTTCTCATTTTTCTTGAGACCGTAAACCACTTGTTTTTGTTTACTTTGGGTACAACCCAATATATTCTCAACCATTTACATTCATTCTCTACAGAATTCCATATACAGCCTGTCCCATTCTAGATGTCTTACATGGTCTCCTTCATACTATAGTCTCCTTTCCTGAAATCAGTAAACTATTTTGGCTAGAACGTTTCAAAATTACAGTAGAAAATATATAATGATCACAGTTCCGTAATAGTCCTCTCACCTACAAACATTCCCTCTTATAGATGTTCTAACCTGGAGTAAGAAAACAGTCATTAGCCATGTCTAGCATGCTGACATTCCTACTTGTTTTTCTATGTCTATGCAAGAAAAACAAATTCCCCAAGAGAAGCACTTTTCTTTACACATTCTAATCCAACATGATAATGCGATTTACGAGATTCTGAGATGTGTAGCACAGCACATGCCTAGAGTCCAAAATACATTTGTTTTCTAAAAATGTGTAAGCAATTAATCTTTATGCACAGCATATTATTAAAGATTCCCCAATATGCTTAGACACAGCAATTTAATTATTTTAAGTAAATTTTCCATGCTCCTCTGAGGACAACTCTGGCTACGTCTAAGGACTCCAGTTAGTGACCAGACAATACTCGCACTTTACTACTCTCAGACCATTCGGAAATGACAGTTATTTTTTGGAAGCAAAAGTCAGTGTGAAAAAAAGAGCAAGTTCTTTAAAAGGTGGCTTTATACATATATATCTCTATTGTCTCAACACTGACTTCCATCTCAATGCTATGAATTGAGAAGTATGTTAGAAATTGCATATGGACACTTCCTGTCCTATAGCTTTAGTAGAGTTTAAATCATGATAAACCAGACCATTCACAAGTAGCACTTTACAAAATGTGTCATTTTGTAAATAAGCAAAGATTTTTTTAATCTATGAATACCACAAATACAATAAGAAAGCAAGTTGTAACAGTGAATAGGAGGAAATACAGAATAACCAGGGGCAAGAATAATTAAAAAGCATGTTTCAGAAGTTTTGCATTTACAAAGCAATAAAAAACCACTAACATTTCTTTGCAGTTTGCTTATTGAATCATTCTCAATTCCGTTAAAGTCACTAAGTTTGATTAACTTTGAAAAATATGCTACATTATTCAAAGAAAACACACACAATGGGCTTAACATACACGTCCTTCATACTTGCATTTTCTGAACCTAATACATGGGGAAGCCGCTGCAGAAAAAAATCATTTGCAGTAGTCCTTGTAAAATGGTTCACTAAGTCAGACCCAGCAAAAACAACTTGGCTGCACTTGTTAGGAGATAGCCTAGAAACCGCTAATTCCTACTGACCCACACCACAAACACATGGAGCAGCAAAATAAACTGAAATCCTCCAACATGTCTGCCACCCACTGAGGAAAAGCCCCAGACTTCCAGTGGCCAGCAGCGGTCATGGATTTTCCCAGCTCAGTCCCGTTAAACCCTTCAGAAACACACGTCACTTGTAATTATTCAACGCAACAATTCAGTTGGGGCTCAAGCCAGGAGAGTCATGTCAAGCTGAGGCATCAGATGGCTTACCCCCTTCCTCTTTAGCTGGTTGGTCACCGTATTCTGATCCGCCTGGCAGGAAACTACATAAATTCATAAGGAGACTGAAATAGCAAGTACCTTCACACTGCAGGCTTTACAGAAACTGTGAAGGAAATATAGGTATTAACAGACTTATTTCACATCAAAGACCCATGGTCCAAAAGCGTAAATGAGAGAGTGAAAATTTAATTAACTCCATGTTAAAGGAAAGCTGTAATAAAGAAACCCTGATCTAGGAAGCATATCGATTATTCAAGCACTAGACTACTGCAGCTTTTAAATAATGCCCTTCCAAGAAAATAACAATGCTTAATTGGAAAAGACCAAAAGTAAAAATCCAAGCAAGAACTAACTTGCGCAACTGTAAGAACTCCCCCCCTCCCCCCACTGCATTACCTTTAGCAAACATTTGCAGTTCAAAAATCTGTTACTGCCAGCTCCTTTGTCTTGGCTACCACTACTTAAATATAGAAAAAGCATCTGGAGTTTCAAGGATGCCCCCCCCCATCTATTTCTGGGGTTACCAATATGAATGTTTCTGCTGGAAAGCAGCCAAACAAGAGGGTGTTAAGCCAACCTCTCCTGCCGCATTCAAGAACAACGCCACAATATCGCAGTTCAAAGAGCAAAGAATTCCAAGACATGGAGACGCGGAGATTTCTTGTATTGCTATTCTTCACAGCCACTGGCAAGAAGAACAGATATCCGTGGCTCCTTAAACTTCTACCCACCGTCAGTCACTGTTGCTCAATATCAAGTCCAGAATTAATCTTGCAAAATACAAAAGCAGAAAAGCCCCCATAAAGTGTACTCATACATGTAATGCATATATACTGTAGACTGATAAACATACATGATTTCTTTTAAAATATACTTCAGTTACTCTTTATATCCAACACAATAAG
Source organism: Atractosteus spatula (assembly GCF_055471065.1). NCBI lineage: Eukaryota > Metazoa > Chordata > Actinopteri > Semionotiformes > Lepisosteidae > Atractosteus > Atractosteus spatula. Next base: position 21,414,007 of record NC_142711.1, on the reverse strand, counting down.
ACACTGTGGGCCTCAGGATTATTCTTAAACACGTTTCCTTTAGAGAACTGTGCATGTCTCTGAATTTCCTTAACAATATCTAGCCCTAAACAGTTAAACAACATTTAACTGTATGAGAGCATAGAGTTCTAATTCTTGTACTCTTTACATTGGACATCACAGCAGTATTTGATCAAAAACGGTGCCCAATTTGCAGGACAGGACAGAGTAGCTTCATTCCAAAAATAAGTGAAAGGATTCCAATTAAAAAAATCAGCAGAAAGTTAAAGTGCTGCAATCAAGCTATGATTTCAGCAGGGAAAAAAAAAAAGATTACTAGCAGTACACATTTTCCAACTTTGACCCATCACAGTTCACAGCTACAGTATTAATGGTCTGGCTCTGTAAGGCCTATTTGTTGCCAACAGTTTTTTACTTTTTAGGAGAATTTGTTGCCTTATTCCCCCCCTCCCCTGTTTCAACAGGAATACAAACCATATTAAGCAACAATGGCATCAACAACCTAGAGGGCCTTAAAAATTGTGATGTCTTTGGTGTACCCTTCTGTACTTTACCCTTTTTAATCTAAACTTTTTAACATCAGGGCTAAAAGAGCTTCACCCCAGCACTTTGCCAAGCAGTGAACTGAAGCCTCTCATCGCAGGACATCTGCTCAATGAGGCAATGCCCAAGTGCAGATCTCTTTTCACAGCTACAATGGATCAGATTGCAGATACGCAACAGGCCGAGAATTTATCAGCTGACAATTTAACACCCACATCTACACAATGGCCTAACCAACTGATCCAAGCATTCTAGAACACTGCTTCTTGCGGACATTAAGCATCTTGCCTTCATCGAGCCTACTTTACAGAATTAAAGGAAAGCAGCCAAAGGGTTGAGCAAAACATTCTTGTATGAAAACGAGAATCTTGTCCCATAGTGATGGACAAGAAGGGCAGCTTGCGGTAAAACATCACTGGTTCAAATCAACTCCACCCTCAACTTCCAGACAGGATTTGGAAACGTTTCAAAAGCAGAATGAGTGAAATTCAGTTGACATTGAACTATTTGTGCTCAGCTCTTCCCATTAAATGTCTTTTACAATGCAATGAACTAAGCAAAACTAAAAAAAAAAAAATCAATTGCTAAGTTTTTCCTTCTATTAAAAATGCACCATTGGGAAAAAGAAAACATAGACCACTAAATAACAGCTTTGATCCCTTTCTAGACAAATGAGAAGTGTTTTGCCAGCCTAATTTGTCCTAAAATGAAGAAAACTTTTACCATTATTTTCATTACAATTTATTCATTATTACTGATAAGAACATACTGCCCTGGAAATAGTTCAGCAAAAGACGAGAAACCATTCCTGGTCTGAAAGAGGGGAAAAAAAAACATGTATGGAGGTCATGGGAGTCTGAAACTAACCTGTTATGTTTTTGAAGCTGCTTCCTTTTGATACAGTACCTTCAAGACACTGTTGGATTATTTCCTGTTACCGTTCAACCACAAAATGCAAAACTGGAATTACATCCTCTTATCAGTAATCTTAAAGTACTTTATATTTGACAGCATAATTACTGTAGTTGACCGCAATGAAAATATTAATACCTAGGCCTACAGTACACAACTTGAAAATTGCTAAGAAACTTAGCAAATCACCTTCATTCGCCCCTCATTTAAAATGGATCATTTTAGTCCTCCTAGAATTAACTGGGAAACACCTACAGATAATCTACAGTATTCCAAGTCATTGCTGAAAAATGTATCTAAACAGCTTCTTTTAAGTTCAAAGCAGAGGTTTATTTTGTGGGTTATCCACAATGACCACGTAACTGGAGAATTCACTTGTAATCCTATCAGGAAAAACTGGACTTGTTTCTCAAATTCAGATTAACTTGTCAACCAGTTAAGCTTAACTTGGTAGCACATAGGGAGGCCAATTTAAATAAACATTCTGGTAAATGGCAAATCAACTGTAGTATACAGTATATGCAAGTTGAAGAAATTGTGGTTCATGAATCTTTTCTGTAGACTTGACTTAAGGTTCAGGTTTCCGCAGTAGAAATAACACTGCCTGCACTTATCATTGCTTTCATTAAAACCAGTGTTAAATCTTAAAGATAAAAGGCAATAAGAGATTGCCCAAACCCAAGTTAGAAAAAAAGTGACATTACTGCAGGAAAATTTGGTAAACAATGCTGAACAATCAAGTATTCGTCTTTAGGTGTAACCAACTTAACCAATTTGAAGCTATTCGAGCGCCTACATCTTGATAAGGCAGTTATAGTACAAACGGCTACAAGATCAGGCCTCAACACATCATGGGCTCCTACAAGCCACTCATTTAAACAGACTATTTAGAAGCACTATATAAACTGTTTTGTTCTATTTTAAGTTAGCTGAGAGCTTATATTAAAACTACTTTTAAAAGGGTCAAATTAGGCTAAAGGCAGGGATTTTAAAAACAATCATTGGTAAGTGGGAACTTCCTTGCACACTGACCACATTAAAATGAAGTACAAACCACCTCTTCCCCCACCCCACCCTCTCCTCTCGTTTGCCCACGACAGTCCACCGGTCTCACACTAAATTAATTTCACCTCCTCTTGCTCAGTGTGTTTAAGCCTAAAAATAGTTAATTGCAAAGATCCAACTCAATTTCTTCATTAGGGACACAACACATTTCTATTCATAGCTGCAATAGAGACTCCTGTAACCTGTTAGGCTGTATTTTAGGATAACGGCATGAAAGGAAACACCATTTCAATAGAAGAGCTAGCCCTTTAATTTTAAGCCCATTTGCTCTTCTGAGCTGACTATTAATATTGACCTTTGAATCCATGTCTTCTCCATAAAAATCAGTCCTCTCATATCCACATTCTTCATACAGTATTTGTTTCAAGTTAAAGGCTTTAATGTACCTCTCAGTTCAAGGGTTTAGGACATCAATTTTTGCATTTCCTAACCCCAGATATGGTTTTACACGACAATAACGCACCTCTTCCAGTCTCACACTGGAGATCATTCAGAGCTCCAGCAGCACCTTACAGAGCTCGAGGTGATAAAGGAAAAGGATGTTTTGTAAGGGGTTCTCAGATTGGATCTCGGACGTGGGGATAAGATCACAAGAAAGCATGGCAGAAAGGTGAAACTGACTTTCAGATAGTTCACTGGTACGATCTTCAAGGATTGGCATCACAAACGTTAATTCATAATTGTTGGCAGTTTCAAAGGGGCTTTCTACATTGACCCAAAAAAAGTGAACAAGCCATTTTACAACATTGTACATTTCTGCGTCATAAAAATAAAAACCGTGCACACATCTGAATAGAAAAAGACTTGGTTCATCCCATTTGTACAAATTTAGAAATCCATTTTAACAGAACTACTGTTGGAGTTCAATTTTTGATCTTCAATAAGGAATCTCTACAACCAGCACAGTGAGGAAAAAAATGTGCAATACCAAAGATGAATACAGTTAATCGATTTACATGCTGACAATTGCCATTTCAAAACTTAATATACAGCACAAAGCATCTAGCCTGCAGGAATGGCGAGATACATTTAAAAATTAAAATGCTAGTTGTTTTAACATCTCTTGTACTGACAGTGAACACAAAAACACATCAGAAAGCCAAACAATTTATCATGAGACACTTGAAAACACTTAGGACAACTTCAACCTACAGCATATCCCTCCTCCAGACACAAAAAACAGCTTAAGAAATAAATGCTCTTGCTGCACAGAAAGTTAAGAAATATTTACTAGAATTGGTTCAATAAAAAAAAAAAGATAAAAAAGTGGTACTTACTCTGTTGATTTACACATGGGAAAAACAAGAAAAGGTTTCAATGGGGTTATGAAAGTTGCATCAGCATGAGTTTCTTCTCTTTAAAATTGCAAAGTGGGGAAAAAAAGGCAAACTCCTTCCTGTACTCCTCGGGCCTTTTCAGAGAAGGTCACTCTTCAGGAGGCTAAAAGGACACAAGTGATATCAATCGGAGCGCCAATACCACAACATGGTCTCTCAGAAGCAATGCCTGGCAGCTACATCTGCAAAGATGATTCAGGGCCTGATAAATTTAGAACGGTGCTTTCCGATAGCACTGCTGGGTAAAATAAATCAGAACGAGTTGGGGGTGGGGTGGGGGGGTTGATGGTGCCCAAACTGAAAGGACTGGGGGAGAGCTAAAGTTCCAGGTGCTTGCTCTTCAGGCTTCTATAAAAAAGTTTCCCCAAAGTCTTTCACAGAATGTCACATACAGCTCGGCTCGCCTTCTGCCGTTTTCAACTCCAAATGTCTAAATTCCCGTCCTGCACTGTCTCCCGACACAACAAACTGCAGGCTCACTTCCACCTCGGAGGACTGAAGGCCAAATGCAGCGTGGTAACCTCATACAGGGCCAACCATTTATGGGCTGAACTGTGGAGCTTTGATATCAGCAAATCTGCCATAAATAGCTTCTGAAACTCCGAGGGATCAAATCAGCTGTTATAACAACAAACTCGGACTGCAGTTCTCTTCAGCTCCCCTTTCTCCCAAATAGCCTACTCCAAACCACACTAATAACACAAGCTTTAAAACCTAAAGCAGAACATACTTACATATTAGACTACAAGGTTGCATTTTGTTTTTACACAACTGAAGAGAAACAAGTTAAGCTGCATTATATTCATCCTATAGTAGGAACACTCATACACTTGCTGAAATTGCAGACCTTGTTAATTTTTAAAGAATTTAGGCTGTCTATGACAGTCCATTGGAGGGTTTTGCAAATCTAAAACAAATATTTAACCCTTAAATTAAAGTTGTGACAGCTGTCCATTCTATTATGGATCTGTATATATTTTAACACTGTTTTCCAGTCGTGGAATGAAATGCCAACCACAGATATATTTGTGGAAGAGACAGAAATTACATACTGTATATAACCTGCTAAAACAATTTGTCAATTCTGTCAAAGAATATTTTTACAGATGTCCCAAGACCTTTGACAACAGAACAATGCTCGGACAGAAAACTTGCATGAAGCACCTGTCACTAAAAGTCAGGAAGTCACTTCACAATAAAGTGTCTTGTAGGAAAGTGTAGGTACTGTTAAGTCCTCGTCTGACCCTGGAATAGCTCATTTCACTCATCGATCTGCACTCAACATATCAATACAAAAGCTTTACTATGCTTTCCCATCTTTTTTTCCCAGAGTTTCCTCATAAGAAAACATTTTGGTATGAATTTACACAAGAGTAATGAAAACTAAGTACATATTGTAGTTAAATCAGGAACCATGACACTTAGAGTTGTAACGCATGTACATGCCAGAACACTATGCCTTCCAACAGAAAATAATCAGAATCCAAACTGCTTTATGAAACATTCATTTTGATTTTAAATGATCTAATGTGTGGCCCACTACAGAACTGCTTTACCTCAAGGACCAGAAACTGGGAGTTCTACTGTTTAGCTACATCACTTGCTGAACACTTGAGTGAGCGCAACCTTCACAATTAACTGACAAAGAAAGATAAAAACAAGCCCTGACACTTCAAAGGGGGCTAGAAAAAAAAAGCCAGGCATAAAGCTACACACGGCAGATGGAGAAGAGATCAAGGAAGTGTGATGTCAATATTCAGGAACACGGCGAACTAGGCCTGACAAAGGACAGGAAGCTGGAGGGGCTTCTTTCCAGCGGACGATGAGAAAGATTGTTCTAAAAGCATCATTAGCAGTGTGGGCTTTCATCATAAAGTTCTCAGACAACACATTCTGTAGTGAATACATCAAAAAGAACAAGAGTTCGCACTGTATTTCTTTAGCATTAGGAGGGAGATTTCATATTACCCTGAATTGAATTGAACTGAAGAGCTGTATTTCCCCCCAATCAAACCACTGCTTCCATTTTTAGTCAAAAATAAGGTCACTCTACAGTACCAACAGTATGTTCCTTCTTTTGTAAAAGAACATCCCAGGAGTTAAACTGGTCCCTTGAACATTACCAAAAGCATTCCATATGTTACCAAAAGGTGCATATTCACATATGCAACCTAAAGTACATCCTATTTGGGAGTTTTGTCCTGCACTGGGTACAAGCCTGGATTGCTTCCTGGACAAACTGCTATTCCACCACAGGACAATTTGGATACTCCAATGAACCAAGCCAGCATGTCTGTGGAAGGTGGGAGGAAACTAGAGCTATACCAAACATTTACTGAATATAATCTGGGGTGACAATACTGGCTGAACATGAAGCCCAGATTCCAGAGGGAAAACAGTCACATAGAAATTGCTGGTAGATTTGTAAACTTAATTTTCATTGGAATAAATATAATATAAACAAAATAGATTTTCAGCATGCTCTCAAGCACTTAAACCCTCAACAGAATGTATGGTTTCTTGTATACTGTATTATTTTCTTGGCCAAGCTCATCATTTAAGGGAAATCCCCAAAGTGCGTAAAAAAAGTGTACTTTTAAGTCTTTAACAAAAATTTAAAAATTGTTTGCACAAACCCCCAAAAAGTCTTGAACTTTACTCAAAATAACAATCCCACGATTGCTAATCAATCCCCAAAGCAACGGTAATGGCAGACCTCATGACCTACTGTAGTACTACACAGGAGGCTGATACAGCAAAGACTTGGATATTGTTGTTCTTATTCACCAGATCACATTTTGCCGATTTGTGATTTAAAAAAAATCACAATATCCATCTTAAATCTATCTTCATACACAGATTCTATTTAATCTCACCGTTCTCTTTGTTACACGCTGAAGACACTAAATCCACAACCCCAGAGATGTAACCCAATTTACTGAAGTGGCAGAATTGTAGCAGAGTGCATTGTTCTGCAGTCAAGATTCTTTTTAGATGAAGTCACACTTTAAAAAGTCTTAATTTCTAAAATACTATTGGTGTGCAACAACTTTTTGGTCCAGCTAAATGGAGGAAATTACAAAAGTTCTTGTTAATGACATTTATTCTTCCATTAGTGTCATAAGCTTTAACTAATGCTGTCTATCCTACAAGAACACCATAGTTGCACCACAAAGCAAGATATTTTAGATAATTCTCTGGGCCAACACCCTCTAGGGGAAGTGAACTACTGTAGGGCTCCATATTTTCATGCGTAATAATTTTTGGTTTATTTCTCAACATCCTGCCAAAGTCACACAGTGGGCTTTAACCTAATAGGACAAGCACAGTATACTGTATAAGGCTGTGTGCATGTGTGCGAGAGAGCCCTGGGAATTCTTAAGTGCTGCTAAAAGCAAACAGCAAACAGACTGCCAACCTGCATGCGAGTGATGTTAGTTGCAATTTTAGTGCATGCGTTTAAAATGCAGGAATGGTATTTTCTGGATCTAAACCAACTCAAAGTTCATGCTGCTTCTTGAGAGATGATGCAGTGATGGGTCATTGATATGCTATTAGCAGGATCACATAAAGAGAAATGCGTTTTAGCTTGTGTTGTATACAGTATGCCTTTTGATCTCCCCCACTTGGAACAACAACAACAACAACAACAACTACGGAGATTTCAATGGTAGTAATTTGGAACAAGTTAATTGTAGGAGCATATAAGGACATTCTTAGACAAACTTGGAATAATCAGATAAACAACCAGAGAAGTGCTGGAATATAAATGAACAAGACCGCCTCTAAATGCCAGTTACAGCAGTCTTCATCTAGATCCATATTCCACAGACACTGTTGAAGCTTTATTCATTATTCAAACTTTCACAAATTTGTTGTTTCAGAAAGTACTTTAAAGAAACTAATTTTAATTAACCATACTGAGCTATTAAACATTGCAGTCCAGAAAATTCTCACGACATCACTTGACCAGTCATCAAAGGTTGCCGTAAACAAAAACCATTACTAATTCATCAGGGAGCACAGCTAAGTGAAATAAAAGAAGGGAACAAAAGCAGTACTTAAATTGCATGATTGCTCATAAGTAGAAATGCGAATGCTCTCCAATATTGGAGTGGCCTTTGTAAGCCCAAAGCTTCATGAAATTGTAAGAGCCCCAAAACAGCTTCTGGCAACACCTCAACAAAACAATTTGATAATCTTGCATTTACAAACAAATGAAAAAAATGAAAACAGGTAAGAGCTTTTACTGGACTACAGACCAGTATATGTTGAAGTTCAGTACAGCTGACCCCTTGGACTTGATCAGTCTTTTAAAGCGGTTCACTGACAAAATGCCTGGTCAACAGAGATACAGTATTTCCTCGACATACAGTGACACCTAGTGTATTATTAACAGTACTCATATAAAACTCCAGCACAGATGAACTGCAGACTATGAAGCAACAATTAAAAGTAATGCCCTCTTCAAAGTATGTTCAATGTAATGAATATATATATATATTTTATGCATTCTTACTTCTTGCAAACAGTACTGATAATACAGTTAAAGTTAAGACTTCAAGAACCATTGAACTGCTTACCACAAAACTTTGATCTGAAATCCAACAGAGCAGATGCAACCATTCAGATCTGGAGAAAATGGAAGAATCCATAAATTTTTCGGAACATGATGGTTTGAAACCCCCACTGAAGCATACCATTCAATGGAGAAAACAACTGCAGTGACGCAAATAGGGAATACTAAATATTAAAATATTTAATGACATTTTGTAACATTTACACCATTGTTCTAGAATGAATCAGTGACTCTTTTCATGTTCTTTCAGTTGTTAATGCAGATTCGAAACTACAGGAATAACATGCCTTTCACGTTTCTGAATAGCAATACCCATCTAGTATACCCATACTATAGTAGTGAAACTTGTCTGAATATTAGAACAGTTAAAAATAAATCATAGATCAGTACTCATTTTGGAACATCCACTAAAACAGTATTGCACTGAAACCACAGAAAAATATCCCTTTTGAAGAATTGAGTAAAGTTTTAGCCTGTTGTCTTAGCTTTGTTCATACCAATACGGCTCCGACATTTATGCAAGCCTCATATGCTGAGGCAAAAGTACCAGATCACAACACTGTGAATGGGCATTAACTAAATGATACCCTTTTTTTACTTCAGGCTAGACCACTTTTACAGCCACTTGCAGAACAGAAAACGGAGTGCTCAAATTAACTTTAAAAAAAATTGCCAATTTGATTAAAATTCCTGAGGCGCAGGGACGCATGGGGCATGACTGATGTCTTCAAAGTCAGTTAATTTTATAGGGTCAAAGACTGACCTTTTAATATGGTAATATTTAGCTTAAAGACCCTTTAGTGTGTTTTTACCGTTTATTTTCTCTATTGTATTGGCATTTATCAGGATATGCTAAAAATTATTTCCATCAGTAGGACTACCAATTATTGTAAAAGCTGGATTTACACCTTCATTTCTGATCAAGATCAAATGCTTCAATAGCACTTAATCCAGCTCAAAAAATGCAGGGTAAACGCTGCTCAATGGAGCCCTATTGTCGATCAGAGGGGGTAGTATTGATCCAGATCACACTACCATTAATGAATTTGATCCTGGTAATACAGTTGCCAATGTTACATTTGAAAAACATGGGACCTTCCGTACCGATACTGGGTAGGACAGAACTTACATCTAGAAGATCAGGAACGTCTCTTATGCCCCAAGAACAAGTGGCAACCTTACTGTACTTGACCAAGTCAACACCAACAGGATCAACTATCTGCCGCATTGCGACTGCATTATCAAGAGGAACGGATGGAAAATTAGTTTTCAAATTGTTGAAAATACATGCAAATACAGTAGTTCTTCTGTGTTGTATTATTCAGATTTAGGACAAAGTAGTGATGAAAGATAAGACGCAAACTAACACACTGCTGGAACTCGGGGCATTAAGGTGAAAAGTTAATCCTGACAGAATGTAAAGCTGGTCCAGAATCTTGGATTCTCATCGGAACTAGAACTGTACATGCCAACTATAGCTTGTATCAGTACAATTGATAAACTGAATTTCAAACTCAATCTATTCTTGGACATACTGCTGTGTGGTAGCGAGTGTTAAATAACATACATACTGTATATTATTTGGGAATCATTAGATAAAGCAGGTGTTCATGTTCGCACAGCCGCAATGGCATTCAGCTACAGTAGATCCGCATGTCTAATCGGAGTGCAGGCCAGATGGCTCGAACAATTATTTGGGTGGATAATTTCTACGAGATGACAATTTTTTCCCCCAACTTTCATAAAAGAGCAGCATAAGCCATCTCAAAGCAGAGGTACACCAAATCAAGTCATTGGAATAATGCAAGAACTTGTATTTCATGTGGCTTTGAGCCTGTAAGATCTCCTGTACGCTAGTTACATGGATGTGCCACATTTTCAGGCTCGACACGTACAGTAGACTAGTTTAGGTGTTTTTACTAAAAATTAACCCACAACCGTATACATGCAGTGTGGCTAAAAATTAGCGTTGCCCGGCTAAACCAAAGTATGAAAGCAAATGTACAGTACAAAAGACTATTCAGCAATTATACATAATTGGCATTGAAACGCATCACTTTCCTTGCAGTTTCTCCTGTATTTCATTACATGGCGTTATTGTGAACTAAGCCTGGAGCCCTTCGGATGGCAAATCTCTCCCAGTGACAGCAGCAGGAACAGAGAGGAGCTTTTCAGAGCTCAAGTGGATTAAAATATATTGTACCAGAGGTCGAAAATATATTAATAGATTTATAAGAACTTTATAAAAAACTTCTGCTCCGCCATACTGATTTCACCTCCCTTGTTATTGAGTGCACTTTTTTTATTTCTTAATTTCAGGATTTGCAGAACTAAATATTTCTTCAAAGGTTTCAGTAATTTTGCGTAACCGACTCAGTTTAACATTGTTATTAATGTTCCTTTTTATTACTTTCAATGTTACAATATATTACTGTTACAGCCCCAATATGAGCCAGGGTTTAACTGACGGGAATACACACAACTACGTGTAGGATGGCGGAAAATGCTAGAAAGTAAAAAAAACACGGGGGTAAGAGAACAAAAAAACCCCACTACACTGTTCTACAACCCCATTACCCACTAAACCCGTCTCCCGAGAAAAGGGCGGCAAAGCCAAAGGTCTTCCGCAAGCCATCTTTCTACACTAGACTAAACTAAGCTATAATGGGAAAACTAAAATAAAAAAAACACTGGTGCCACAACAATCCCAACCCTACACCACTGCTAAGAAAACAAATCCGACATCACGTTTTTCCACCGTTTCTTCTTACGCCTCTCTTCAGACACCCTCTCGGGACATCCCGTACCGGCATTTAAAACCAGACCACTCAACCAATCCAGAGAGAGACTTAATTTAGGGATATGCCCACTTCCAAAAATGGATTCCCGCATGGGAAGGGAGTAAAAAAAAAACAAAACAAACAACAAGTTACTGTAGTTCTTAGTAAAAGATATGCCTCGTGTTCCTGTTTGTAAGCTGTGTTCTTCAAAGCTGGTTAAACGTTTTTTTTAGTTATACACTAGAATTGAATTGTTCTACATAGTAAAATAAGGTTGAAGGAGTTCAAGTAGGTGGCTGCGTCAGCATGCGTAGGCTGCAAAGGATCAAGTAAAGGTTTATTCCAGGCTGAAGAGAGAAGAAAAACAGTTTCGGCTGTGGGGCCTTCTTGGTGGGGGGCTCCACAGCTGAGACATTTCTTTTCTTCTCTTTCCAGCCTGGAATAAACCTTTACTTGTAAAATAAGGTCATGCTGGGAGCCGATAGTGTCTGTGCAAATCGTGATCTGGAGGGACCTTTCCAAGGCCTTGCCTAGGGCCCCCTAGATCTAGGGCTGGCCCTGGCCCACAATCTCGGCATTTTATCTACATTTTCTACCATTGGCAGTTTCTCAACTCAATCAAAACCACTGAAACCAATATACAGTAGAATCAATATGGTTATAATTGACTCCATTGAATCAGGTCTTGCACGTTGAATCGAGTCGCTGCGACAGATGCACCTCTTTTGGGTTCCTTCAGAAATTCAAAGAATCAAGCAATGAAGATCTGCAGTCATTAGCTACATAGTTTAAGGAATGCTTATAATTTAAGAACAATCCACTCTGCACACACTAAACCCTGGTAAGCAAATTTTTGACAAAACAAAACCATTGATTTTTTTTTAGTGCTCTACATAATACATGCCTTGCTTCTATATCTTGTTTTATTTGTATTAAAACCAGCACAAGCATCTGGATTACGGCCTCCTAATTTGCACTAATTATAGATGCCAACGGAACTAATCTTGTAAAATAAATCAGTTATTCCCCTACCACAAAGTTCACAGCAAATCACTAATGTAACATGATCTCCATTTCCAGACCAAAAGGTTATGTTTTTGTCGAACTTTCATAAACTGCTTATGCCTAAGCTGGTATTGGGTATAATGTGTTCTTAAATATTTCAAACGAACACCCTCTTAAAATAACAAAACATAGTATATAAGCTTTCCTTCTCAAAAAAGGAGGAATTTTCATCTCCAATCTGAGATCTTAAGACTTTTAAAAGGACACACTTATGCTTACAACACCCATGCATTAATAACTTTTGTGGCTTATTTACAACATTCTTCAACAGACCACCCTGCTGCATTCAAGATGTACCTAATAAACAAGTTACAAAATCAAGGCTCCTCCCTCAAACATCTAGCAGGACATTTCACAGTACATTGATTACTAGACGTTTCAGGCACAAACAAATGGAGCTATATTAATGATTCTATATGGAACATAGCTTAAAAACCAGTATGTGCTCACGGTGTACTGTATATGGAGCCCGTATCCTCAGGCCTGAGCACAGCAGAACGAGTATTACATCTTGTACTATAGATTCATATTTCAGTCTAAACTGCGTCACTTGCCAATAGGGATCAAGAGGTCCATACTGCAGTGCAAACTTGGGCAAGCACTACTGGGAAGGGGTAGAGTAAGATTAGGATGTCCAGTATCCGTCTAATCATACAGAACAGCATCTACAAAGTAGTTATTGAGGAGGGGCAAGAAAGCTTGTCATGTCTCAACTCATAAGACCAGAACTGTTTGTTTTTTTGGGGGAGGCAGGGATTCTGGAATTGCCCTTCTATGTTAAATTCTACAAAAGAACAAGCAAAAGCATGGCAGAATAAAAACAGCACATACTGATCCAGCATTTTTTGGGGGATCCCAGTTATTCTACACAAGACCAGCATTGTTTCAGTTTGCCTGTTGCTGCCTTTTATTCAAAACAGGGAAACTTGAAACTCAGTGCTCAGCAGGTGCAGGCGTGAGGGGGGGACTGCAGATGTCAGTGCCAGCCTACTGCTCAGAGAAGGGGTGTCGGGGTTAGATGAACAAGAAAATGTTCACATTGCTTACACATGCTCTTTCATCTTTAGAAAGCCCTCTTACACCTTATCTGTGCAAGTCTTATCTTGCCTTCTGGTTTTCTCAAATTTCTCCTCTTGTACCTAAGACTGTAGCTAGCCCCTGACACTATGGTGTAGCATTTTATCTTGCTTGCCAGGCTGATGATCTGCTTGAAGATAGATAAGATGCTTCTCAAACGATTGAGATATAGGGTCGCTCACCCTCACAAAACATTAGCATCCCAGCCATTAACTTCAGCCAAAATAGCCTGCCTATAAACTAGCCTGACACCCATATTGTCAAAAACAGCAATTAGACCCCATTTGACCACGAAGTGCTCATGGAAAAAATAATTAATGACAATCTGCACTTTTAAGAAAAATGAAGACAAAAGATTAAGTGCACCCTTCTACTGTTTATTTCCAATTTGAGCATATCTGCTGCTGGAACATCTAAACTGGTCTAAGCCTAAGAATAAGTGACTTCAGAAATAAAGTTGCTCTGCCCTGGTTTTGAGCTGAGGAAAAACCATTCAAAGAGGTTGCCCGACGGATAAATTATCACAGAAACACTAATAAAAATTGATTTAAAAATATACTGTACAAGGCCACTTAACAGGTACTACAGCAAAAGACATCCCCATCCAATTTCCTCCCTTCCCAACACGGGACAATTCTAAAAGAATGATCTGCTCCTTGAGAAGAGTTACATTCCAAACTCCGTCTCGGGTCCATGCCTTTCTATCCAAAGGATTTTTGGTTTTCTAGAAAAAAAAAAACTAGTTCTTTGTGCCCAATCAGCAAACCGTCCTACAAAACAGTCAGCCCAAAGACTCTATATTACAAAGAGTGGAACAGGGGAGCTCTCTTCCAGTCATACATACTGTACCTCTGCTAAACAAAACACACCATATGCTCAATACAGGACTCTCATCTAGTATGTTAAAGTGAACAAAATACTGTTTATAGTATATGAGGCACCATACCATAGAACAAGGATTGTGAATTTTATTAAATGTGTATTTGTAGAATTTACTCAGATACTATTTCTCAGAAAAGCTTTAACCTTTATCACATACTGGATTTGTCAAATCTGAAAAATTATACCAATATGTAATTCATACGTGACCTCAACAGTCACATTGTTAAAAGGACCAACAGTTGGTGATGGAGTAAGTCCAGTGATGGAAAGAGCACCAAGTAAAAATTACGGAAAAACCGAATAGCAGAGTAAGAATGCCTGCGGTTTCCTGCAGAAACAAAATGATCATATTCAGCTGAAAGGATGGAACTAATTTGTTTAGCGGAGCGAAGAGGGATTTCACAAAAGCAAAGAGCTTCTTTATGTCCATTGCGTAATGTAAAAATCTCAGCACAATATCCTGTTGGAACATTTGGGAAAAGTTTAACATGCTATGGTGCACAACACCAAAGTATAAATTCCATCTTTCCTTCCCACGATGTAGAGTCTCAGGTGTTATCCTCCAGAGGGGAAACACTAACCTTATGCTAATTTTATATATGCATATATACAGTGTATACAAATTTTTACAAGATAAAGGCAAAACGATATTTAAGTTTTCTAGAGCAGTTGCACATTTTTTAGAACTAATTACGATCTGCTACACATTTACTTCGCTAGCAATATCACAAAAATAAAAACGTCAACACCAATGTATTAATCGCTGAGCGCCCACATCTTCTGCTCAACCACCAAGGCAAAACAAAGCTCTGGAGGGTAACTGAAAAGGAAATCAAAGCTGAAATCCCATGAATAGGCTAACTCTAAATGTCTGTGGAAAATGAAAAGTTAATCTAGAAGAGTGTCCCAGACAAGACCTTCAATTCAATGATTAATCAGATGATAAACATCAAAAGTAAGATGAGGCCAAGCAACATTGGGGGTGGGGGAATGAAACCAAATAAGATTAAGTGTTTGGGAACTTTGAGAATCATGGTTTTTAGATTTGCCTTCAAATGTAGAACAGCTGTTTGTTGAAAACACAGCTGAGACATTGTCTATGCCAAAATACCACACCAGAGTTTTGTTGCAACAAAAAAAATTCCAGAGCAGCATAGTCGTTTTTTTATTACACACAACTTCAAAATGAACTTGCAGTACTCTGTTGATTCAATAAGTGCATCACTTCCTAAACTAAGGCTTTCACCATTGCAGTTACTGAGATCAGGGTAGTTTGGTCAGAGCACAAAAAAACTTAAGCAAACTTTTCAGAGCACATGCATACATCCATAATTGGCTATTTTTTCCAGCAGTAAGAGTATTCAAATGCTTGAATCAAGAACTACTTCATGAATACTGTAAGACTTCATAAACAAGGGCGTCTACTGCTAGAGCTGTCAGCAAACATGACTGTCCAAATTCCCATTTAAGGGCTGGTATTCCAATATACTGATAAAGGCATTTGAAAAAAAATGATTAGAAAGAAACTCAAAGCACTTGATTAAAATACTTCCTATGATCAAGGCAAACTAAGAAAGCATTTCACTTTCCACCACAATCTTCTGAAATGTGAAAACTTCTATGAATGCGTGAAGTCATGTGTAGAACTCTAATTGGATTACTATATGCATTTAAGCAAGTTTTACTCAATAAACAAACGCAGTCTGCAAATTAGGTTCTTAAAAAAAAAGTAAAGGCGTATTCATTCATGTTTACAGACAAAGGAGCTCTTAAAAGTAACAGCATTCTTATTGTAATAAGGCAAAGCCCACACAAGTTTCCTGCAGAACAAACTGACATTTTTTCTTTTCTGAAATCAAAGGTTTTCACTGCCAACTACACTTGACTAGCTGGAGATATTCAAAAATGTTATGGGTAAACTTTTAAACCCTGATTTCTGTAAAGGGTGATCCTAATTTTCAAAATACCTATATTAATACAATGAACGATACTCAGTCAACACTGTTGTAGCACCAGAAAGACTTCAGGATTATTACCGCAATTCAAATTATAGACCACCCAAGTTCAAAAGGACTTAACTGCCAAGTAACTATGTTAAACTGAGATCTTTAATTTTTAATTACTGTACAGCAGTTTCTGAACTTTAATAAGAATTGATCCATAAGCGGTCTTAAATCTTTTACCTCCAGTAATACTGTATATAAAAAACGAACAACTAGATATCAACTCTCCAGTGAGTTGTGGACATTTCTTGAGCTTCTTCACAGCAGAAACAGTGCCTCATACTTTCTCACTATTCAGCATGGAATTAACCTCTCCGTTACAGCTTTCATGCTGATGCAGTTCCCCCACTTTCACCTCTTCTGCAAATGTAGTTTTTAAATTTAAATCGTTCATTAACTGTTTGGATTAAAAGCGCAGGGTTGGCAGGTTCAGCAAAGTAATGAAAAAGGCTGAGACAAGCCTGTTTACAAAGTGTTAGGCTCTGGTGAACGTGAACTTTGAAGAGTAAATTAGAACTTACTGTGCATACAGTACCTGAGCAAGGAACAATAACAGAAGATCTGATTACCTTGTAGGGCAGTGGCAGAATGGGTCTGGTGAACTGCAAAATCTCAGGCGAAGTGTTCTCAATTAACCTAAAACCTTCCCAGTATTTTCCATGCTCTCCTGCGTCTTCTGTTGGTCAATACCTCTGCAACCCTCATATTCTCTCATCCACATCCTCTGTAGGAAAGAGCCAACGTAGTTATAAAAGACCTTGATATTTTACTCCATGACCCAATTTTCCAATACTGCAGTCTCCTGCCTCATCCAAATCTGTAAGCTTTAAGGCTCATGGCAAAGAGCCAATAGTATCTGAAAATGCTTCTACATCTGTTTGCCTGCTGTTTTCAGAAAATGACTGATTCCTTGCCTTCAATGTCAGTGAAAATATTTGTTCAAGAAGCTAAATGGTTCAATAGGTACATTTACGTGACATAGGTTTTCATTAAGAACAAATACTTAAACCAATCAAAAATATTGCCATTAGATCTGCAACCAAACGTTTAAAGCCCAGTTCCTTGAATGTTTAAGTGCAAAAGTCGACCGTTATCAAAAATACTTGTTCTTCTTACAAGCCAACATCAGCCCTGACAAGAGCGCACAGAAAAACCACGTTGCTGAAAATGCACGATTGAGTACAGCAGGGTGGTGTTGACTTGTTCAAAATGACACTACTCTACTCTCACCACATTTGTGAAGGCTGCAAGTCTGTGAGAACCAGCAAACACCTGGGCAGGCACAATTAAAGCCGGGAGTTCCAATGCTGCAGGGACACCCCTGACTTAGTGGTTCCGTTACAGGTCAGTCCTCTGCAACACTTATCAAGCAGGACAGTTCCTGTCCTTCCCCTGACACAGAAGCCCCAGTGGTTTTTTTAGATGACAGTGTATAAATGGGTACTGTAGACGGACTGACAATACAGCCTTCAGGATACGAAGCCCACAGGAGAAGGCACAGGGAATGTTCAAAGGGGCTTTCTAGGCTGGTTTTGAAATGCCCCGAAAACACTCAAGGAAACAAAAGTAAAATAACATCAAGCAGCAGCTCAACACGTAAAGGCACCTGCTTAAAGGGTAATCACGGTGTTGCTGGTTGAATCTGGGCAACCTCACTACAGTACAGTGGCCAAGATTCAACATAGATAGATTCTACCTTGTTGGGCTGAATGGGTTGGTTGTCAGCCAGGGTTTCCCCAGCTTGCTATTTAACAACAACCACCAATGGCTTGACAGCCAGATGTGACCTTACATTACTATTTAAGAGCCGAATCGGTCCCCTTTCCAAAGCCTTAGCCCTGATAATCGCGTGTTAGGTTCAGAATATAAAAAGAAACTGATTGCCAAATACTGCACATTTTAAAGGGAAGGGTATTGCTCGTCTTCAGCTCACCTTTCTTGTACTATTTTCCACTATTTAGAGGGGCTTAACCATCCAGACCGAAAATAAGATTGCTTCTAAAATACTCCATGTATTGACAGTGTCGCACCATGCTGAAAAATGAGATGACGTAGAAAGTGAAAAGTGACCGACCATTTGAACCAACAGTAGTCTCCACTTTGTCTCTCGGGGCTGCTGCTCTCTGGCGGCTCACTCAGGGTGAGCTCCCTGCTGTGGGGATTAACGGTCAGGTTCATAAGGGAAAGTAACAGGACCAGACGAGGCAGCTGGTGTGTTATCTTCTGTATTCAAGTGCAGGCTGTTGAAAGGGGAAGTTAATAACCCTGCAACGTTCAATAGCCATAACCCACCAATTCTGCAGCAGTGTTTTGACATATTAACCACTTCCTCTACACCAAGAGCAAAAAGCAAGTGCTTTTTGAAAAAAGCAGTTTCGATCCAAATGTAGCTTTTCTTCTAGAAATTTTCACTTGTGTGTTTTATAAGCCCGGCAATAAGCATTTAATAACAAAAGTAATGCCAAATTAGTTGTAGGAAATGTACCAATGCTTGCCAAATATGAAGACAAACCTATATACATGCGAGAAGAAACAAGCCACATATTAATATTCAGAGCACACTGGTCTCAGAAAACACACCAGTAATATCTTGATTGGGACCCCCCATGCAAACGAGAACAGTGTAAGAAGCAATACCAGCAGCTGACAGCTGGCTAGAGGAAACGGTGGAGTAGGTCAATGTTCTTCAAAGCACTAGACTGTTTGCGGTGGCATTGGTAGCAGACTGGCTCACAGTGCTGGGGCCCTGGGTTCAATTCCAGACCTGGAGTGCTAACTCCATGGACAATGTACAATATGTTCTCCGTGTTGTAAATGAGCTTAGAACTGTAAAAGGCTGAAAAGACATTTGGAAGCAACAGGAAATAAAGTCATCAGCTCAAATTCCTAGCTGGACTACTTCGAAAGAAGACACAGCTGATATGTGATTGCTTACCATATAGCCAAAGAGACAATGGCCTATACAGCTGCTGGAAAAACATTCTTCCAGTATTTCTGGATGTAGTGCTTTTTCCAATAAGACACCTGCTGAAATAGAGATACAGTATCACCGAGAGGTATACTTTTCAATAATCTCTGCGAGCATAAAGATGCAAAGAATTTGAAGTCCGGCTTAATTATCAGTTACAGTTTCCAGTGGGGTTTTCTATACAGGCTGACAAAGAGCACCAATACTTCAGATTGTGCAACAACTTAGTTTATGAAAAAGTTATAATTCTTCTTGCTTATTTGAACCATCTAGCCAATATACTGTATGCATGCCAGAATTACTTTACAAGGGATCTGCCGTTTTATTTTACCAAGAAAGCAAACAGAAGCATGGATATTCAAAGCACTCAATGACTGTAGTTGGAAAAGAATTTGGCCCGGACTAAGTGCAATGGAATGACAGGTAATGGTGCAGAAAATATGAAGGAGACAGAAAAAAGCTGTAACAAAAATCTGAGGCAAATGGCAATGAGGCCCAGGCTGGCCTTATTCAGATAAAAACCTTTCAGACAGAACCAAAACAAAATTAAGTTCTAAAAAAGAACATTAGTATCAGTGTATAATATTTACATTTTAAGCAATATTAAGACCGTTTAAGAAACAAGCTCATCGCTTAGATGTTTGTGGACAAGGAACTCAGGACTGGGAGTTTTCTTGCCTATTATGTGATGCTCTGTAGTGCTCTGCTAATTGAATGTACTCCAGGTCACACCCAATGTCACACCCCATCCAGAACATTACATATATATTGTAGAAGTTGATATTTTAGCATTACTTTCTGATTAATCAGAATTTACAGGCATTGTTTTACAGTTTATGGACCTAAACGTAGGGACATTGGGGCAACCCCAGAAGAGCACTGCAAATGGCATAAGTTATTTGCACGTTGGTAAACATGACAGAAAAGGAACTGTTCAATTTACAGTGTGCCCCAAGCACTGTTACAACACACAGAACAGCACCACTGATAAGAAAGACTGTCAAATGGCTGTGAAATGTATTTGACAACTTGAATAAGCATTGGGTTAAAAAGTTATTTTCGATTTCAAAATCTTTAATAATGCAATGCCTGAGCAAGAAAGAGTTGCTCCCAACTAACCTATGATATCGCAGTAAACAGACCACAAGTCGCTACATTTATCGTTTCCAAATAAAACTAGTAAGACCTAATTAAGAAAAGTACATTCCCAGGCTCAAACGTATTGTCACTGATATACCTAAAGAACTGATTTTTTTCCCCAGTCTTGAACAAGGGTGATGTGGAAGAGATGAGGTATTCTAAACCATCAAAGGCAAAAAACAATGTAATGGACGTTTTCAGAATCGGTGTTACACAAACTACAGTATGCAAAAAGAAATTAAGGGGAGATGCATTTAAAGCAGAAGATGGAAAACACTTCATACAAAGGGTTGTCCAAGTCTGGAACAAGTGACAAAACTGCACTGTCAAAGTCAATACCTTGGCTTCCTTCAAGAAATGGCTGAATGAGTCCCCTCCAGATTCAGTCAGCTACTACAAATCAAATGAGTTGCAAACTTCTACTTGTTTGCAGTTTTTCTTATGTTTCCAAGAATATCCAATGTAAAGTAAGATTGCTCTGTTGCTGCAGTTCACAGCAACCCACGTACTGTACATATTGTGTTACAAAGACATGTGATTAGTATGACATGACGAAAGGCAAGCAAGTTACAAAGATCATAAAGCATGGAGGCCTACCCATTTCATTAACGGGGAATTAACCATCTTCGCTATCCATCCATTTTCTAACTTTTATCCAATACAGGGTCACAAAATTGTGTTTTCAATCGATATTTAATGTTTTAAAGGTAACATTAGTGTCTACTTTTATTTTTTTATTTGAAGTGCATTGAGATGGCCTGTACTGTACTACCCTATTTTAAGTTAATGAAATTTCTAGTCAGAAAATAGTTTCTTGACAAGGATAAACATTTCATCCACAGTGTTGCAGGGAAAAAAGTTGGAAATCATTGGATTAGATCACCTAATTAGTATGCTAAAAATGAACATCCTAACATACTGCACACCTAATAGTTTAACACTTCGAATTTGAAAAGTTGAATGTGTAACTGAGATTAAAAGAAAACATTATTAGTATTATATCCTCAATTATGTTTCAATTCCACACCTCCCAATTACTTTTCATTTCTAAACAGAAAACTGAAGACAACTGGTCTACTTTTACTATAATGCTTAACTC
Source organism: Atractosteus spatula (assembly GCF_055471065.1). Classification (NCBI taxonomy): domain Eukaryota; kingdom Metazoa; phylum Chordata; class Actinopteri; order Semionotiformes; family Lepisosteidae; genus Atractosteus; species Atractosteus spatula. Next base: position 21,392,557 of record NC_142711.1, on the reverse strand, counting down.
ACCGAGTATTAAATCTAAGTTCTTACATTAAGTGTTAAACAATGCAATGTTTTCCTTTGAAATAATGTTGGGTTGTTAAAACATGTTTTTCTTTTATTTAATGTAAGCAAAGAAAGGCTGTTAAAATTTGTTTAACGTTCAATGCAGCGGCATAGAAAAGTTGGACAATTCCAATGAGCTTTACCATGATGAAAGTAACCGAGCATGACACCATTTTAGAAAAGCAGAAAAAGTAAGGTGTTCAAACTAATGCCGTAACGGTACAGGAGTGAAACTCTCCAACCCATATAGTTTAAGTATAGACAAGATTTGATTTGTGAGCAGACATCACCAAAATTAAAAGGAAATTTAAATTCGCAATTATAACCGAGCTTCCTGCGTTTGAACAGGAAACATACAGTAAGAATGCTCAAGAGAAACCCCACTAAATACCAAAGGAGTTCCATAATGAGCCAAACATTTTCATACATACTTTGATAATGGAGAAGTAGAAACTATACTATAACATACAGGGGGAAAAAACCTGTCAGAAGCAAAAAAAACAGACCACAAGTTTTTTCACAGCTTTTTACACTAGATATAGTAGATCCAATTCCAGCTGCAAATCTATATATTTAGGGTGAATGTTTCCCCTTAATGTTTAATTTATATTTAGGAAATATAAATATGCACAAATCAGCCTCAAATTCAGCTTCAAGAACTGGAGCAGCGAGTCCAGTCACATGTGAGGGGATGTCTACACTCTTAGCCAGGGGGAATACTCAACAGCTGGGAAATGCACAAAGCAATGGGCTGCTGCTCTCTCATTTCAAAAGGACAACCTGTTGGAGCACAACAGTTTTTTTTTATTGTCACATACATTTGTAAAGCATGATAACAGCTGCTTTGCCTTTCACAAACCCTGTCACCTGACTAGGGCTTAAAACATCGCACTTCTGAAATGTCATACTTGCGATCAGCTTAGAAACCCAAGTTTAAAGACCCTAAAGTGCAATATACTAGCAGAACACAGCTTCAGGAGCTACATTCTCCGGGTTTTGATTTGCAAAAGACCTAACCTTTCACAATGTGTATGAGGTTTAATAAAGGTCTAGTTTGACAAGTTTGCAAAAAAATGAATTACCTGTAGCATGCTTTTTAATATTGTAGTGACTAGCATTTGTTCAAACTCATGTGAGTTTTTCCCCCCACAGATTTTCCCCAATTTCCTCCTACCTCCCACAGAAAGGCTGATGGGTTGATTGGCTCATTCTATGAGGAGCCGGAGTGGGGCCCCTCATTAATCCACCCTGTCTGGGGGAGCTCTGCTACAATGCCAACCAAAACAGATGGGATTAAGCCAGGTGAAGAAGTGGACGCAAGTTTGTTTGAACAAGCACTGACAGACTCTGCAAGAGTTTGCCGTCAGGTGTAAATATGTCCTCAGCGTAGAATTCTTATATTCATTGCCAAAGTGACGGGACACCAATCGCTACCACATTTCATTTATGAGCGTCAGAGCTCACGCTAGTGTAGCGCCAACTACAATAAGGAAGATCAAATGGCATTTCAAAAAATGAAAAAAAAATTGTAAATCTGTTTTGTGTGCTCAAAAATGAAAGTGCAGCTATTTTCAATACATCTTGTTTTGAGTGTTGTATAGGACAATGATGTGTAGCAGGGTAACTGATCAACATTGAAAGTCCTTCAATATCCTCCAAAACGGAAAACGGCTCTTGACCTTTTGGTCATTAGCGCATTAAGATGAGGAGACAAGACAGTAGTTTATGTTTATTTATACTACTATAAACCAAAACAGGCATATTTCAAAAACAGACAAATTAAATACAATGTCTAGGTTAGCACAAAGATACTGTAAGCAGAGAAGAGCCATCACTTAACCCTACATAGCAATTATTGCACTCATCTGCTGTGCTGCATGTCATCTTATCCTCAGCTCCTACTCTTACAGTACAAGCTCCGCTTCTGCACTCCAGATAATACAGGGGCTTGAGCAGGGCTCAGTTAGGGGCTCCCATCACCTTTTATTAAATCAATACACGCAGAAATGCTTTGCTATCCAGTACATCGACACTGTATGGCTGGGAATAAAGAGGTCAAACCGGCTGCACAAAAAGTGTTACAAAAGAAGCAAAGAGGTGGCAGAGGGTGAAGCTGCCGAGGTCAATGTTTTCTCTCCTCGAGATGATAAAAATACTCCAGCACTCCACCTCCTGCTCACCCAAGCCCCAGAGCTTCCAAGGAGCTCCAATCACACTCTAGTTTGACATCCATCATTCGAAGAACAAAACTTTCTTGCTGGTTTTCCTGCAAAATAAACCGAGCAGCAAGAAATATCGCAGCATAAAAATGAAAGAACATGTACACTTTGTAAATGAGAGGAGCAGGTCACGTGACCCATCTAGTTCCTTAAGTATTTTTTTTTCCTGAAGATACTATCCCGCCATTTCATGAAAGAAGCAATAACAGTTGACATTATAGCTGGGGAACTTGTTCCAGACCACCCCGCAATATCCAACATTTTATACAGGGGCAACTCAAGAGCTGGAGAAAAAGCTTTTTTCTTAAAAAAAATAAAATATGGTAATCTAAATAACATAAGAGATGTACCGAGTGCTGGCAAAAGACTTTACACAGCAGGGAGAGCAAAAATCCATTGCAAATTCACCTCTGAAGAATAGACTTTGTGAGGATTACAGCAAGCATACACAACCATTTCCACTGTGATCCAAGTTGATGCTAGACCTGTGCAAAGTATCAGGACCCAAACAATGTAATCCCTGAATTCTATTGTCCCACCAAGTGCATATACCCGATTATACTGTAATAATCTCCAGCAGCAATGATTTGTGCCGAAAACAAACAGATGTACAATACTATGCAAAAACCAGACAATCCATAGCACCTGAAGATGGTGGTACTTCAAAAGCTCCATCAGTTAAGATCAGTTTCCCATAGAAAAGCAATTAAAACCTTTGGGGGGGAAAAAAAACACATAAGAAGCAGCCTTAATTCAGCATCAGCCAAACCACAGGGAACATCCAATATCCCAGCAATGCAACAGGCAGGACTCCTCCATAGAAAAGGTCCTTAAATTAAGAGCTGGGGCCAAGGAAATGTCAGTTAGCACACAAAAGTCCTTCTTCTATGCAAGGCTAGAATCATCTGGGATTTCCCCAGAGCCAAGGCAAGTACGCCTACTATGCGAGTCATGGAGCATCAGGGGACAACAAAATAAGGTCAGATTTTCACTCCAAAAAATAAAATGAACAAGATTTATATTAAGCATATTAACTTGACACAAAATTATTGAATAGAAATGGACTGGAAAATTCCTAGTGAAAAATAGACATCAGATGTCCTGACCATTCATAAACTACTGTAGCATTAACAAAACCAAGAGCTTAAACTTAAGCAAACTTTCTCATTCCTTAGACATGCCATGTATATATTAAATGGCGCTTTTGCAGGAATATCTTTGGTTCTCCTCCCATGAAAATAACTTGAATACAATGTTACTTTTCTGACAAGTCTATATAGTCTTTTTTATGTTGTCACATTTCTTATACGAGTGCCATTAAAGACAGAGTAATTTTCCTTTACACATTTAATCAAACCACTGTAAATGTGAATGAATTCATATGCTTGTTGTCACTTGGCCTAAAGACAGAACATTAATGTTTTCATTTAATATCATCACATACTGCATGGGTTGTTTTGCCCCCATAGAAAGGTCAGAAACGCAAAACTGACTGAAAATTTAGATTAAGGGAAAGACAGCTCAAGGCTAATGAGGTTATACTGCTGAAAAAGAAGGCATATGACCCCATAGACAAGAGACTGTAAATCTTTACACTGGATGGGCAAGGTAAACAGTGCTTTTTCAAAAACCTGCCAATGTTATTAATGGGCATCTGATTGTAGCTGTGCAGATCATTTATCAAGACTGAGTAGAAGAGATGTGCCCGCAACTTCTCAAAATGGAAACCCTCTAAGAGAATCAGAACAGATTGATTTTTTTTAGATCAGGGTACAGCATTTAGTATATACAGCAGGCAGTTCTCATTTTCTACTTTTATGTTTTCACTTATGTTTCTTCCCATGTTCATGTGGGTTTCCTCTGGGTGCTCCAGTTTCCTCCCACACTTCAAAAGACATACTGGCAGGTTAATTGGCTCCCAGTAAAACCAGCCATGGTGTGTGTGTGTGTGTGTGTGTGTCCTGCCATGGGCTAGAGGCCCGTCCAGGGCGTTACCCACCTTGTGCCCACTGCGATAGGTCCTGGTTCCTCTATGACCCTGAACTGGATGAAGTAGTTAGAAAAAAAAAAATAATGAGTCTTTTGAGTGAAAACAATCTGGTTTTCTAACTCTCTTACTTTGTATAAAGTTTTCTCCTCATTAGCAGTGCCTTTTCTGCAAACACAGTAAAGGGCCTTAAAACTGCTAGCACTGTTCCTGGAACCAATGTATTTTGGAGAGGATGAAATTAAAGCTGTCAGCCCATTTTCAAAATGAAATGCAAGATTATGACAATTCATTAGCTCAGGCACAGCCAACACAGCTGGGTTTCTGGGAATTCATCTGAATAAAAATGGGAAACCTTCCACAAACGTACATCACAGTCTGAAGGGTGGACAATTATAGTCTCCAGTTACTGAATAAAGATGCAATGGTTAGTCATTCTTTAAAAATGAATCCATTACACAAAGGAGAGTGTAAGACCATATTAACATCTGCCTAGAAAGTCACTCTTTTCATTGTGGAAAGGTATTCAACACATTATGAACTCATTTGTAGTCACCCTGTAATTAGGACGTCAAAGGGTGAAATTACTGCAAATACACACTTCTATATATAGCTGTTTATGGTACTGGTTTTTATTGTATTATTTATGTGGAGTGCCTTGAGAATGCTCAGTAAAAGAAAGTACTATACAAGAATAAAATTGAAATCTTATTCAAGTACAGTATTCCAAGATGGCTGCCAGCAACGAGCTGTCCTCATTCGTCACTACCACATAAGGGATTAATATGCAAGTTAACGGTTCTTTCAATACCTTTATGTTACAACTCTGTACAATCATATTAAATACAGTATCTGCATTCTGGGAATTGGAAGAAATTAAGATAATTAACCTGTGATTGCAGCTTGTTTTACATAACGGCAAAATTAATACCAGGCTAGAAAACAGTACTGTGTCAGAAAAACAGATCTACAATTAAATGCGTTTTAAATTTAATTATGAACCCAGGTTATGCTGAAGCCATGCCCCTACGATAAATTCTGTGGGTAGCAATATTTTAGTACTACTGTATTCTGAATATCACGATACAATACTGCTAGCTAGGTGGACAAAAGTCACTGATCCTTTTTAAAATCATGGTTAAAGTAAGCAATTGTCAAAACTCAAAAACTATCGTCAAAGCCCAGCACAATAAAATCTATTTCACTGCTTTAAGATAGGCTTTGGTTACTGCATAATTCAGAAGAACACAGGCAGACATATGCTGAAGACTTTGTCCTTTATTTTTTAAGAACAAGAGCATCCGCTACCAGTGCTCTTGAAAAGGGTTGCAGTTGAGTTAATAAAAGGTAAATTACCCTGCACTTTTTAAATATACCATAAAATAGGTCTGATGCTAAAGTCACATGGAAATATTTAGTACAGAATGCTTCGTTACCAGAAGCAATTAAATTGGAAAACTAACAAAATTAGGCAGCATTAATATGCCACACAATCATTACAGCCGATTCCAATTTAGCATCCTCTCGTGGTACTGTCCATTGCAATGTGATCGAGGAATAACTTTCCTTTATAGCAGTGGTTGGGACCCTGATCCTGGGGGACACTTGGACTGGAAGCCAGCTGACAACAGAACTGGTAATCAATGATGTCTTGTATTGATTGACCTACAAGTGTAGACTTTAGTTTACTTGGTTCTGTGTTTAATACTTAGTTTCAACTTCAAGCCTATTGTTCCAACAACTTTAGACTAAAATAAGAAAACATTTCTGTACAAAATCTTAACAGACAAATGGATCAAAAACTCCCAAAATAACCTTTTGTCTTTCTGAAGGGTCTAGTTGGTTACAGCCCTGAATCGGAGAAAATCCAAGTATAATCCCACTTAACGTTTTATGGGCTGAAAAATTTCAAATCACACCTCATATACAAAACTCAAGATAACAGTTCTGAACTCGGCTGTAACAAAAACCAGAAGCAGCGGGGCTTCATACCATAAGGCTAAGAGCTCACGTCTCTTGTTTGTCCCCTTTGCAAAAAAAAGCAAAGCTGTACAGTATCTAGGCTGGGAAATCCTTTCATACAGCAATATTCAGAGCATTTTCAAACCTCTCGTTAAAATGCACTACCAGATATTGCACATTGATGTGCTCTTCTTTGTATTTTACCATTATTCAATGGACGTTTACAGAGCTTTGAGATTAAGAAACTTTACACTATCTTCAAGGACATTTAAGATGTGTGTGTAGGCTTACATTCTCAATATGAATCAAAGGTTTGTGACCATGTAAGCACTGACACTTGCAACAGATACCAGCAAGAACCAAGGCTCAGCTAGAAGAGCAAAAGTTACATGTTTTTTTTATACAATTAGTTTACTCCACATTCCTAAGGTGTTTATTCAGGTGTTACCAACAGCTGTAAATGGATGCCTCTAACCAAACTCTATGGTGTTACCCAAGGGAAAGGGACTGCCTGCATATATTTTGTAACCCCTTTATCTAATGCATGGTTGTGGGGGAGCTAGAGCCTATTCTGGCCAGAAACAGGTGCAAGGCAGGATACAATCTGGATGGGATGCCAGTCCATCACACAGCACAGGCACACACTCACACCATGGCCAATTTTCCCAGAAGCCAATGAACCTACCAGTATGTCTTTGGACTGCGGGAGGAAAACGGAAGCATCCGGAGGAAACCCACACAAACATAGGGAGAACATACAAACTCGTATCCCAGCAATGGAACCCTGAGCCCCAGTGCTGCGAGGCAGCAACGCCAACCACAGCGACACCGGCCTGCGCAAATTAATATAACACCAGGTCCACAGCACTCCCAATCTGTTCCGTTTCAGTCAACTAATTTATACAGATTTTTCCAGACGCTGCATAGCATTTCATACACTGTAATTGAGACTGCCTTCAGACCCAATTAAGATTCGTTTCATAAAACTACAAATGACAAACATATATCCCCCTGATGAACCGCTTTGTGAAATAAAATTAACAAGACTCGCTCAAAAATCTTGCACGTGAATCTGACTGGCAAAGAAGCTCAAGTCTTCGTGTTCTCTATGGTCTAGAGAACAGATGCCAAAGGAAACTGGACACCATATGAAGCTAATGAATGTTTATAAATTGAAGTCAATGACTGTTCTAACCTTCTAACACTGCTGTCCTCCTGGAGACAAGTACCAAAATACAGCAGCTGGGACCTCAAATTATTCAATAATTAATAACCCACTAGAGCTTAAGTGCTCATTTCAGATTTTGGCTTATTTTTTACCTTTCACCTCCTGTGTTAAGTAAAACAATGTAGAATATGAATAATACAATGCATGGCCTCTCCTCAGTGGCACTCTATACTGTTCTCCTGCAGATTATCATTCTGAGGTCTATAAACAAAAGGCTGCGCTCAGCCAGGCCTCCGACACGACTCCCTGGAGCCTTTCCCTGGCTGCAGTACAACCATACTCATACTGCGCTGGTGACAAGCCCCTGGAGCCTGCCGCACACGTCAGTAGCGTGGCTCCACTTCGGAGCTCAGCCCCACACCCTCATGCATGAGGGCAGCTTCCCTGAGGTCCTACCAAGAGGCCACCCTGGAATACCAGGCAGCTGTACAGCAGAAAAGGCCATCTTCACCCACAGCACACAGAGTTTCTATCTTTAGAAAACAAGCAAAGCAGGCTAACCCATTTCTAAGCTTTAGAAACCAATCAGAAAAAACAAAACCCAGGGAAAATGTGATCCATTTAAACAGTGCTATTTTTTCTCCCACCAGGATTACAGGATTATAAAAAAAAGCATTTACCTTAGGAGCAGAGGTGTTGGTGTCACCAAAACACAGAATTATATTCTGGGATTAAATAGACCTTTTTCAAGTTGAACACTAATGCTTTAGTAAAGTTACCAAAAATGCCTAAAAGTCTGGCACTGAAGGACCAGAGGATGACACACTATATCCACCATCATGACCTGACAGGAAAGAAGAAGTACCTTATGATTAATTCACTTTGAGAGAATTAAAAGTTTTTTTGTGAGAGGCAGCAGAGAGGCTGTTCTATAGGCAATTAACACTGGACCTAGAAAGTCACAGCCTTTTGTCATCCATCTCCTTAAATGCACTTATTTGATCTAGTGGTCAATGACTTACAGTAAATATACCCATAAAACCTGCTCAACAGCGACACAGTGGGAACAGAGATGACCATAGCCATAGCCATAGACTCAAATATTGGAATTTGGGAAATGATAGTTGCTTCTTAAAATATAGAAGGCAATGCTGATCTTTAATTTAAGAAACTGAAGTTCTTCTATAAAGTTCTTTATAGTGCAAATTTTTATACTTCCCCTTGATCAGATCTACTGTAACTACTTCACTGAAAGGTAAGCAATTTATTTTTAGCATTTGCTAGTGAGGGGATTACAGTATACAGTATATTGTGACAAATGTGAAAAAAAAACGAGAAAGTTTGAACAATCATTGGACAATAGATCATATTTTGCTGGCGGTGCTTTTAAAATCTGCCCCAAACTGGTGCCCACACTTATCTCTGGAGACCATGGAATGCGATACAAAAGAACAAACCTATTTTTACATAAAAGTATTTGAAATGTCTGAAAGAAACTTTGGATGCTGATTTTATTAAAACAAAGCTGAAGCTCCCCAGCTCTAGGGACATTCCTATAAAGCGCTGCCGTTTCTAAAGTGGAATGCAGAGTTTAGTATCTTATTAAAATATTTAAATAAAAGCAATATCACCTTTTAAAACTGTATTGAATGAGGAAGGCACTTTAGGATTAAAACCCCATTGCTGGAGAGACTTGTTCCATAATCCACCTACATAACGAGTACCCAAGTGTAAAAAAGCAGTTTTTGAAGTGGGTGTTGTACACTTCATAACAAATGTGAGGTTCGTGCCTTTTGTTATCATTGCCCCCATCCTCCGATGGTTGCTGAAGGATTCAATTACAAGCAAGGGTAACTTTATATTATAGCCACACTGGGACCTCATTTAGGGGGAATAAATGCTTCTATACTGAAGCCAAAATGTATCCTATTTTACAACCTCCTGAAAAGGCAATAACACGACAAAGCAAAGAGATTATACACTTTACACTAATACAATATAGTTTAGGCTGACAAATGAATTCTAAAATGCGGGTTTTGCATAATACGCAACTTCAGCTTTCAATTTTGTTGATTCCAGGCCTGTATTTATAAAACCAAATAATTATATTTTCTATATCAACATATGCAGATGGACCCTATTATCGTCTGTCCATAGCAAATCAACACACACTGTGGTAGCCGGTTAGACAAAAGAAAGTATCCAACGCAAACATTACAACTTGCTTGAGCTAGCGTAGATGGCAGCAAGCGACTTCTTTGAAAAAAAAAACTAACTTAAAAGTTCAGTGGAAAGAGCAGTTGTTTCCATTTAAGTAAGCGGTTTGATCTTTCGGATTTGCTTTTTAAACAAACCGTGAAAAACAAATTAAAACCGTTATATTTTTATTCCCCATAAAAACCTTTGCGCGTCATTTCAATAGCCGGCGAAAATAGTCAAGTGTGACGAACTAGTTACAGTACCTGCTGCCTCTGCGTCTTAAAACAGTTTCAGGTTTAGAATCTAAAATATTTCGATTTAACGAATCATTCGCCCGAAAGACTCAAAGAGCTGAAATGTTTTTTAGCGGAAAAAAGACAATAGTACAAACGGAAAATGCACGTAAAGATTAAACTTAACTTACCTCTTCCATTAATTAGGACAGTTAGGCTGAAGCAGTTTGAACTCTTCGAAAATTAGTTTGAGAAATTTTGGGTGGTTCTTTGCAATCGTTTCCACACAGCGTACAGCATTTTGCAAGAGCAAGCATGCAAAGCCAGACAATGTTTATTTGCCAGTATACAATTTATAAAAATTGTGATTCCTGCTTAAACGCTACCACGAAAGAAACTCACGAGTAGATCATATACTGTAAATTCTTATTGGCTTGGGGCTGATTTTCTAGCGCTGGTACTAATTGCAGACCACGGGTTGCCAGTTCAAACGCTCTCTTCTTGAGACGCGCAGTTGTGGCAGTTTCATTTATTTAAAGTGAAAGCTGTCCGTTTTCTCTGAATACACAAACGCCTGTCATTCACACCAGCCTTCTCTCTCAAACTTCCCTGCGGCTCCCCTAGTGCTGCAGCTTCCGGACTACGTGAGCCAACTCTTAAAGGGGCAGCTCCTCAGCGCCACAGGGAAGAGAGCAGGCGGCGTCAGCCCGGAGCGCAGAGCGGACTCCCGCTAACTCATAAAGCAGTTCACCTGACGCCCATTATTTTCATTTTCGATGTCATCATGACTTAGGCTCATCTTCGGGACTCATTATAGCCTATAGTAGTGAGTGGTAAAAGCAGAAGTAATGCGATCTTTCCTTTTTATCCAGTAAATACAGTTGCAATTTTTTTTCGACTTCATTTGAAGCGACATTCGCAACAGATGCCCTGAAAGCTTCCCTGAGCCGCTGTTTAATACGTGATTTCTGTTGAGCAAATCATGCAGCCGCCTGTCAATTTCAGTGTAATATCTGCTGGGGCTGTGATTTGGACTTAATACCATCTTGTGAGTGAAATGGAAAATGAACTGACCACATTTGAATTGAATGAAATAGATTTGATGGGCTTAATCTTCAGAGATGCTTAGGGAGAGAGACGAGAAGGTCTCTCAGGTTTCAACGTTTTGGCAGGAATGAAATATTCTGACTTATTGGAAGTATTCTTCTACCCAAGTCAGTTAAGATGTTATCTCAGGCCTGAGAGAAACACAAGAAGACAGTTTTACAGTACGTCTGCTCTGTGTTTTGTTCTGTTGTTAGGACTTATAGGATTTTGGAGGAGTTACTGGTGGACAAACTGGGACAAGTTTGTCTTTACCACTGCATCAGATACAGTATCCTACATACAGTACATTACTGTTGAAATTGTTTTTTTTTCTGTTTTTAGGAATGTCGTCTAAAAGCTGCTGATGTGGTGTCCTAGCTCTTTTCATCTCAAAACAAAAATGCCCAAATTACTGCTTCCACCCTTTTTCTGTTGTGAATGTCAGATTTGAGATAAATGCATAAATGCATCTTGTTATGAGGATGCCTCTCCTAAGCAGGGACTAGAGAACCTGTTAAGACGGAAGGGAAGATTGGACTGGGCAAAGTACAAGAGAAGTTTAGAGAAGCACCTGTTTTACACCTGCTGAGGAATTTAACCTTGGGAGAAAATTCACCTTTCAGCAGGACAGTGGTGCAAAGCACAAGGTCATAGGTACACTGGTGTAGCATAAGAATTATAAAGTGAATTTCCTTGAATGGTCGCATCGCTCCACTTACAGTATTCATTCTGCCCAAGTTCTGGTGTGCACAATCCCATTGTTTTATTTTTCAATAACCTTTTTGGAGGAATGATATATTAAATCACATTTTCAAAATTAACTTCTAACCACATAATCATGTTGGTTCTCATCATATTTGAGGATACATATGCAGTGCCTTGCAAAAGTGTTCAGAGCCTTGCACAGTTTTCACATTTGGTTCCTTCAAAGCTTGCAGTCACAACACTGAAGCTGCAGTTAGTGTTTGTTATATACACAGCATACTCCTCAATTCATAGCAAGAAAGCTAAAAGAAATTATTAAATAGATAATTACTAGGATAGAAAAATGAAAAAGTCAAGTGATTGCATAAGTGCTCAAACCCATTGCAGTGCTGAACCGACGTTAATTTAGAAGCACAAAACTAAATTACCTTAATGAACCACACAATTAGTTGATTTTCCTCTGTCTGTGCGCAATCATTGCGGTTCTCCTGATTCCAGAATAAAACAACCTGCCTTTAGGAAGCTTCTTTGTCAGGCAGTGAATGTTAAGCAAAAATTCCACCTTAAAACTAAGGGACAAAGTCATTGAGAAGCACAGATCAGGAGAAAGGTGCAAGAAATGAATGCTCTGAATACCCCTGCGAGCATGGTCTACCCAGTCATCGAGACAGGGAAGGTGCCACCCAGACACTGCCTAGATCAGGCTGTCTCTCCTAACTGAGCAGGGAGTAAAGAATAAAGCAGTGAGAAACTATGCATCCATCAGCAATATCCCTGTCACTCCACAAAACTGACCTGACGGCAGAGTTGTAAACCGATTACATATCCTGCATGGAGACACCTGCATCAAAGCACCTGAGTGATCCTGCAAAAATGTGGCAGAGGGTGTTGTGGTCAGATGAGACTAAACTGGAACTTTTGTTTTTGTTTTAAACACCAAACATCGCTTTTGGCACAGAAGAGGCACAACACTTGTCCCAGTCAGCACTGTCCCTACAGTCAAGCACGGTAGATGGCTGCATCTTGTTATGGGGATGCCCCTCGTAAGCAGGGACTGGAAAACTTGTTAAGACGGAAGGGAAGACTGGACCGGGCAAAGTACAAGGGAATTTAATTGAAGCACCTGTTTTACACCTGCTGAGGAATTTAAACTGGCGAGAAAATTCACCTTTCAGCAGGACAGTGGTGCAAAGCACAAGGTCATAGGTATACTGGTATAGCATAAGAATTCTAAAGTGAATTTCCTTGAATGGTCCAGTCAAAGTCCTGACCTGGATCCTATTGAGAATCTGTGGAAAAACCCAAAAGCTGCAGTCCATGAGCAATTTCTAAAGCAACCTGATGAAACCTGAGCAAATCAAAAATAGCATCAAGTTGTTTGGTGCAATTTTTGAGTTGGTAGAGATTTACCCATAAAGACTTACGGCTGTAATTGCTGCCACAGGAGCCTGAAAACATCTACAGTCAACATTTTTCAGATTTTTGTCTGTAGTTATTGCTGACATTTACTTTGACTTATCTTATTCTTAGAGGTTTTCCTTTTGAGCATTCAAGTTTTGAATCAAAAATAAGTTGAATGACTATAACACTTTTTCAAGATACTGTCTTGAAATGGAAAAGCATCTAGACTGAGTATTTTAGCATATTTTAATAAATTAAGTTACCTTGAAACCATGAAAGTATGTCAGATACTCAAAAGATCAGTTGGGTCCTCAATATACTGTAGATTTGAGAGGCAGACTAAAAACTATCCAGATATCCTGTCCCTTAATAGTTCAGAAATTAATAGAAGTTTTATATAGTTTGTAACTTCCTTTTAGAAGTTACACAGCTGATAAAAATATATATTATTTTTACAGGGAACATTCATTGTTTGGTACTTAACAGGCATATGGCTTTCACTAAACTTTAACGTGCCTTTTCGGAACTATTAGGCCGTGCTGCTTTCGTAACACTTAACTGTCACAAGATAAGTTACTGTCCATTCATCCAGTGTTTATAATTGGCTGCAATGCAAGGCTTGGAACAGGAGCTCCTCTGGTAGATATCCTAGGCAAGTAGAAGCTGGTTACTAGGGGCAACATGCTCGTGGCAAACAAATAATCTCCACTGTCTGCCTGTCATCATAAAAATGAATTTGTTTGAATTTCTTACTGGAGAAAAAAAGACACACAACAAGGAGCTGAGTGAATCTGGGCACACAGCACATTTGCTTTCCCTGTTTGTTGTTCATGTTGGAACTCTCACTGCATAGTGATTCAAAAATAAAAAAAAATAGATTATTTTCAATTTTAGGTGAAACCTTATCAGAGAAAACATTTTTCTGTTTCTGCATACATAGTGAATGTTTTTTTTCCACAACTTTCTGACAGTTTATTTTTGGATGCCCCAGACAATACCTCCTTGAAACGTTTTAAAAGGAGTGCAGTAGAATTCTGAAGGTCCACTTGACAGTGCACACAGCAGACATACAGGATAATATCTCACAACTCACACAACAATTGCGATGTGTGTATAACAAGAAAAGAGAGAACTCCACTTTCTTAAGTTAAGCACTGACAAGTCAAGAATGGTGTTAGATACTCAGCATTGGATTTCAAAATCGTCCAGGCTAAGGTCATCACTTAATAACACCAAATTCAAATCTGAAACAGAAATCTGGATGGTCATTGTGATTAACTTCTGTTATTCAAATTTTGGTTTAACTTTTGAATCTCCTGTTCAAAACACCACGTGGAAGATCTCCACTACAGGATGGGTGGCAGATAGGTCCCTCCCTTAACACTACTGTAATAAAAAAAAATTCTCTGTTGGCTCTTGGAACCCTGGAAACCTCTTCTCATATGAGCTTTAACTGCAGTGTGACAGTACCCACTCCAACCTGAGACAGCATGTATCAAACAGAAAATTCCAACTGTTAACAAACTTCACAAAGGATTTCCCAACTCTAATGTATCAGCACCCAAGTGAGATTCAGGTGCGCCTCATATACAGCTAGGTATCCCAGTTGACAAAACATCCCCAATAATATGTCCCTATGTACACATACACATATTTCATTCTACTGATTAACAGGTGACTGTTGACTTTAATTTTTCAATGTAGACAGCAGTGTTACTACCCTGTCAGATAGCAGAAGCTAAGCAAGGCTGGGACATCCTACTGCAATGGAAGACCTCCAAGGATAGCCAGGTTCCCACTCTACGTGATGCTGGTAACCAGGTATATGGCTTTATTTCCTCTATAGTACAATATCAATGGCCAATGCCCCCACTATAGTAACTGGGGACACTGTATTTTAGGAAGTACAGTACATTCCCAACAATAAGGTGCTAACTTTGTAATGCCAAAATTATCCTTTTTTAAATCAAAGTTATAAATTCCGTTTTGATAGGGTTTGTCTCTGATCAGCTCTATTTTCCAGGTGTCTCAATATACTGTATTTGTACTTTTTCTTCAGTAATAATTAAAAATAATATTAAATATCCCAAATATTTATATGTGGGCATTTTAAGTCTCAAACAAGATTGGAGTGATGAAGTGACAGAAGGAAATTCTGAAGAAAATTAAATAACCCTTTTCAGCTTAAAAGTATATACGAGAACTGGTATAAAAATAATATCTAAAATGTATAATTCAAAGACTTTCTTTCAACTAGGTCATACCCACAAAGCTTTTGGCCCATTTCCTATCAAAGTTTATGGATCTTACAGCTGTACATTACACAGTTTATTACATACTAGTTCAAGTAGGGAGCTGCGTCAGCATGCGTAGGCTGCGAAGGAACAAGTAAAGGTTTATTCCAGGCTGAAAAGAGAAGAAAAGAAACAACATTTCAGCTGTGGAGCCTTCTTCGGGTGTTCCTGAAGACGGCTCCACAGCCGAAACGTTGTGTTATTACATACTAGTTACACATAAAAAATCTAAAATAAACTACATCATGAAAGCTCTGGACCAGGAAATTAAAACTCTTCAGCTAATATAACAATAACATACTGTAACTTATCAGAACTGTTTGGTAGGAAATGTTGCAAGAATAACTGAACAATCCTCAAATGTCAACCCTCCACAAAAAGACATAACGAAAGAAACAGCATTACCCCAACATACTGTAAGACAATATGTTCATCTCTAAAATACAGTATATAAATACAGCAGGGTCTTGACACCTGTGAATGTAACATTCGCAAATTTGCTTTTTCTGTCTGGCCCATGGTATCTTGTATGGAAGAACAGCAGAACAGGATGAAACCAAGCCGAAAAGGAGCCTCGCAACAAACTGGGGAGCATGAAATGAATCCAATTCGTGAATGAGCCTCTCCCTGCCCTCTGCTCAAGTACCCACTGCATCTGCATTTCTGGTCTTTCTTTTTGTATTGTAAAGAACACTCCCGGTCCCGGTGTGGGCAGTGTGGGGAATGACAGGCTGGAGATTGCCAGTGTCATTGTCCCTTTCATAGACCCTGACGAAGTACAGGCTCAGTGACCACAACCTGGCCATAGAAACTGGGCGACACAGGCAGACCTGGCTGCCCAGAGAGGACAGGCTGTGCTCCCACTGCCAGCGGGGAGAAATAGAGACAGAGGTGCACTTCCTACTGCACTGTGACAGATACTCTGGGATTAGAGAAACATTCTTCCCGAAATTCAGAAATCTAATCCCAGAGTTCCCACACCTGCCAGAATCACAACGGGTCCCAATCCTACTGGGAGAGGGAGGAGGGAACTCAGTTGAACTGGCAGCCCAGTATGTGATCTCCTGTCACAGCCTGAGGAACAGTGAGTCTGTCTCCCAATAATGCTCCAGCCGCCTACAGAATATGTCAATATTTTATAATATGTCTTTGTTGGAAATGTCTGTAATATGTCTGTAGATTTTATTTTACTTCTATTTTTGATTTGTTTCATGTAAATATCATTACTTTCATTTGCTTTGGCAACACTGATTGTACCCATTGGTCATGCTAATGAAGCACCTTGAATTGAATTTTATTGAATTGAGAGAAAGTGCAGGCATCCGCTGAATGCAGATGAGGGATTCATGTTGTTTATTTTAGTTAATTACTATTAGTTTGTGATTTCTGTTGTTTTTCTTTTCATTGATCAATGTTATTTTAATTAACTTTAAGCCAATGCATTAGTACTAAGTATCATACAAGTGAGGATTGCTTATGTTTTATGCATACTATATACTATAGTACATTATGCAACGATATTGGAGTGGAGTTGGTTGTATGTGAATTTGTCGATTTGTAACAGTTTGCTGCTCCGAACCCTTGCAAATGTCAAGGCCCTAATGAATTAAGACTAAATAGATTCTATAATACAATGTACTAGTTTTAGTGCAGGCCACCCTTTCTTTTGTAGACTTTAAAAGCATTCTTCTGCTCCCTGTATCGCATTTATATACAGAATCACATATCTTCTATTGCATGGTAGTTTGTACTCTTTTACAATACATTTCACTTGTTTATGAGTCCCGTTTCACTGTACAAAACTAGGGAATATATAAAAGCTCTGTTCCATTTTTTTAAAATTCTATTGAAACTGAGTTTATTCATCCCAGCTGGAAAGAAGCAGTCTGTACTGTACTTACAACAGTTTATTAAAGTGATATTGAGCAGAGTACCTTGGCCTGCATTATTTCCCATGATTGAGACTTTCCCATTATTTCAAACAAAGCCCTTTTTAAGGAGGCTGGAGAACATCCACCTTCTTCTCTCCTAATAAGGCTCTCTGCTCTGCCACTCATGTTGAGCATTTAGAGAGAAGAAATGTAAAAAGTGTCTGATCGATGAAAGAGCATCTTCTAAGTTTACACTATCATCTCTTTCGGAATAATCAGGAATAACAGTTTATTAGTGAAAATTATGTACTTCTTTAGTGCAAATAGTTTATTCACTTTTTGCTAATGTGAAAATTAAAAACATAGACGTTTTCAGAAACAGACACATTTATTGTTTAACCTGCTTCTTGAATATAGGTTTCCTTTTCTTTTACACAGTGAGGACAAGTCTAACTATCTCTATTTTATTTCCTGCATTTAGATGCTATTCCTTTTAGACTTTACAAATATACTGCACTGAAATAAGGTCTCCTTGTTTATTGTGGTTCTGTGAAATTTCCTTAAATTCAATTGTTTTCGACTTTTTTGTATTAACTACAGCAAATTCTTCAAAATAGCAGCTGAAAGCCAATTAAAAAGACAAATGTGACTGGGGAATGAACACAATAAAAGTAATGAGAGACTGTTAGGTCATTCACAGTCCCCATAGTTTTATTATATTACTTGGCTTCTCAATGGAGAATCCACCCTAATTTTGTAATACTTCTGTGTTAACTTCATGGGCTCTGGGCTGAGGAACAATAGAAAAGTTTTAATTAGCTCAGTGCTTTGTAATGTGCTTTCTTGATGTTTATTGTTGTTTTTAAAAGATTCTGGCACAACATTAATAATGTCCCCCACTAAATCAAACAACTCTTACTTAATTCAGTGCACATATTGACGAGGAGTGACATCATTATTTTCAGTCTCTCTTAATAATACTTTTTTCTTTTTTACATTTGCTAAAGTAGTTCACTTGAACTATTGTGCAGATGCCCCTAAGCATTTTAAACCTTGTTGTTTTCATTTCATGCTTTTCTTTCTTTAGATAGGTAAACAATTCAAAAGGAAATATCAACCACTGACATTAACAGTTAGATCTGAGCGATTAGTATTGTGTTGTTCAGAAATAAACTTCATGTACAGTAGGTCTGTGCCAGAACAAACATTGAAGAATAAAAATAACATAGATTAATAAAAGTGATGGATTGGCTACCAGCACTTCATGTCAGTTCCTTGTGTTTACAGGTTTCCCTTGCAAACAGAGAAGGGGGTCATGCTCCTAAAAACCCCCTCGGTTCGTAAACACTTGAGGACATGGGAAATACGCTCTGAGCGTCCGTGTTACTGTACGTTAATCAGCGTATATCTTATCTTGTAATTTTTTTAAATAACAAAATAACAAATTCAACAACAGGAATTATAATTCTACAATCCCATCTATGCATTTCCTAACTGCTTATTCTAATTCAGGATGGCAGGAGAGTCATTGCCTATCCCAGCAAGCAACGATTACAAAGCAGGGTGCATCCTGGACAGGACACCAGTCTATAACAGGGCACACACAGTCACCCACCAGGGTCAGAAGCCCAGTTAACCTAGTGGGAGGAAACCAGGGCACCCAGAGGAAACCCACACAAGCACAGGGAGAACATGCAGACTCTACCCTGGGAACTAAAGGCAGGGTCTCCAGCGCAGCAAGGCAGCAATGTTAACCACTACACCACTGTGCTGTCCACTGCTACAGATAAAGATCTAATAGGCAATGGCATTTATCTTGAATCCTGAGACTTAAAAATTGCAAAAGAATTAAACATACTTAAGAGATTGCTGAAATCACGTGTGTACACTAATGTGAAGAAAAACTCCACCTGTCCGCCTTGGCTGGTTATAGAACATGATGAGGGAGGCATGAAAACAACACATTGCCATGAGCTGGTGAACCATATATGAGCAAGCATTTCCTGCACCTGGGAAGACTGGTACTCAATGTGGAAACCATGAATGAACAGCTTCTGCGAAATTGGAAACTTGTAGCTTAGATTGAGAATTCTTGAAAATTCTGATCAAAGTTAGAGAAAGTTAAATGATGACTTCGTTTTCATTAAAAAAGTAGAAAACACTGGTGAAGCCCAGTGAGTTGCTGCTCATAACATTTAACATTTGTTAAAAGATCTGAAGATGTCTGAAACTTGTGCACAAAATGTTTACACACTTCTTTTGAACCCAACTAGCCTTAAACTGAACAAAAAACCTGCAAATACTCCTATTGAAGAATACAAATCCGTAGAGAGATTCAACATTTCTGTTGCTGTACTTGAGAAACAAGGTTTCAGGTCAAAAATTTCACTGATTTCCCTGAATTTCTATAATTGTATTGTTTCGGTAGATTTATTTGTCAATATATTTTAATCCGAGTTATATCTGGTTATGCACTACTTTATTTAATTCTAATTAACTTTACAAGCTTTCTCCCAGACTATATATTTTCCCACCAGTAAAGCAGATCCAGTGACTTCTTATGTCCACATCCTGCATTGTTCCAATGTAATCACTGTGGGACTGATAACCAAGCTTCCACACAAACACACTGAGAGTCAAAGATAATAAAGCCATTTGAAACAGGGTTAAAAAGCAAAAATAATAAAGAGGCTGGAGAAAACAGTTCTAGGAGTGATTAAGAATGTTGAAAGACCTACATAATCAAATGTTTTTGTAATGCACATAGACAAATGAAAAACAATGCAATCATCTTTGGGTGGCACAGTGGCGCAGTGCTTAGCATTGCTGTCTCACAGTGCTGGGGCCCTGGGTTCGATTCCTAGGGTGCTGTCTGCATGGAGTTTGAATGTTCTCTCTGTGTTCACGTGAGTTTACTCCAGATTTACTCCAATTTCCCCCCACAGTTAAACAGTTAAAAGACATACTGGTAGGTAAATTGTCTTCTGGCACAATTGGCCCTGGCATGCATGTCAGGCTGCTGGTGATATGGCCGCCCGCAGCCATATCACCCAGCAACTTACAACTGGCAGCCCACTGAAGCTAAACAGGTGTGACCCGGTCGATACCTGGATGGGAGACCTCCTGGGAAAAACTAAGGTTGCTGCTGGAAGAGGTGTTAGTGGAGCCAGCAGGGGGCACTCACCCTGCGGTCCATGTGGGTCCTAATGCCCTAGTATAGTGACGGGGACACTATACTGTAAACAGGCGCCGTCCTTTGGATGAGATGTAAAACCGAAGTCCTGACTTTCTGTGGTCATTAAAAATCCCAGGGTGTTTCTTGTAAAGAGTAGGGGTGTAACCCCGGTGTCCTGGCCAAATTTCCCATTGGCCCTTACCAATCATGGCCTCCTAATAATCCCCATCTATGAATTGGCTTCATTACTCTGCTCTCCTCCCCACTGAAAGCTGATGTGTGGTGAGCGTTCTGGCGCACTATGGCTGCCATCGCATCATCCAGGTGGGGCTGCACATTGGTGGTGGTGGAGAGGAGTCCCCATTACCTGTAAAGCGCTTTGAGTGGAGTGTCCAGAAAAGCGCTATATAAGTGTAAGCAATTATTATTATTATTATGTCTGTGTGTGCCCTGCCGTGTGCCTGTTTCTAGGATAAGCTCCAGCTCCCCTGCAACCCAGTCCTGGATAAAGAGGTTAGAAAATGGATTAATGGACATTTGTAGATTGGACATACCTTAATCTTGTGTGCTGCTTTCAAAGCTTAAGGCCTTACATAGAGAAGACTTCATTGTAGATTCTGTCTGCAGGTTCCCTCAGGGACGTATATTGAAACGGAGAGAAGAACTGGCCAGCCATTCAGTCTTAAAGGTCAGATTTAAACTATTAGGCCTAAAGCTTATTAAGCTTGCTTCTTCCTAGTCTGAAAGTAATATACTGTAGTAATACATAGTAAATGTAGAAAGGGTAATTAAGCTGAAAGCTGTTATATACAGTATTTGGATAGAAATGTTGCTCGTTATCATTTTTAGCATTTTTATTTTTCTGCACAAAATGTCATGTTCTTAAACAAATGAGTCAATCTCCAAATTCAGTACACACAAAATATACAGTATTTGGTCAAAATGTGAGTGAAGTTTTTGTGCTTCATGAAAAAATAAATGTTTTCATTTACTCTGTCCTGAAGATACAACAGATCAAAACAATTAGGAAGATACAGTCGACTAGAATTGTATAAACTAAATTTTGAAATGGTTGTCTTAGTCTAAATTTACTATAAAGACTGCCTTGACAGCTGGCATAGAGAACTATTCTGTTTTTTTAATCTCTTTGAACTCCATTGCTTGTTATTAAAAGCCCCTAGGTGGAATTGTAAAAGTCAGTATGGTCTCCTGAAAAGGATTTACTGTATCTCCAAATATTTAAATAGCTGGTTATATTATTGTGCTGCTCTAGGCCCACAACTAGCATGAAAATTAGGGCTGTTTTTAATTGTTTATGCATAGACATAAACATTTAATTGTCATTTTCTGTAAAAACAATATATAAATTATAATCAAAAGTAAAAATATTCCTTAAGCAACTGAAGAAGGCTGCAATGCAACACGTACTGACTAAAATGATAAGAACCCTTATGAAAAGTGCTTCAAGTTATGTGCAAAGTCAAAAGACTTTCTTTAATGAAAAAAAGGGCAAGGAATATTGGTGCAAAATAAAAACTGCAAAATTAAGTGCAAAGTAATAAGATAAAAGCCACTGAGATGTTTTCATCCATACAGAATTACAGTATTTGCATATCATAAATAGGATTCTCCACAGTATTGATAATTGTACCTTCAGGAAGTGAATATTATTCATATGCGGAGTTGTGAGATATACAGTATATGTTATTATGAAGCACTAGTCTTACTGTACGTACTGTATGTTGTTGAAATCATTTTGAAATACACAGACAGGGTTATTCAACTGAAGCAAATTTTAAAATCCTTCATTAAAACTTCATTAAAACTACGGAGAGAGTACAGAGAAAGGGAAACTCCTCAAAGTCCCAGTTTCTTAGATGGGGTATTAAATCTCAGTAACAAAATAAATTAATTGGTGTTATAGAAAAATGTTACAAATTTCAAATTAAGCACAAATTCATGAACTTGTGAAACTACTGTAAGTTTCCATGTTGTCGCAAACTCACAATCGAGTTCCCCCAAATTACAACATGATGCAGCCCTTCCTGCTCGCTAGTCACTGTAATGACTAATGTAATGTGAAGTATGAGTGAATAAGTACAGGTTGTGCAGCAGATATTTTACTAAGTAGTATTTGTCGCCAAAACTGTCTCACAATCTAAAGCAATATTTCTTTAGGATTAAAAGAGATGTATTCACAAGCCTGTTTGTTTACAATGTGATAAGGCCGCTTCACGTCACTGGAAGTTTTTTTGGTCTTGTTCTGAATTGCAGAACATGGTGCTGCTGATACCTGGAAATTTTGTCTATTTTGTGGTGAAAATTGGAGGTTTTACAAGTTACTGTGTACATTTGACTTTTATTGTAGTTTGTAACGCATGCATCATTACTGATTCTTTGTAACCCCAAAATCTAAAAATACCATTGCAGTTCCCTTTTAATCTTGGGCTCAATATTGAAAAAGATTACAGAAGATGAGGAGGGGACCTCAAATCCTCACACGCATTGACAAAATAACAGGCATCTTCTGATTACAGTGAAGCACTGGAAGTGCATTAATAACTTTTTTTGAAGTTGATAACTTGGATTCTTTCAAGAAACAGCTGGATGAGATCCTCGAATCAGTTAGCTACTAGCCAGCCAGGGTCAAATTGCCTCTTTGTGTCTGTATTCTTTCTTACAATGCCACAGCCTTTTGGGCTTTCAAAGACCCATCTATAGCATACAGTACATACGCATAAGAGGACATAGTAATCATTGATTATTTTAAAGATAGCACTGCTTAAAAGAAAATCAAGAGGGACAGTAGTCCATACACCAAGTTACAAAGAGGCAGTGGGCTGCCAGTCACTGTCTAAACAAAAAGCTTATATAGTACAGCAAGGATGAAACTAAATTCCCTGTTGTGCCAAAAACGCTATTCTGATTTAAATGCACACTTCCAGACATTCTTATATGTGAAAGACTAATGCCAATGCTTGTCATGTAATAAAAGCAACACATCATGAGAGCAAGACACATTTCTACTAATTTGTTTTACTTTTTATTACTTCTTCTTCCTCTTCCTTCACTTCATTTTCTCGTTTTTATTAAGGCCCAGTGACTTTTGAAAACCCACGTGAACATCAGATTTTCCATTTAATTAAAAAATGTTTCCTAATCCTTGTTGGAAACTCTTACGTTTTTACAATAACGTCATCACATCATTTTCAATAACCGCTTCTCCAATTCAAGGTCACTGTGGCCCAGAGCTAAGGCTAGTTACACCCAGGACAGGACGCCAGTCCATCACAGAGCAACACTTAGAAATACAGAAATTGAGCATTTTAGAGATTAAATTCATACATGAAGTGGATGTCCTAGTAAACTGCCTTTGTTAATCTCTCGGAAGACTTTTTACCACTGAACAAGAAACCAAGCCAATTGTTTTTGCTTAGACAGGAAGGCAGTTTTGTGGACCATATTTATCCCAATTGTTTCTTCTATCTTGGCTTCTGTGTTTCATCCTGCCAGTATATACAGTATAACTGGGGGTCAGTTAAATTTGAAAATGTGTTCATGTTAACAATGTGCTTATCATGGATATATCCAAGTGACAATACGAGGCATATCATTCTTCAGGTTTGGGGAAGTTTATGTGCAGGCTGGGGAATCTGCTATACAAAACAAATCTCAGGTGAAGTTCAGGTTCAGGGTACGAATGCAAAGGAGAAGAAAACAAATGAAATGTCTTTTCATGAAATGAAATGGAATTTCAAGTGTGGGTAGCATAGGCCATGCAACAGCAAAGTTCTCAAACGTGTTTCACTTTGAAGATGGTGAGCGTGTTTTCCAGCTGTGTTTGGGTCAGCCTTGGATTAATGCTTAAGTAAATATTTCTAGCTAACCTGGCCTCCTGTGGGGACAGTAATCATGCTTGTCTTGTATAGTTCGTCATTACCATTTGCGACAGCTGCACTTTCCCATACTGCAGTTCAGGCTTTTCAGGAGATAAGTGGCACTGTTACAACTAGCAGGGAGTACAGTTAGACCCCAGTAACATCGGACCAAAATGTCTGATTTACAATGGATATCAATGTCTCTCCATTTGCCACTATCTCGAATTCTACATACAGTACAATACCCAATTGTAAAATGTGGCTTGGAGCGCATAAAAATAGAATTTGGTTTCAACTAAATCTACTAAAACAAAAAGAGAACAGCCTGGCCAAAACAATGAAGTATTTTACAGTCTATCATTTCTCACGCTATTCTCAGGCTCTTAGATCCTTATTTAAAATTTCTTTTTCCTTTGCTTCTTAGTTTATTTCATTCTTTTGACAAAAATGTTGGTCCTCAGGCTACCATTGTTCAAGAGAAATGCAAAAACTATTTTCAACATTAAGAAGCTATCAATGTAGATAAAATCAGACAAATTTAATTGCTGACAGGCTGTGTCATCAGTACTCCATAACCCTGTAAAGGATGTGAGAACTGTCACTTGAGAACAGGACATTTGGTCCATATTGTTTGCCTGTTTGCTGGAGGCCTGTTGATCCTTCTGTGAGTGTGACATCTGGAAATCAGCATGCAAACTAATCAGAGAGCATGCTTTGTCAAACTTATCAGACGCCTAATGAAAAGGCTTTGATTTGGGAAAGCCTGAAGCAGCACTGAAAAATACCGTCATTAAAGTCACTACTATAAACTGTGAAAAAGGATTGTCTAAACTAATCTCAGTGTGGAGCAGCTCTTTTATTCAGCTGCTTAACTCGATGTGCTGCTGATTGCTTTTGTCACTGGGGTGTAGCCAGCTTCCATTCTGCACTACAATAAGCTGCACATGGAGTCATATTAACCTGAAAGGACAGACTCACCTGAATGAAGTCATTCATTCAATTGGCTGTTTCTTGCAGGTGAGGATCTTTCAGGAGCACTTACAGGAGGTGATTGATAAGGCCTATACAGGATCTGCACACTCTCTGGCAGGTAGAGCAGGTGTTGATTTGGGAGCTGTCAGGTCTTTTACTATGAAGTGCAGTCATGGTGAGCTCACTTCAACACTCTTGATAATTTACTTCCCATTTTGATGTCTTTGAGTCTCAGAAGACTGGGCTTCTTCACAGATATTCTTCCTCCATCAAGGTCCATTTCCTCTATTCTAGCCAGTAGTTCTTGTTACAACAAGCATACAGTAACAAATGAAGGGTGGTTTACCACAATAATCAAGCGAAATTATACACTCACAGCCTTTTAATATTGTATTAGTCACAAATATCAGTAGAACAATAAGATGAATAGTACATCTCAGTTTAGAAAGACAAAATTCTAAGAGTCACAGATGATCACTTAACCCTATTGATAATGTACACAATAATAAATGAATAATTGCTGTCTTTCGATGATGCTCACTTAGATTCAATTTAATATCACCCATGCTAAAGTATTATATAAAATTAAATACAAATAGTGAATGTATAAATCCTGATATATAAAAAGTAGTTAAATACAAAGTAGATCACATTTTGAAGAAATGTTCTATTTACAGTACCTTTTTTTTACTGTAGTGCAACTGTAAACTTTAAAAACTATAAAAATGGGAAAATAGCTTTGCATCCATCAACACCACAGCACCCCCTCCACCCATCTCCTTTCCCTCTAAAAGCAGGGTACCTCAAGGTTTCAGTCTAAGAGCCTCTAGAGCATGATTAAAGTCTACAGCCATCAACCACAAATCTATATCACCCTTTACAAGGCTTCCTGTTCTTGCCCAACACAGAGCTCTAATGTAGATTAAACTAATATCACAGAAATACCCCAACAAGAAAAACATCACTCCAAAACAAAGGTCAAAACTCTGACTCCAGATATCCATTTAAAATGACTGGTCCTTTTTGCAATATTCACCCTAGAGATATTCGTTTCTGTGCTCTAAATGCATTCCTAGACAAAGCCAAAGATAAAACTCGATAAAGCCAACCTCCACGGAAAGCCCAAGACCATTAATGTGATCATTTCTCCCTCGCATTGTCTCGCCTTCGATCATTTGTTTTTCAGAAACACAAGAAAATGTAACAGAAAGCAAAGCAATTAATTCTGCCAATTCACTAAGATTTATGCATTTCTGAACATTTACAGTATAATCTTAAATATTTTGTCCAAAAATGTGAGAATCATGCATTCCATATACACTTGAGGAAAAAAAAATGGGGTCTCATACTGTAGGTTCAATTGCACGTGCACCTCTAAAAAAATTAAATAGTAACATTTAAATAGTTAAACATAAACAGTAACATTAAATAGTAACTCTTGTCAACAATATATTTTATAAAATTTTCAAAGAGCAATAAGCAGGACTTCTAATCAAAAAGTGAAATTTAGCAAGGCTAACAATATCTTCATTGTGTTATTCTGCAGTAACTCAAATAAGCAGGAAATACTCCCTCAGAATACATTTCTTTAAATGATTTGAAGGCCATAAATCTCATATTTTATAGTGTTTTTTCCCTCAAAGGCAATAAATTGTTATATAAATTAAATCAATGAATTCCATTTTGTATATAAGTAAGATAGACTGGGGCAAAGTTTCAAATGTTTCAGTGTTTCAAAGTCATTTAAAAATGTCTAAAGTTTGTCTTCAATAAATGGAACAAATTGACATCATCAGATTCAAATTTATAGCTGCTGCATTGGCAATTAATTGTTTTAGTTTTATAAGAATTTTGAAACAATCATTTCTTTTCTAAATGTCACATCTCTGAGAATATTATTTAAATTATTTGGGCTGAGTAACTACACTCACTGTGTACCAATCCATGCAATAATTTGAAAATAAATCACCTGTTTATTCCTGTATATTTTAATGCACTTCCTCAAGGATTAACAGGGAAATGCATAGGGAGGTGGTGAACACATTTTCTGGTGGCACATGAATAGGTAGGTGCATCTATCATGCATCATCCATCTCACCACTTCTAACCATTTTCTAACGACATCTTCCAATTCAGAGTCACAAGGGAGCCAAAGCCTATCCCAGCAAGCAGAGTAACTGTACATTGCGGATGGGATTGCAGTCTGTTATAGGGCAGACACACAGACACAAATACACACACTCAAATCAGGGCCAATTTTCCTTAATTGGGTAATTGATAACCCAATGAATGTCTTTGAACTGTGGGAGGAAACCGGAGCACCCAGAGGAAACCCTTGCGAATACAGAACATACAAACTCCACACAGATAGCTCCCCAGAAATTGAAGCCAGGGCCCCAGCTCTGGCAATGCTGACCACTGTGCCACCATGCTGCACCTATCATACATTATACTGTACACTATCGTATATTTCAATGTAAGCCACTAACTGCCTTCTCTTGCTACAGTGAATGAGTAAAAAAGCTGTAGTTGAAGTCTTACAGTACATTTTCTGTAATAAAAAATAGACTGGATGGTAGCCTTTTCAGCTACAGTCTTTAGCTCAGATAGATGAGGGAGTGGAAAAGTGGAGCATTTGCATGTATTCGGAGTTTGGATACAGATCATTTTGTTTTGAACGTTTTCTTAAAAACCGCGTTTTAATTTTCAATTTCAAAAATGCACTCAGAATATTCAAAGACATTGGAAAAGTGAACCCAGTGGCCTTCTTCAGGAAGAGTGAAACACAAGTGGGACCTACGTGGAATTGGATTTAGAACCTAGACCAGGAGAATTTTTTTCACCCAAAGGGTTGTGGGAGTCATTGTTAAAATTGATGCCTTGACTTCCTTCAAGAAACAGCTGGATGATATTGCTGAATGGCCTCTTTTTATTTGTAACCTTTCATATGTTCTCAAGTTGCATTTCAGACTAAACAAAACTTTGTGTTGCCAATGACAGGGCTGATATTGGTCCAGTATTTTGTTTTACCACTGACTATAGATTGTGGATCTAAACTGTATGGCCAACTTTTATTGTGAATTGACCTAATGAAGAGTTCCTGCCATGATGGCAGTTTCAGTTTAGAGAAGTGGTTCAGAATTCACTTGAATTTACATTATATTTTTTTCCCCTCCATGTAATGCTTAGTTCTGCTTACAAATGTCTTGCAATTAATCTTTTGGAAGTGCTGCCTATTACCAAGAGATTAAATCGAGTTTAAAAAACATTCAAGTCTGGCAGCCGGCATCTTGTGCTAAATCTATGATGACAGATATTAAACCGTCTTTTAACTGAAGTCCCACAGAAAACACCCAAAACGTTATTTTGTCCTTTCTTTTGATCATAACCAGATGCTGCTTTCTAACCAGCTGATAAAACTTGCATTTGTTTATTGTTTCTTATTGCTGTACAGTCCACAGATTTATTGGAAAAACAGTTTTTATTGGTTAGCTTTACTCCTAAGCAAGAAAAACGATTCCCTAGGCCAGTCCTTGAGTACTACACTGAGGCTGATGTCATTAATAACTATCAAATGTCCTGCTCCTTTCTGCTCTTGACCCGGTCTTTGATGCCATGGAACAGGCCCTCCCTTTCGCTGGAGAGGAGGATGTTGAAAAGTCAAGAACAACAACAGCTGTTTTTGCGGTTGCCTCACCACAGAATGGAAAAAGAGTGTGCTGTATTCTTCACACTCAGAGACACATAGACACTGGGTGACCTGGAAAAGTATGTGATGCCATTGAAACATAAGATCTTGGTATCTGAAGCACACGTCTTGGAAATTTGGTTTCGCCCTAGGTCTTTGAATGTGATAACTGAAATGTGCGACTCCTAGTTTGAAAGATGCATTTATTTGAATTTCCTCATCCAAGGCACCTAATGTGAGCTTTGTATATATAAGCTTAAGTTTCCTAAGTGCTAAGTCTTA
The DNA here is from genome assembly GCF_055471065.1 of Atractosteus spatula. Classification (NCBI taxonomy): domain Eukaryota; kingdom Metazoa; phylum Chordata; class Actinopteri; order Semionotiformes; family Lepisosteidae; genus Atractosteus; species Atractosteus spatula. Next base: position 21,363,396 of record NC_142711.1, on the reverse strand, counting down.
AGTGCTAACCGAATGAACAAACCCCTTACATTGCTTCCCCTTCACAGTGAACTCAATTATATTTCCACAACAGTCATGTGTGGACACTTTAATTTTTATGATGTGTTTTGCCATGGAACAGCGTATTCTTTCATACTAGTTTGCCCTTAGTATTTGTGAGCAGTTTGTCTTCACAGCGGAAGTGTTTCAACTGTATTTTCCATGTTTTAACAACAGGAAAAAAAGGACGTTTTATATGTTTCCTTCCAAACTAACCAGAAAATGAAACAGAAATATTTCTGCAATCAAAGGGTTCAGCCAATAATCCAATGGACATAGCCTAATCAGGTTGGACATGCCTGTGACTGGAGTGTGTTATTAATGAAGTATCAACATTTGTACTAACATTAGAATTTGACTAGGCTTTGTGTCTGTCAAATAATTCTCTTGACAGCCCATTTATCTTTATTGCCTGTTAGATGAGGATTTAACACTTAAGTGTTTACTGCTGCTGCAAGTTAATTGACCTCTATTTCTCTTTTAAACATAGGGCAAATCAAGCACTTACTATCCCAGGAGAAGTTAAAGTCAACAATCTACAGGGCTGAAATCATGGCAACTGTGTCAGTGACAGTTATAATTTAGCAGAATGACTGGAGCCCATTTGCAATTTCAGTTTTTCATGGATGAGAGTTCAACTAGGTAAACTATAGTGTTAGGGTGCAAGGAAATGTTGCTACTGGTCACATTCTGCTTAAAATGGTGGCAAATAACTTTAATGTAAGACAATAAGGATCGTTAGAGATCAATGAAGCAATCCAAACCTATACAACTGAAAATAGGTCACTTAGTAAACAGTAACACTGACTTCAGAGCAGGTGCTTGGCACAACAATTCATTTACAGTTCCAAAATGTAGAAAAACATGCATCTGAAAGCGTCCTGCCAGATTGATCTTAGCATCCTAAAATCACTTCTTCAGTCTGCAACATCTGGAGTGGCAGAACTACAAAGAAAAAATAAGATTTCCTCAGGGCTTCTTAATGCACTAGAACTGTATCAGACCATTTCACGTGCTGAGCCATTCACAAGACATCAATACTGAAATATTGTAGTCTGCATACTGTATGTAAGGGTACTGGCTGCTATGATTTTCTTTTCATTTTTGTTTTGCGCTATATATATATAGTTTTAATTATACAGAAAAAATTTCAGATTTATTCATTTTATTTAGATGTATATGAATTACGTATCTACATATTCAGTAAAGTAATACTCTCTCAGCAGGTGTTTCCAATCTGGCCTGCCTTGGTCACTGATGCCTACACTGCAAAAGATGATTGTCATGGTAACTCAGAGTCTGTTTTTAAATGTTACCATGTTTCTTGTGTTTTCTGACAACAAGCTCAAATAAACTAGTTTTCTTTCCAGGACATTTTCTCCGTTCTATATGCAGGAAGATATTACAGTGAATTTGAGAAGAAGTCTAATTTAGTCTAGATTAACTGCCTCAATCTGGATTGACTGAGGTTGATAACCTTTATTAATTAGCATAAAGTTTTGTTATTTAGCTATTGAATACGAATAGCTTTAGAGCAGGAATCCAACACCCTACTTTGTTTATCCTATGGTTTTAGGTTTTATAATTATTGATAAGTACTGTATAAGTACTGTATGAGAGTTGGGGTTAAAAAGCAGTACAGAACAGTATATTTATCAATTTCTCTGATATGCAAACACATTGTAAAATGAATCAAACTTTATGATATCACTGATCTGAGGAATAGATTTCTAAAAACTGTTATCAGAATATGGTGCATGTGCCAAGATTGCATGTGATTATCATACGGTGCATGTGCCAAGATTGTTATTAAGAATTATAAGTAAAGGCAAAGCTGTAATTTTTCCATACAATCTGAAGTTAAACATTAGGGTATGGATGATGGTTAGAATTAGCTTAAGGTTTTGGTCATCATGATATTCAAAGGCAGACATCAGTCTACTATTTGGACTGCGTTAAACCCAAGGATTAATCATAGCTTAAACTGATGGGTAACTGTAGTTTTAAATATGAGATAGGTTTACAGCCAGGATTACAAAAACACTGTTACGTACATCATTCCTAGACTCCAGTTTACTTAATGAAAAAAGAATACAAACCTTCTTTAAACAGTAGTTCAAGTGTTCAGCATGTGGAAAGAAAACACAAATCTGTATATAGTATGTAGTATATAGCTCTGTTCAGCTGGAGGTTGCTATGAAAATATGATCCCATGAACAATTGTGATAAACATATTTCTTCAGATACAACCTTTTCACACACATAAAACCTCTGTGAAAAAAAAGTGCAATTAAAATTGCTTCTGCTTCTAAAAGCGATTTAGATTTGACTCCGCCTGCAATTTATATAAATGACCTTTTCCCCGCACTGTCTCAAATAGAACTGACTGTTTCAAGCTGCAGAGGAAGCACTTAACCTGAGAACTGTGGGGCTGCATGTGGCTCTCACTCATAAATCATTCTGAATTTGAATTTAGAGGGGTTGGCATCATTTTGTTTCAGTGCTTTTCCAAGGCCCACAGAACATTTACACGTATTGTATGTTGGATCCTTTACATTCAGAGCTGCAGTCACTTAGGTAAGGTATCTAGCGCTCTGGCCTGGTGTTGGTCATATTGCTATGGTACAGATGCTATGTAGGACACATGGGTATGCTTGCCTCTGTCAGGAATCTTCTTTTTGGTTATGTAAAGTACTGTGGTCAAACCCCAGGTGACAGAGTCTCATGTTTTCTTGGATAAATATTCTGGCGTGTCTTGAGGGTTTTAGTCCAGCAGGGCTCGTAGTGACCTGAGTCAGCTCATTATTGTCTTAATTGGACCAATTAACAGCTTCTCAGAGCTCTTCGGGTTAGGTAGTTTTAAGATTTACAAAACCTGCAGACATGCTGTAACCCCTTTTCAGTGTCACCAGTGAAAAGCCCAAAGAAGAAACCAAGGCACTCTTGATATTCATTTTCATGTGGAGCCCTCAGTGTCACTGAGCTGTCATTGAAATCATTGTCATAGCTGCCTATTTTAATACGAGCTGTTTGAATCCACTGTGTTCATAAATAACAACATGACCAAAACAAATCACACCTAAACATTATTATAACAGAGATCCTATTCAGTTTGCTTTGAGGCTAAAATCCTGAAGTCCTCAAAATAAGATACAGTATGTACGTGCCGTGTCCCTGTAAAAGTTGACAGCTGACTCTCTTCCAGAGACGTTTAATAAATCCTCTTGCTGGCTGGGTTTCAGACCCATGTTGACACTGTCAGAATAGAACAAAGACCTCTTTTGTATTTCTCTCTGAAACATCTGTAAGTGCAGGAGAAAGAAATACAAAACCAAACTCTCGGTTTTTCACTGATGAACGAGCATGTTAGCATTTTATTTTGTGAGATCATATTTCCTTGCTGAACAAAGAAATTAGATGCTTCTCTGTCACATCAAATATAAGTAACATCTATCTTTCTGCATTGATTTCTGTATCTGTCCTTTGTTTGTCCTTGTTTAGAGGGCATTCACAAGAGATCCTGTAATGGATCACAAGAGATCCATTACATGTGGTTTTTTAATGTGTTGTCCATGTCTAAAGGGATAAGACATTTTCCTCTTTAATGTATAAAATCAATCTATCACTGAAGACAAAATAACTTTTTTTTCTCTTTCTAAAATGCAAAAGAAATTTCGGGCGTCATTTATTCTGAACATCTAAATGTATTCACATTTTATAGATTATTTTTATTATTTTGTTCTATTCGACAAGAAGAGAATTGAAACTTTTAATCAGCCACGTGTGTCATTTTTGTGAAGTCTTTCTGAATAAGTGTCATTATTCATAAAATCGCTCATTAGTGATGTATCCGTCTTCATTTCGAATACGGTACCTTCAACAAAGCTTCTTGCTTACTCTAAAAATGGTTAAAAGCACATTTACAATTTTTATTCTTACATCAAACAGTATTGGAAAAACATACTGACATAATAAGTTGCAATTTGTGTGCTACTGTGGTTCATGCTTTACAGCTAATCTGAGCAGATACATTTCTTTTGCTTTCATCCTTTTACACACCCTTCTAATTTTATGTGTCCTTAAGCAGTGATAAATACAACTCCCTGCAATAAGAAATTAATCATGGGAAGGTGGAACATCGCAAGGCAGTTTTATTTATCCTGTGATCTGAGTCCACTTTACAGCTCTGAACAGCTGCAGTAGTTTGTATCCTGGTAATGAAGGAATTTGATGTGGCTTGTCACTAATTATACAACATAGACAATAAATTGCAGCAGTTTCGAACATCACTTCATCTCATTAGCATTTATAGATTGGTGTTAGCGGTTTTCTTGAGTTAATCATTGTGAAGGATATCAGAGTGAAACTATAATTGTTCATTTAAATGCATAAATGTTTGCTTATTTACAAGCGAAATGGTACTACAAGTATGTCAACCTTGAAAAATGGTAATTTTAAAATGTTGATAAAATTATTAATGTGTGTATAGACTATGCACCTTAATCTCATAATGGTAAACGGGAAGAACAGATTCATGGAGGAACAAAACTACTGGAAAAAAGCTCAGCAAATTAATAGTTTTAAGGTTAGGGTGACATTGGTAATATCAGTGCTCAGATTAACAGTTTAATGCCTATCTGGTGTTGTATTGTTATCTGCTTTTTATCTAGTGTGCTATATTCCTAGAATCTGGACTCACTAACTGAACACATGCTTACTGTTTTGCACTAAAGTTTAGTTTTAAATACAGGTCTAAACCTGGTAAGATTTTGACATGCTACACACACTGTGCAAATAAGTATTTATTTTTCATAGCTCCAGACCACTGTACACATTTGTTCACTGCATTTTGTCAGTGTAGAATTCTCTTTTGCTGATCTTCTAGGCTGTACCCTGCCTTGTGCCTGTTGCTTGTAGAGCCTGAATTGGAGGAGGTGGTTAAAAACTAGATGGGTAGTCTTCTGGGTTTGTAAAGTTAACAAATGGTGGAGTTATTTTACAATATTCTATAAGGGATAGTAATTCCAAAAATATAGCCTATTTATCACTTACAGTATCTCAGTTTTGCCCCCTAATGTACTATTTGCCTTTTTATTTCCGCCAATTCACCTTAAGATGACAAGTTTGATCATTTAGAAATAGTGAATGGGTGGCTTATAATTACAAACAAATAATAGCGCTTGTAATTAATCAGTTTAAATGAGCTGACCCTAAGTACTGTTCTTTTTCATATTCGTGGATTGAAGCATTCAGGACACATCCAAGTAGGTAACAAATTGTGGTGAAAGGTATTCTGGGAAATGTTCTGCTTTCATTCTGAATCTAACTGCAAGAATCTTTTGCACTTCAAAGAAAAGAGCAAACCTAGGGGCTCAAGCTACAGACTTCAAGCCTTTCCTTCACACAAGAATATTAATAAGACCTCTAATTAAATATTCAGAGAAAGAGGCATGCTTTTTCAGGAGAATAAATATCTTTGTACTGTAAAATGCTTTTAATTCTGTCCTAGAGTGCTCTTTGTTAGCATTAGGTATTTTGTAGAGACATTATATTAAAACAAAGAAGGACAAGATAATATCAAAACAAAGATTATTGATTGCAAAATCCTATAAATGGAACATGTATGAGGTGTAAATGTAGTGCAATATTTCCCTTTGCACATGACTGAAAAATACTATTACATAAGGCGTACGAGTATTTACCTCCTTACCTGAATGTTGAGTCAATGCTAGAACCAGCTCAGCAAACCTGCAGCCTAAGTCCTGCAGCAGACAGAGGTCTGAAAGTTAAGGTGAAAACACGTGAGAAGAAACTGCTGGATCTTACAGGGTTTTCTTTTCTGATAGACATTTCTTAAGAATGCAACAAAAGATTATTTAAAGTGTTCATGATGCAATGTTTAGGAATGGTAAAAGGTGGGAACTTCTTTCCAATTGTATAGAACTGAATGTGGCGAGTAGGCCACTTCACTGTTTGTGATTTTATTACCAACATCAATCTCAAATGTTGTAGGAGAGGCTGTGGCTTAGCTCTGTGTGTATGTAAGGTGGAATTGCTGTGGTTTTTCCAGAGCAGAAGCCTGCCTCCTTGGGATTCAGACTCTCCGAGCAGGCAAGCTTGTGTAACTTAATCGTGCTTCTCCTTCAGAGAACGACCCCAGAGTCCTCCCCACCTCCTCCAGCACAGTATCATTCATATTCATACCAAGAGTAACTAGTTATGCATTCAGAGACACACTGGACCAAATGAAGCCTACTACTATTTTTAATAACTGTGCTTTTAAGTTCGGACTATTTCTCTTTTCACAATGTTAAAAAGTCCATTTTAAGAACACTAGTATTTATTTGGTGCAACAGAAAAACGTTTCTTCAGAAATAAGAGAGAAACTGGTATATCCAAGACAAACAGGTTAGGTTTTCAAGTCTCTATTGTTCTCTACTGAACCCTTTTGTGTTTAAATATGCAACACTGGCAGAAAATACACATGTGAGAAAAGCAAACTCCACACACTGGGTTCAAATTCTCACCCTGACGGCTGACATTTATACCCATTCAGATGAACCGTGAGGAAGTGGCCCATTATTTTATGCTGGTGCTAAACGTAATACTGTATAGTGGGACTGTCATGCCCTTTGCAGCCAGAGGGCACTCCTACTCTGTCCTGTCCCTAGTTTCCTGCGCTTTGCTGTCCTTCCATTGTGTCTCTCTCTCTGGGGCTATATATTTCCGGGTCACTGATTCACCTATGCTCAGCATTGACGTTCGGATGTCCTGAGACCCGCCTAGCATCCAGGTCGTCCCACGTCCGCTGCCTGAGGGCTTTGGTTTCTATACGGCACTCCTGAACTGCTGAGCCCGGGCTAACCCCCCATTCCGCCGCTACGCATGTGGGTCTTTTTCCGCTCTACTGCCTCTCCACAGTTCGTCCCTTCTGACATCCGTGACAGGGACTCTGCTATTTTACACATGAAATGTTCATACAGTATTAAACCAGATCACATGCTGTCATTTCATGCATATTCACTTTAATGCAAAATAAAAAAATGAAAACAAACACAACATCCATGCAAATACTTTATTTATGAATAATCTGCATTATTATACAACAGCAGCACAATCAAATGCCAATATATTATGTACATGTTTTAAATACAAAGGTATTGATGTGCCTCAAAGAAAAATAAATGAGTTCCCTTTTAATATACTCTGAAAATAGCCTGGTAGCTTGTCAATTTAAATACTTGGCATCATTTTTGTAAATAAAAATATGCTGTATGAAAGATAATGGTTTGCTTATTGGGTAGACAAAAGTCCCAAATGGCAAATTCTGTCATATTTCATCCATGCAAGAAACAACAGTCGCCGTGTATACAAAAAGCACTTCAATTTTGTATGAAAATAGAAAATATTACAACAAGATGTGCAAAATTATCCGTGCTGCGCAGTGGTGGCAATATAAAATATTAATGACACCAAAATACAACAGTCTGCTAGACAAGCCAAGGTCAAAAAATAGATTGCTCTAGAAGGTCAAGCACCCTCCTTTCACGATGTCTGAACAGGCTGTCCTGTTCACCGAAACCCATGAATAAAAGGTTGAAAGTGTCACCAGTGTCTTCCAGACCTCTGCCTTCCAAGTCACTGATTTCAGGAATTTAACGAGAAGCGAAAATTCAAGATCCCCCTCAACATCCAGCAATGGGAGTAGCCAGACGTGAAGACAACTACAATGTACGACTACTGTAAGCATCCTTTCACTTGTTATGCTAGTTAATCAATTCAGTAAAAAGTGTCGAACACTAAATTACGTTTCTTGCCCTGCTCTCTTTTCAACAGATTACACTGACAAGGTTTTCAAAATTCTATGTAAAGGCATAAAGATGGATGTTAGTGGCACTATGTGTACAAAGCATGGACGGATATTCACTATTACTGTATTACCATTAGTAGTAGCAATAAGATTAGTAGCAGTGTTCCCAGTGATTTCTGGAACCAGTTACCAGCAATCTGAAAGTATACAGTTCCGCAAGTAATACCATATAAAATATTCCAGTTTATTATTGCAAAGAGTTACTATCAGTTTGAATAAAATACTGCTTCAAGTATTGTGCTGAGTAATGAGTAAAAATAGTGAAAATCCAATAAAAAGCAACTTTAATAGTTTTTAATTATACCATCCTTATTTCTGCATACCATATTAATATCACAAAAGCCTATACTGTAAAACTATAGAAGTAACTTACGCATCTAAAACAGAAATCAGAACATCTTTTATTTCTAAGAAATGTTAATTTACTGACATTGTAACCATATTAATACTATTGAAAGAACGAATATGAATTTAACAAAGGAGCGCTGCTAAAGTAAGCCACGCACGACACAACAAATGTAATAACGAGGGTTTGGCTAGCTGCATAATTATAACGCCTTTAATGTGAGTTTGGATCTATTTTAGATCCATTTATTTCTTTCTGTTTCTGCTAAGAATGAAAAGTAATGAAACTTCTCAGAAACCTATTGTTATTTAAAATCTACTGTCTGCCTCACACTGGACTGTGCTGTGCTGACAATGCCAGCATATGAAGTTTAAACATGAAAAATGATTCATAGATTTTTCCCAGTGAAGACCATGCTTAAACTGTACTATTTCATAAAGAGAGATATCACCATATAAAATCCATGAAGAGAGTGAACTTTTGAAAGCCTCCTATTTCTTGTAATATAGTGAGCAAATGAAATAGCTACTCACAAAGTTATTAGAGGAAAGGTTCAGAAAAAAAACTTATTTTAAGAATCAATCATCTTTACATAGAAGACCAAATCACAATTAACAGCACTCATCTGTTCATATGCGCTTTAATTATATAAAAAAAGATATAGTCGTATCATATTAGTAATCCTAAAACGATATAATCTAGATATAATATAATTCAAGGCTTAATTGAATCAGGCAAATACAATGGGTTAAATACAAAATTTCTCTTAAAATATTGTTAAAATAGACTTTATTTTGTACATAACGCAGACTGATTAACAATTTGATGAAATAACAGAAAAATAAACATTGGGTGAAAATGCTGAACACATTGTTCATTATCCCGAAATGAACACACACAAATTCAATTTATTTTTTCCATCAAAAACTTATTGGAGGTCAGTCCTGCTGCTGGCTATTAGTTGCAGAAACAACAAAATTAGCTCTGTACAACAAATATTGCGTTATCTAAGGAGACGATGTAGTGAACCACAGTGTTTTTAAATTGAATCTGTTTGCTATTATACGTACATTCTCCATCTATAAACAAGAATTCCCAAAATCCAGGGTTATAATAATAGTGTTTGCTGTGGGGTTTTGATATACTGCACAGTATAACACTTTTAGTCAAGCTGAATGGGTAATAGTATTTATAGTTTTATAAAAATAAACAGTTTTCTAGCCCGTATGTCTGGAGTCCTAATTAATGGACTCTGTTAAGTGGCCAGGCACCTCTTTCTAACAGCATGTACATTGCTGATTGTAACAAAGCAATTCCCATTATCATCCTCTTCTGTGACCATTTAATTTAGAAAATACAAGCACTTACAATACATTCATATTTTAGCAATTCATACAATTGCATCCACATCTAGAAACAATCACATTTTATAGTGTTTTGCTTTTGTTAGGGAATAGGCTGAAACTGTTATGTTTTCATTACAGCATTGCATAAGTTGGTCCATGAAAAGCAAAGTTTGGAAAATGGGAAAAGGAAACATTTCTCACGGCCTGGAGCCTCCCTGGCCGAGAGAGCTGTTCCCCACTGGCAGTGAAACACCACTTTCATCACAAAACCAGATGAAAGTAACAATTCCTGGGTCGAAGAAGGCAATTTTCATTAGAGGAAGATGAAATGAAGGCATTACAGTGGGCAGCCAGGTCACAGTGCTTGAACAGAATCTCTGATGTAAATGACAGTCAGATGCGCAGTCCTTGTTGTTCTAAACTCTCTCAACTCTGCTGGGATCATAGGAATCTGCAAACAGAAGAAAAAAGTTGTATTCATCCGTTTATTTTCTAACTGCTTTATTCAATTCAGGATCATGGGGGAGCTGGAACCTAACCCAGGAAGCATTAGAGGGTGCAGAGCAGGATACACCCTGGACAGGACACCAGTCCATCACAGGGCAGACACACACACTCACACCAGGGCCGGCTTTCCCAGAAGCCAGTTTACCTATTTCTATGTCTTTGGACTGTGGAGGACACCAGAGCACACAGAGGAAACCTATATGAACACGAGGAGAACATACAAACTCCACACAGACAGCACCCCAGAAACCCAGCCCAGAGTCTCAGATCTGTGAGGCAGCAATGCTAACCACATGGTGTAAATCATGTTGTATTAATATTTTTTTATAAACACATTGAAATAAGCTTGCAACAAAGTTTGAAGGCAGCCTTTATTAACACTAGACATTAAAGTGTCTTGTGTCTATTCCAGGTTCAGTGAACTGCCTCCACTCTGAACTGGGAGCAAGGGACTTAAGACTGGGTCTCCATGACTCTTATCTCTCAACAAGATTTCTACAACCTTACCACATGCGTCTTGAGTGCTACAAAACAATGATTTAGAATATTGTTTCCATAAAATCATCTAACCAAAATTTGCATTCCTAAGTACTTGATATTTTCTGTCCCAACAAACACTGTTCTGACTTGGTTTAATTTTTATCATGGTTCATGGTCTTTGTCAGTCCCCCTTTCCTTACAAGCATTTTAACTCCAATATCCTAGAAATCTCTGAACTGAGAAGTGCATATTCTTCCTATTACATTATAGGAGAAGGCCTTAGGATGTGTAGCTTTTGATTAGTAAAGCAAACAAAACATACTTAAGTATCATTATTCAATTTCATAATTTCCTAGCATCTAAAAACGCATCTACTATGTATTGTTTCACCAAAATTCAAACAGAATAGCCAAGAGCTCCCTCTTGTGGCAAAGACATGGTAAGGTTCTAGCTTGGTTCAACCTTTCCTGATTCACCACAGCAGTACTGTACTTTTGAGGCCAATCCACATCTTCATTTTCTGTTTTTGTAGAACAGGTTCACTTGGAGACTGTCACATAACTTGTGCAGAAAAGCAAAATCCTTTTTCCACCTGCAATGACATCTCAGTGCCTCTAATACTAGTAACAATATACGTACTGTACACATAAAACAATGCTATGAACCTTGGAATTATCATTACTTGTTTGCAAAGCACAGCATATGTTCCTTTTTTCATATATGATTATATGCCTCTTTACATACTGCACAAACATGCAAAACTTGTTTTTTTAAATGAACAACAAAAAACACATCAGCACTTCAAATACTCTCAAGGCTCAGTCCAAAATACATATAACAAATCTGACTTGTCTAATAGTTCAAAGCTCTACCAATTTTGCTCTGCCTTTTGTATATTTATGAGGCTATCTTATTCATTACCCCCACAATGTCTATGTTTCATTTTTAGAAAAAGTTTTCAAAAGTTAGAAAAAATCTTCAAAAAGATTCATAATTTGCTCCAAAACAGTATGAAGAAAATGCTTAACACCTTAATTTTAATTGATCAATGATTAAATGTTGTCTTTAACAAAAATGTTTTAGTTTGGGAATACTGTCTTATTCACATTTCTGTTTTCTAAGATCTACTAATACTTGTAAATCTATACTGGTGCCTCACTAGGGGGGCAATGGTTCTTGGGTGCATATTCGCTTAGCAAGGAAAAAGGCCTACAACTCCCACATTTCAGGGGAACTTTTATTGTATTTTCTTAACAGAGATAAAAGCATGAAGCCTTTACATAAGCATCCTTCCTTATGGGATCCTGTAAATATCTTTACCAATTTATCAACCTCTTAATCTAAAAAAAAAAGTAAAACAAAACTCAGATTAATCCATCAACTATCACCTTGATTTAGCTAGATTAATTCTTCCAATTAACTAATTCAGTCTTATTACTGATGTGTAGAATGAGTCCTAAAATGTAATAAATCTAACATTCAATTTTGAGGGGATTTTACTACAGTATCTGGCTAGCCTTACTATTGCTCTTGGTATGTGCCTTTGTCATTTGCAAATTATGGGCCAATGCTTTCTCAGTTTTGTCACCAGTTACAATATATTGATTACAATAAATCATATACAATAAATCATTTAATACTCCGTCTTAAATATTTGGTCTGATTTAATGTACAGTATGAGTCCTTTTAGTGTTTTGAGGAATAGCATTGCCGATGAACGATTTCCTAAAGATCTAATGAAAAAGTGCACTCAAGAATAAGTCGGAATTAGTTTTATAATAATGTTCACTTACAGTACAAATGCGGTCAAATAATAAACAAATCTAGGAGCACAGAATGATGAGGAAAATCATAGAGCAATAGCACAGTCATCAGAATAGGCCTATATCGTATTACATCTTGTTTTACCCAAAAAGATTCCATTCTCCTAAAACTCTCTTTTCTTCGGATCCCCACACATTACACAGTCTTGCACTCTTACACATCTACCAAAGATGGTAATACCCCTCTATCTGAAAAATCGTATTTGATCCGTCTGTAATTGGTCTGGGTGTTGAAGACTTCACCAACCGGTTCACTCTAGTTCACTCTGATAAGACAGGTAATCCGATTATAAAATGGTACAAAATCAGTCTTCGGATCACGAATATTTAATGTTACAGTTGGTTTGCTGTATAATACACCTTTGATCAAAACATATCAACAATTTAGTCTCTTAATAGTTTTCTGGCATGTAAAACGAGTTGTTTTGTAATAATTGCAACCCCTTGCTCTTAACTTAATTATTTATTGTAATTTGAAAAACAAACATGACCAACTCCCTTTTGCAGCTGTAGGATAGGCTGTAATGGGTCTGCGAACAAGGACATATTATCAAGCGATTTGAAAATGATCTCTGGTTTAATTTTTGGCAGCACTCAGAGAGGCCTGAGCATATGTTTGGCAGACAAAACACTCAACTCAAACTGCCTGGCTTATTGATTTTTTTGGCCCTGTCTGGACACTGATCCTTTCATGTAGGTTATCTCCATTATCCTCCTGGTCAAGGCGCAAGTCACTGCCTTGTGCACTGCCTTTTTTTCCTTTTTCTCTTTTGTCTTGGCTTTTCAGCTATCTGTGGACACTGATAAGGCTGCACTGTAAAAAGCTGCTTGTTTTCTAAATGTTTTTATTCATTTAAATGGTTAATGGAAGGATTTAGGGCAGGTAAGACAGGAGACTGTTCTGGCGATGTGATTTAATCTGCCAAGGTCGTCCTGTGACTCTTAATTGTATGACTGTTTAAAACCGAAAATCAGAAGAGACACTCAGAAGTAGAGATAACTCTGAAACACATATTCACAAGTTTTACTTGATTTCGATTTGTCTTCCATTTTATATCAACCCAATTTGAAATGCAAAGTCGTCAATCCATGTGGACTTTTTTACTCTACATGCGTGGAATCCCTTCCAACGAGCGCCATGCTTGCTCGCTACAAGTTCCACAGCGCCACACAGCAGTGTCAGTACCACTGCTGTGAAGACGCACGTCTCCCACAGACATCAGTGTAAACTCACCAGGGGGTGCTGTTGTCGTGAAAAATTGAGGAAACCAACTGCCTCAAGCCTAACACTCACCTGTGAGATTTCCTGCCTGAGGAATCATGGTCATGACCCAGGCTTACATCAGCAACACCTGGACCACAGAGCCCCGTTACTGTCTAAGCCAGTTGGAAGGTTTCATACAGCACACTCACACCATACTTCATACATAGGTTTTCATTCACCAGCAAAACTAGATATAGACATTTGCCTACTGTATGTTATATTAGATATTATAAAATTATATAATATATCAGAAGATATACATGCAATGGATAATTAATGAAGATAAAACAGAAAGCTATCAATCTTAGTTACATTTATCTGTTTTTACTTCATAATATTAATAGAGAGGACGGTGACAGTAAAAAGGGCATCTGATTACAGCAATATTGAATGAAGTTACTACTGACTAGCTTTCACTGTATCCTTAATCTCTGAATGTGTATTATTATTTTTTTTGGTTTAACATACTGAATGTTTTGAACATGTGTATGTTTTGGAGTTCATTGTAAACCAAGAGGAAACCACATCCTGTTCAAACAACATGAATTAGCAGCGATTACAAGCATTGTCTCTGAAGCTGCCAAGACCTCCTTCTACTTTTTTTAGTACTGTAATAGTCACCATTAAATAGTCAAAGACTTAGCAGTGATTAATTACAGCTTTAAAAGCAGGCAAACTGGCAAGAAATAACCATGAAAAAGAATAGCCCTAAGTTGTTTTTCAACAGATAAAATGCACATTCAGTAAGAAATTCAGCTTGAGTCAGAAGGTCAACACTTCTGCTTTATAGTTCTTCCAGAGAAAGTATTAACACAATTTAATTTACTTTAACTGTGACTTTGGATCAGCTCTAAGGGAACCTCTAAGGCTTTTTGGTCCCATGCAACATTTGCTTCGTGTTTTATCTCCCAATAAATCCAGCACAATGTATATAAGTGACAAAATGTTTGTATTCCTGTTTTCCACACCTATTGACTCTAGTTACATTTGCCTCTTTAATTTGTGCACAGGTCGCTAAAATGGAAGCAAAATGTCACAATTTGGGGGATTTGTTGCACTTAAGAGCACGTCAAAGATGTCCCAGCTGGGTACCCACATGTTCAGCTGCTTGCCTAAGCGCTTACCTGAAGGGGGAGAGACCTCATCGTCCTGCAGTTCGCTGCCCTTCAAAGAAACATGGCGTTCTTGGGACAGAGTTATCTCTCTCTTGGCGACAGCACCATTCCGTGCTTCCTGCCGAGTGGTAAAGGTGAAGAGCTCCTCCGCCTCCTCCGGTTGCTTGGCCGACTTTTCGCTCTCGGCTTCGTCCCCCGAGTCCGAGCTCTTGATGCTGAGGCGCCTCATGCGTGAGACCGAATCCACCTCCTTCATGCGGATGATACGCTCCATGACTGTGCGGCTGGGGGAGGAAGCCAGCTTGTCCTGCAGGGCTTCGATCATTCTTGAGGCAACTCTGCTTTTCTTATCACAACTGGAGGCTTGGACCATATTTTCCTCGGCGTTAGTGACCAGTGGCTTTTCCGATGACATGTCATGGCTCCTGAGAACAATCTTTAGGTTGTTTTCTACAGTGTTTTTTTCCAGCGTACAACAGGAGCTATTTTCTTTCCTTGAGTTTGCTAAACCGTTTTCTTGCTGTTGCCGCTTCAGCACCCTGGAATGTGGGCTCAGCTCCTCGTGCTTTCCTTTCAGGCACGATACCTTTCCACCTGCACTACGCTCCAGTCCTTCTTCAGACAACACGGCCTTCATCAAAGATCGGTTTACTGTGGTAACCTGATCTTCTGTTCCCTGTTTGGCTCCTTTCTGTTCTGCCACACAAAGACACTCAGTCGGTACATCTATTCCTAAGATCCTAGCTGCTCTTTGCTCTATAGATTCGTTCTCGGGAATCCCCTCAGCCTTTTTGACTTCAAAGAGATTGCTCAGGTCTTCACTCTGCTCACTCTCTGCTTTCTTCTTGGTTGGAAGCTGCGTTTCGGCTAATGAAAACTGCTTCATCCAGCTGACGCTTTCCACAACATCATCAATAACAAATGATCCTCCATTCATATCTCTGCCCCCCAGTGACTTACGGGTGACGTTACAATGTAGGCCCTCATCGCCTTGAAACCTATCACTCTGACTGCTGATGCTGGAACTTTTGTCCTCACTGCGTTTGGGAACCAGGTGTTCTTTTTTTATCCTTCTGTCAGGCTCCGTTTTGAGAGGAACGCCCTCCTGTTTTTTGAGGCCAGTGATTTTAACTGAAGTCTGAGACACGGCATTAAAGCTCGCAAACTTAGATTCCACTGGTTTAAAGTCTTCTTGTTTAGGTGCCCTGTTTGTCCCCATGGCTTCCCGTGATAACTGTAGAGAGTAACATATGTCTTCATAGCTGGGAGGGTTTGTGTGAGTTGACGCATCTTGCTTCATTTGTCTGGCGACACGCGGTGCTTCAGCTGAGGAGATACACGAAGGAATACTGACATCTCTGTGCAAGGACTCTTTTGAAAGCAGGTTAGCCTGGTTAACTACTCTGCAGTCACTTGGGGAGTTTTGGGGCAGCATAGACACCTCCTCTTTTGATGGCTTGCTAAAACTTACCGTCTTTTTTGAAAGTCGTGAAAAAGCACTAACATCTCCGAAGTCAGTTTCTGTTGCTGCACTCCTGCTTTCTAACCTGTTTTTCCAGCTGCTTGGTTTGCAGCGTGGTGCTTCCAAAATACTTGTACCATTTTTATGGTCAGAAACTTGTGATTTAGTATATTCAGTGTTAGCGCTAACAGTGTTTAAATCCAGAATATCTCTGTAAGCCATGTCAAGTTCATCAATGGCCTTATCCACGCTGGCTCGTTTCCCGATCTGTTCCTGAAGCTCCTTGTTGAAAGTTTCCAGTTCTTCAATTGCATCCCATGGGCGACGGCTAACAGGCTTCAAGAGAAACTGCCCAAAAGCTTCTTTACCATTGCTGGCCACAGGTTTACTTTCACTCTTCTTTGCTGCAATGTAGGTTTTCTCCTCTAGATTTCCTGAGGGTGGAACTTGAAGAGCTGTGCTCTTTACCTGGTTGGAAAAAGACGTTGTCCTTGAAAAAGCACTGTTGCTGGAGGGGTTCAAGTGCATCTGTCCTTTCATAGGATACCCATATCCGTGACTTAAATTCACTTCTATTGTGGATTCAGAGGCAGGAGAGCTATGGATTTGTGCTTGGTTATTTGGAGAACCCTGAGGGGCACCTTTGGAAGCCTCAGGAAAGCTAGTTTGTGTCTCCTGATCTCGGTACTGATCTCCAGGCCAAGACCCAGAATATTTAAGTTCTTTGTGTCTATTTGGTTGTTGGGACTTCGTGTCATCTGTGTCTTTCCTTTGCTGTGTTTTTTTGAGGCTTTTGTCATTCATCATGCCAACAGTAAGTGCTTGTAACTCTAAATCAGTAGACGATGTGCTTAGGAGACTTTGGTTTTGCAGATTTCCAATACTTTTATCAATGGAACTTTCTACAT
This sequence comes from Atractosteus spatula, assembly GCF_055471065.1. Taxonomy (NCBI): domain Eukaryota; kingdom Metazoa; phylum Chordata; class Actinopteri; order Semionotiformes; family Lepisosteidae; genus Atractosteus; species Atractosteus spatula. The sequence continues at coordinate 21,346,236 of NC_142711.1, read as the reverse complement.
GGCTCAGATCTTTCTCATTATTATTCTGATCTGACCTATCACCATTCGGCTGCAAGTGAACTGGAACAGAGACTAAGCAGAATATGGTCTCATTGAGTCTTTTCTTTGTATTTCTTTTGTTTTCTGCTTCAATACTAGGTTCAAACTTTTTTACCTTGGTAACACTTTCAGAGAAACCTTGGTCCATGTTTGGCATCTGCCTGGCTGTTCTGTTTTGATAAATTGCATTTGATCGCTCTTGTTCATACTTAACACAGCTTTGGTCCATTGAATTGCCACTCTCTTTGTGTAAACCACTATTACTGCCACTGTCATGTTCATTAAATGATCTTTTGCTTGTGTCCATATCAAAAAATAGTCCCTCAGGGGGAAAAAAGGCACTATCATGGGAAGATTGTTCTAACACTTTAGGAATCCGTTTGCTGATATTTTTGATTTTGTCTGAGTCAGTTAGAGAGTTTCCACATAGATCTCCTTGAATGTGTTTCACACGCGGATCATCAAAGGGTATGTACTGAACACATCCCAGATGGTCATCTATGTATCCAGGATACATCTGTTTCCTGCCAGGTACATTTCTGTCCTTCTGGTATTCAATCCAAGAGTTTCCTGTCTGTCTGGAAAAGCACTTCCCTGCATCCTTTCTTTCTGGCACCTGCTGCACTTCTCTCTTGAACTTGTAATCAGACACTTCGTTGATATTCTTTTGGCTTCCTTTCTGTTGCTGGGGCTTTTTGTAAGACGGAGGAGGTATATAAACTGGAGGCTCCATGTTTGACCCTGGAGGTTCATATGGAAGAAAGTCCTGCCTTGATTCGGCACTCTTGCAGAAATACGAAACCTTGTCTTTTGATCTGGATTCCTGATCTCCAGCTATCATTTCAGAACTCCCCCTCGTTTGCTGGTGAGCCTCATACGATGGAGGCTTGAGTGGCCTGCTAAACCTGGGCTTTGGTAAAAGGGCAGGGTGACCACTTGCCCGACACTTTTCAGTCCACGGTTCTCTGCCAGCCACTTCTTCGTGATACTTACTGTAAGGTCCATCTGAACATTTCCCATTCATCCTCTGGCTACTAAACACGTCCTGACTGGATAAAGGCATGTCAACATACTGCAGACTCTCTGGTGACAGCACTCTTGGAAGAGACTGTGACTTTCCCTTGGCTTTCGGGTGACCGGCACCTAGTTCCGCCTTCATGCCACGCTGATCTTGTGCCCACTTGTCATTATCGCCATCTGACAGCTGCCGTCCTATGCCCACAGCGGGCCTCCACTCCTCTGTGCCCAGACTTTGCCATTTCCTATCGCCTGCCATCCTCCATTTCTCCTGCACTTTGTTCCTCTCTTTCAAACCTGCACTCTCTTCCCACCACTCCCTGTCGTTTCTTCTTTCTTTTGCAGGCAGCTCGTGCGCCTTTCTCGTCCCTTCTGGTTTTGCGAAGCTACTTCCTCTCTTCTCTCCCCTGTCTGTGTAATCCAGTAGGACGCTGAAGTCCTGCCCTCGTCTCCTCCAGTAGGCCACATCTCTCTGTGTCCTCGGCTGAGCAGAATACATTCCCCTCGGTCCATCACAGGGCCTTTAAAGAAAGCAAACGACCACATCAGAACAGTGGCAGAACAAATCATGGAACAAATATTAAACAGATCTAGGGAATCAGCAGTTATGGCTGGAGAAGGGGATGGACTAATTCAAGGTCAGCACTCTGTAGGTATTAAAGATTCACTATATCACATATGTAATAACATTGTTATTGTGTTGTATGCAATAACAAAGAAAGATTTAAAAATGCTGATTATATTGCTCTCTCCACGGGTAGGGTTAAAATTAGTTAGACAAAGCTCTTGGGGCTCCTATCTACTCTTCTCAAACACCTTCTGTTGCTTCCTGCATACTAGCAGGTTTATGGTGACATTAGTGCGGGATGTGCCACTCCTCCAATAGGTGCTGAACCCCTATGAGTGTAGCCTGTAGTACTGTATATCAGCTGATAAATGCCTCAGTGGATAGCCAAGATGGGGGAGCTGTCTATTCTTACTCAAGCTCTCAATGTGGGTACTGGGATTTGTAATGTCAACTAAGACATAATGAGACAATTAACAATTCTGATTTGGGTGGGCATAAAGTAAAAAAAAAACATCCATATTTATTTTTAAAAACAAATTAATATGATAATCATTTTTCCCTTACAAAAATAGTATTCTTCATGCAGTTATTTCAACATGAAAACAGACCTACAGTATGCAGGTATGAAAGAGCTTCAAAGAGTATTTTACATTAAATTTTTCTTTGATTTCTCAAAAGTCTGATCTATAAATTCTGTCTAGGAAAGCATCAGACAGATTTACATCAGAAGCTTAAAGAAGCAAACCAGCAATGCACAACAAACATCACTAACTGTCCTGACATGACCTGGAACTCCTATCACAGCAGAAGAGTCATTCATTATTTTGAGAATATATTTCTGTTCTTTTTAAACACCAGAATCAAATTCACAACAGAGTTACTGGGAGATAAACTCACTCTATGCTTTTATGTGAGGAAAAAGTCATGGTAGTCCACTATTATATCTCACATTCGAGAAACACTGAGGAAAATACTCTGTGAAGCAATATCCTGTTTACAGTTTACATGAATGACACTTGAGTGCTGACAAAACACAGATTAAATCATACGGCAAACAATGTACAAAATACACATTCCAGTTTTCAGTTTCTATTTTCTTGTACCGTTCCATTTCTTTATGGAATAAACAAAAACACATCAAACATTCAAAAAACGAACGCATTCTTGCCTGAGTTGCTCGCTACACACATGAATTTGTCTCTATTCCTACAATATGTAATCCTTTCTAAAGACAAGCCAAAGTACGAGCTGGTGTTTAGGTAACTGCAACTATTAACGAACACACAAAATATCTATTTACAAAGAGATTAACACAACCTGCCACCTCGCTGTACAAATTAATAGATTATCAGGAAGCCCTGAGCCTAAACATTGCTCATACCTATGTGAAAAACCTGAGGAAAAAAGATACACATTGGTTATGCTTATAGAGTAATGTAAGTTTGCAAATGTTACATAACACGCCTTTCAGTTTGTACACACGCAATGAAGGATACAATTCCAAACCCTTTTTGCAATTCACATTCAATACAGTTTCCATGAGAGTTTACAGAGTCTGCTCCCTGAGTCCCTGAGGGGGAACAAGCACAAGTCTGATGGAATTGCTTGAGTCAGCTCTCTGACTGCCTTGAAGATGTGATACTGGAAGTCTGCTGCAGTACAATCTGCATATAAAACAACCCTGACCTTAATTCACAGGAAGCATGTGTAATGCACTGAAGTATCAACTCTTAATTCCCAGTTACTAAACTCATTTCGCCTTAAATGAACTAGATTGCCGTGCAGGTTTGGTTTGGTTTTAAATTGCTCTTCATTTCAGTGGGTCCTGGTGCAGTAGCTGCCCTGCCTGCATGTTCAAGTGAAGCTCTATGACATGAGAGAGAGAGACAGCCCAGCTGAAGACCCTTGAACACAGGGCAGACCTGCCTTAGCCTTGCTGCATACCATTAAACCTGTCAGAAACTTAAGGTTGGCCTGCTAGGAAATGTGTCAGCATTTAGTGAAGAAGGCAAATGTCAAACTGATTATATTGAGGCCTTTGAACATGAAACACTATAGAAAGGTACAGGCTCCCAGTGTCATAACCTCCTTCCCTGCACTGATTATACTGTATACAGTATATACAGTACTGAGCAACTTAATGTTTCACTTATCACTATAGGTGTACATGCTGTACATAGATTTTAGATATTGAGGAAATGTGCTTGGTATCAGTTTGATTAATTGATCATTCATGGCCGACTGATATCCTTGAGTGACTATGTTGATTAAGCACTAAATCTCCTCACTAGTGAGCGAGTTGATTGGGCACAAGTGATGAGGCGATTTAACATCAACCTTTATCAATCAGACGTGATCCAACGGCTGACTTCCAATAAGGCAAAAAATAAGGAGCTGTGGCTCAGGAACAAAATACTACTTTTAATGGCACAAATGGAACATGAATGAATGTAGGGGTGTTCACTGTTTCAACTTGGGGTCAACTTCACATAGCTAATTCTAATGCTGGGCTAATTATCGCGATATAATTTTCCTCGATATAATTTTAACAAAAGTTCGATAAGTGTTCGATATATATGTTTATGCTTTGCGCATGATATGCGCATGGGCACAAAATACTGTGCGAGTGCGCGTGCGTGCATGTTGCAGACCGGGCAGCTAACGTGGTGCTGTTTACCCACACGGTGGTGGCTGACAGGATTGTAGTTAGAGTGGAGAAATGAGTGACACTTAAGCAAATGTAGTGCTGCCAACGACCAGCTCGAAGGACGATGACATCGTCGACAGAAAAGGTCATTCGACTGATATGAAAATTTTTACCGTGATAATGTTTTTGGTCATATCGCCCAGCCCTAGCTAATTCCCAACTGGATACAATTTGATCTTGCCTTGTGAAACTGAAAATCCAGACTTATGTTAACATATTTACTGAAATGATCAGGCTGAGCAATCTCACTTTGTTAAATAGTGCCCTGGTGCATTGCATCTTTATAACCTCAGCATAATCAAAACAAAACAACCGCCGGGTGCACCGTGATCTCTCATGGAGGTGTGAAATACAGGAGTGTTAATAAATTCTGTTTTAAAAGATTTCAGATTTCCTCTTACCCTTTGCCCTAAAACCTCAGGGCTGCGACAGAACAGTTCCAGTACATCTCGAGCTAAAAGCAGCAGAAAGCTGCTTTCTATAGCACATTGTTTGTGCAATTAAAGGCGGTCCAACTCCATTGTTATTATGAGATGGTATGGTCTCTTTAAACGGAACATATTTCATTCACAGCATGTACTGTAGTTTTAAAACACTGGCCACATGAATCAAATACGTAAACAAAGACTACAACTCCCGACGTGCCACACAACCGAATCACATGAAGTCATATCCACAGATATGCCAAAACACTTGCGTTCAAATGAACTGCAGCATGATCAGTATACTGTATAAATATACTGTATATACGGTAAAAGCAGTATGATACCATATTGTTTTAAACCCACTACAGTACAGTATGTGTGAAATATATTTTTCATAATCAAAATCTAAAGTAAATTTTTTTCTGAATTACTTGTTGCTGAAATTAGTATTAAAATATAGATTATTATACAGATTTAAACCAGAAAAATGCACATCACGGCATGACCCATTAAACTATTTTTATATGCAGCTGACTAATTTTGCTTTGTACAAATTTTCAATAATCAAACCACTCAAGTAGTAGGCAAGCACTTAATCACCTACAATATGTAGGATCTATTTATATTCATAAATTAATATCAATTATGACATTCAAAGATGTTACAGTCCTGCTACTTTTAATGTCAACTACCAAAATCTACCTTCAGTTACAAAATTCCATATTAAGTGGATTTAAAGGCGCAGGGTATGGAAACAGATTAAATTAAGCAATTGTTTCACTAAAATCTAATGCACCACAAGTGCCACCTACAGTATTGATCGTCTTTGGCCAGTGAACCACACACCATGCCACACTGTGGTACCGCTAACACAGTCATGAGGATTAACTCGCATTCTCAGTGGCTGCATCTGCACTAGCCATAGAAGGCCCACTTAGGGCCAAGACAATGTTAAGTCAACAGCACACCAGCAGCTGGGGAAACCTGGTCACATTCAGCTCATAACACAGCTCAAGCTCAAAACAGGGACGCTTAGGCTATTGTTGAAGCGTGACACTTTAATGAGCCACACAAAAAGCCCCCAGTTTTTAAAAACCAAAACCTGCATGGCCACACTGAAAAAGCATCATTAGTGAAGAAGTACCATCATTCTTTAAATGCAATAAAATACGTCTGCTTCTGTATGTCTTTGTGAATGTTCATTATGTTTGCTGTCCTCTCACGTTACTGCATAATTTGAGATACAAATAAAAAGTGCTCCATGTTTTCAGTGTTTTCCAACTGGACACCTCTCTTCAAATGATAACAGGCTGTCACTGAGTTAACTAGTTTCTGAATGCGAGAACAGCTACTTCTAACTTCAGCAAGGATTGCGCCATCATTTCTTACTGTGCATCTAAATCCGTTTCTCGATCTCCCATTTCTTTAGCCATAACTTGATTCCTTTTGTGACCTTCTGCCAACCAATGCTCTTCCACTCCTGTTTGATCTGTCCCTGTACGCTCAGGACACACACGAGAAACTGTCTCAGGGGTCTGGGAACCAGCCTGTGCACCTCGTGCTCCTGGGTGTTGGCGCCAGAACTATTCCTGTATTTCCTCATGCCCAGCACCTTCTCCATCACTTCAGGGAATTCTTATAACTGAGAAAACTACCTGCTTCACTTCAAGTTTCAAGCACAGAAAATTGCTCTGTCACACTCCCATACAGAGGATATGTTTGTATCATTGCTAAAAACAACTTGTAGTTAATAAATAACTGTAATTGTGATTATTGTACACAACAAACATCTCCTTTCTATCAAACAGAATATTTGTCACGGAGTCTCATTCAGCTTCTGACCAACAAATACACACAATCATATGTACATTACATATGATTCGTTTCAGGATCTCTGGGGCGTTTCCATGGGATCCTGTTGTCCCTTTCTTGAATGTTTTGAAAAAGACTGAGCTTTTCAAAATCATACTCCTGATTGTTATACATAGTCAGTCCGTGATTTTATTCTTATCTCAACAAGAAAAGTGCAAAAAGGTTCAAAAAGATCAAGCTTTTTGGCCATTGCTTTGCTGTTGGGTTTTTAAAGTTCTTTTGTGTTTTGTGTTGCTTATCGTGCGTCTTAGTTTTTCTTGATCTTGTTAAACTTTTCAACATTTCTTAATTAAAATACTTTAAAAAGTACTAGTCAGAGTATGCATTTAGAGTGGACAAAGACGTGATCAACTTCAAACCCAAACCTTATGACAACAGACGTGGAACACCACATAACCGTAAACAAACATTGCTTTAAACAATGGTTACCATTGTCAAAGGTCCCTTTCTGCTAAGTCTGGGTGTGTTTTTTCAGAGATAATTGTTTAGTCTGGTTTCCTTTTTGAAACTTTTTCTTCTGTGACATTTCCTTCTAACCTTTTCAAACAAGCTGTTCTTCAGATTCAGTTTTTTTTGTTTCTCTTGTGTTTTTCTTCATTCTGAATGGCAATAAAACAGAGACCTTCTTTGGAATTTACCGCTACTTTAGTGTGGAAGGATCTGAAACTTGTCTTAAAAGTGTCTTTCAGGTACTGTAAGAGAATTTATAATTATAGTAGAAACTCATTTCCTGATAACAGACATCTAAGTGATATAAAAAAGTATCTCTGCGAATCTCAACCCGGTATCATATATGAACTTTGGTCCTTCCCAGCACCAAAGCAAAAAGCAAACTTTTTTCAAACAATATTATTTGTGTGTAAAAACGTTTTCTCCAAGAACTGCATAAAACAATGAAATGTATGCAAGTGTCCTAAGTTTTATATTATTTAGCATCAAACGAAACTCATCACTTCAGTTCAAAAAGTTATTATCAAGAAAATTACAGAATCTGTTTTGCACCAGGCGCTCTGACATTTTATCGAAGACAAGACAACGCAGGTAAATTCGTTATATTGATTCCCGTTTTATCATCAACTGTGGTGATCAACAGAGGGGCTTCTGTGATGTGAAAGTCACAGGGTCACAGACTAAGGATGACCCACAGCACTGACATCAAGTGAGGACCCAGGACTTCATCAGCATAGGGCTGTGCAGTCAGGTTGTTAAACATACTGAAACACACAAAGGCATCGTTCTCTTGATCAGATGGCTGGTCTGATTCCTTTCTGTGTTCGTTTCTTAATTTTCAGCAGATTAACTTAACTCATCTCCAGTGCCCTTTGGGCTGTCAGTCAATGATCAATTATTGAAAATGACTCCAAAATCCCAGATTCGATAAGCAAAACACTGATTGTTTTTTCTCTAAACAAACGTGCATAAACTGAGAGCTAAAGCTTATTTTATTTCTCATTATACTAGAAAATACCCAGTCAGTGCATGTCAAACACACATCACAACTGCAGATGTGAAATGCAGGTGTAATTGTCAGGATATGGTATGTGATCTCAACATCTGCAAATTCTACATCACCTTCTACTGCATGTTTTCTCGTGCTAATCGCCAGAATGCTTACATTGTCCCTATCCTGACAGTTCACACAAACAGTTCCATCTGTTTTCAGAATTGTCTACTACATCTCTCCAGTTCGTCCCTATTTAAACCTTTGCAAGGACAGATTTTCCATTTTGATCAATTTCTATTAGGATAGATTTTCTATGTTGAACAAATCCGAATTTTTCTGACTTTTCACAGGTTTCTTGACCTCTTTTATAAGGTAAGAAATCACTGCTGCATAGCTCAAACATGCTATTCATGCATACAAATATTTTAGATAGACTGTCATGAAATGGGTAAGACATTATATCATCTGAATTTTCTCCTCCACTGATGATAGCATACACTGTATTAAATATGTGTTGACTGCATGCTTCCTTCTACATTCCTAAATGTAAAATATACTGTCATTAAGGCTTCTGAAGCTGATTTACTGTACATATTTTTTGCTGAAATATTTAGTATGGAACACAATAATATAAACTGAAATTACAAAGGCAAAATACACAGAAGGCTGTAAAACAAATCAAGAAACCACAGAAAAAGAAAACAAGACTTAAAATAGGAAATTATAATGGAATAATAGAGCAGCTTCCTCTTCAGTCTTCAGAAGTTAGATTTATACTCTCAAGCCCATAGCTATCAAAGGATCTGGCCCGGTGATGATCTGTGTTGCAGAGTAAGTCTTATATTCAAATACAGTCCAAAGATTGTCCACAACCTACTGCTGCAAGGAGTATTTTATGGTTTGAAGCAGCTGAACTGATCTGTTGATCCTGGAATCGGTGATGTCTGGTGTCAGATTAAGAGAACATTCTGTGGTCTTTTAGAATGTGTATCGGTGTTGGTAAATTCAGTGTTTGAGAATTCCATGTGAATTCTCAGATTTTTAAACTTACCGATTATCCCCTTGATTTGGAAAATATAGTGCTGATTAGGTGAACTAGAAAACCCAACACTAATATATGTTGGAGTTCAAATACACTCAAGGTTCTCTACGCATAAGAAACAAAAAACAACCATTTTTAACAATATGGCCATCTGTTCTAAAACCTAACCTGTTGTAAATATGAAGACAATGTGGTAAGGCCCTATGCATGTTAGGCTGTTTTCTACATGGTTGACTGATAAACTCATTGTGACTATAGAACTGCACAACATCACTGCATAGCTACAGAAATGACCTTCCAGATGCCTCTGTGCTGCAGACCCTATTTGCAAAGCCTGCAATGCAACACTATTGTTCAGTTTTCAGCCTACAATATGCACTTTTAATAATTCTAAAAATGACAGTGCTCTAATATGTATCGGTAAAAGCTTAAACAGCCATCCAAAAGCTATCAGAGAAAACAGTAATTTTGTGTGCGGGACATAATTGTATCACATTTTACATAAAGCAATATTGCTATTAATATGCCATAATGCATACAGCCTACTGCAATAAACTAAATGATGATCAACTGATCATCACTATATCACCATTATTGAATGGATGGATTCAATAATTTAATTGAATCCATCCATCCATTTTCTAACTGCTTCATCCGATAGAGGGCCGCAAGGGAGCCAGAGCCTATCCCAGCAAGCAACAGGCACAAAAAGCAGGATAGACCCTGGATGGGACAACTGTCCATCACAGGGCACGCACAGACACAAGCACAGACACGCACACACACACACCAGAGCCCATTTTCCCAGAAGACAATTAATCCACCAGCATCTCTTTGGCCTACGGGAGGAAACCAGAGCACCCCATAGCAGCCTACGCAAAAATAAGGAGAATATACAACCAGATAGCACCCCAGGAATTGAACCCAGTGCCTCAGTGCTGGGAGGCAGTAATACCTAATTTAATTTAATGTTTTGAAAAAATATGTACAATCACTCCAATTAGAAAACAGCATTCCAAAAAGGCTTGGTAAATGCTTAAAAAATAAATGTTTTGCTGAGGTTGAAAGTTGGTAGAAAACAGGAAAGAAAATTGAGTGTGGTAATACTTATTGCCACCGAGTAAAAATTAATGCCAAGGGTCTGTGTTTCCGGTCTAACATATTATTTTAAATTACATAATTCTATAGGGATACAGCTTTATATTTATACTTCAGAGACAATATATTTTTAAACTTTCTTATTTTGCAAATCAATATCTATTTGAATTTTTCAAGCGGTTTCAATTTGTACTTAAGGCCATTATTTTAAATCCATATTAAAAATATATATATATATTGCTCCTGATGTAGGACTTCTGCTGTAAATGTATTTACAGACATACAGTACTTGTCTGAACAGTATGCATCAGACATCCATTTATGATCTATGTATAAAATATTCAATCCCGTGCTCCCAATTAATGTTTTGAATGCATTATTTTGGTGCAAAGTCTCCTGGTCTCACCGCAAAAATGAAAGAGAGCGTTAAAGATTTAAGTATTAATTCATTTCGTGATGCAAACTGTTCGACAGCTTACGAGTCTGGGGCTGATTCTATCTTACCATGATGCTTCCGAAACACAGCAGCACAGGCAGCATTCAGTGAAACAGCAATGCCACACAAACACAGAGGGGGGTCAGGATTTCAGACGCTGCTGAGGGCCAGTAAAGGCAGAGTAAGGGAACTTACCCAGTGTTTGAAGTAAGAAAATCACCCAAGGGCTGTGTGTCACCTTGGTTACCGCTGCCAGCTTTTCTCCTTTGGTTGCTTTCCCTGCATTCATTGTCACTGAAGTAGCCCTTTGCCGGTGCCTGCCTGCTGTAAAAGTAGGCCCCTGTGTCTGTTTCATATCCGTTCGCTGTTCCATGACCAGACCTGTTCTCTACGATTTCATGGTGGCAATCGGCGTAGCGATTCTCGTTGGATGAAGAAGCGGTTTTGGGCAATTTGTATCCATGAGAAATCAGGAGATCCTCCACGCTGTACATGTTGTTCTGTTGCTCTTGTTGTGGTGAGTGTGATTTTCTATGCACAGCACTTCGGGCTGGAGCAAAAGTGTGCAGCAGAAGCCATCACTGGGAAAACAGGAGGAAACAGAAGAAGGTAGCATTAAAGTGATGATCGCCAATATCCTTCCCTGTGAGGACTGACAGGCAGGACTGCAAGAAGAGAACAAAATCCCACATTTTACCCCTGCAACGGTCACACAGCCAGACTGCTCTCCCCTGCGCCATTCAGCCCCATGCAGATACGGTTTCGATCTGACTGATGTATTTAAGATCCTAAACTCCTCATGAAGGCTTGTCAAAATCCTATCGATATTTTTTGTACTTTTCCCACAGATATTAACTCCCGGCTTTTCCAGCCCAGAGGCAGCTGCAGAGAGCTGCTGACTCAGAGGGTTTGGCATCAGTAGTTGGGATTGGGATGGCAGCTTTTAGATGTTACGCAGACAAGTCTTCACGCGGGCTCGCGGGCTTTTTGTAAAGGTTGTCCCTCTGAATCTAATCTAATCTAATCTGATCAAAAACGAATCATGTTGAACTGTGAACTCCACGATATTCACGATGAAGTGAATGGAACCCCTTCTGTGAGTGACAATGTCTGCATTCTGTAATGATTACCTAAGAAAGCTTAAAACTGAGTGAGTCAAATATCCGGCACACTGCAAACTTTTCCCAGGAAAAACTCAAGTGTGAAGTGGAAAGAAACTACAGTACTTCAAAATAAAAAAAATAATAACCTTGTTTATATTTAGATACAATGGATTCGTGCAGTGTTTACAGTCAACCACTCAGACAGTACCCCAAATAATCTGTGTATTACAACTTGCCATCGGCTTTAGTATTTTAGAACTTCAACATGCAGAGCTGATTTTTTAGTAGTTATTACTTTATAAGTCTATGAATACCTAAGAAAAGTCTGTTTTTTAGCATATTTTAAAAAATCATCAAGGTTATCATTCATATTGCAATATAATGAGCAGAATATGTATCCTTCCACATTTACATCTATATTTAAGTTCCTATTACATAAATACACATAACAGTTTTCTCAAAAGCAGTGAATGGAAACTTTTAGACTGCAAGCACCGAACACCGACGAGCACCTCAACCTGCCAGAGAATTTAATACGTTAAGGCTTTTAAATTAAAACTTTAAACCTATTAGCACTGGAGACTTTGGAGATTTGACCTTTTACCTTCAGTTAGAGACTCCAGTGCTTTTCATGGAGCATTTTACTTTAGTTTTTCAGTCCTGTGGATATATTTAAAAGTTAATCAAACTTTTGTTTTTTGTCCGCTCTGTATACTTTGTACAGTATGCCAACTTTATTGGAGGTTTGATAAAAGCAGTGCATGTTTAACCTCCTACATTTCAGAAAAGCTACATGAAGTTAAGTACTTTAACAGATAACAGGAAAACAACAGAAATCACAGAGGATGGTATGGCTAATCCTATGATGTCACAAAAGTTGACTTCTATCCTTCTCTATCTATACCATATCATTATTCCTGTCTGACAAAGGTTCCTAGTTTAAAACCTTGGTTGCAGGTGTTTGTGACACAATTCCAAAGACAGAGTTAAAAGAACTTTGAAGTTCAAAGCTTTAAGGCAAATGAAGATCAGTTTTTAGCTGTTCTGTCACTGTTAATAATGTCAACTACTGTTCTCTAGATACAGTACAGTGGGTGCTCCACAATTCACTGCTGTTTCTGACCCTGTTGATCCTACATCAGCAGCTCAAACAAAGCCCACTTAAAACACTCCCAAATCCCTTATGCAATGGAATTACATGTTCATAAAAAACCTATGGCAGAAAAACCCTGCCTTCAGCAAAGGAACATTACACTTGTTATATTATGAAAAATGACTGTAAGTAAGCTCCAGCATACAGTAGTTTAGAACACATAACATTGTAGTAAGTTTCTAGAATACTTAACATTGAGTTAAGAATACTTAACATTAGGCGTAAGAGAATGTTGATTCAGAGCTCATGAAACTATTTTTTTAATACTTATATTGATTTACATTTCAGTTTTCTGGGACTAATGTTTTCAGACAGTCCAATGGAATTATCCAATGGAATTTAAGGTCCAACATCTGACTTGAAATAAAGGTAATAAATTAAGCAACACTTTTTGGAATATGAAACCAGTCTCGTGCAGAATTTCGGCTTTCAAAGCTTATCTGTATAGTGTTAATGAACCGTGTTAATGCTGCTTTGAGCACATACTGTACTGTACCGACAGCCCCAGCAATTCAAGGAGGCTGTTTTTGAGTCCTGCCGGGGACTTGAGACTGCAGCTCCATGTCACGAAAGCGTTCTTTCCGGACCCTATGCAGACGACACAATCTGGGGATGAGTGAGGAAACACTGGGAAAATGTCATGCAGGATATGGGAATAAAAACAGGGGGGTGTGTCCAAGGAGTGCTGGTGGTCAGGGAAGGTGAAGCGAGGCAAACAATCCGGGGACGAGTCCAAATGTCACGCCCTCTGCAGCCAGAGGGCGCTCCTTCTCTGTCCTGTCCCTAGTTTCCTGCCTGCTGTCCTTCCGGTCCCTCTCTTTCCCTTGGGTTATATATCTCCGGGTCTTGCACTCTGCCCTCGCTCAGCATTGACGTTCGGATGTCCTGAGACCCGCCTAGCACCAGGGCGCCCCACGTCCGCTCCCTGAGGGCATAGGTTTCTATACGGCATTCCTGAACTCTTTGCACTAACGAGCCCGGGCCTTTTTCCCGTCTCGCCGCTACGCATATGGGTCTTTTTCCACTCTCCTGCTCTCCACGGTTAGTCCCTTTGGACGTCCGTGACAGAATGCTGAGCCACTTTTTGACCCCGTGAGCGGCGCTTTTTGTCTTGCCGCAGTTTTTTTTTTCTCTTGCTCTGGGCTATTTTTTTTTGTTTATTATTAGTCGGTTCCTCTATTCTAATCGCTGGATATCACCCCGATCTTCCGTGCCTGTGAGCGGGTCCTGCACCTGGCTTTCCTCGGGTAGATCACTCCGATATCAGTGATTGAATGTTGAGCTGGCTCTCCCATTCTGATTGCTGGATATCACTCCGGGCATCCGTGTCTGTGAGCAGACTGCGGTCTGGCTTTCCTCGGGTTGTCCACTCCGATATCAGCGTCAGCTTGGTGAGTTCTGCCGTTCCTCCATTCTTTTCGCTGGATATCACTCCGGGCATCTGTGTCTGTGAGCGGACTACGGTCTGGCTTTCCTCAGGTTGTCCACTCCGATATCAGCGTTAGAATGTGAACGTGCCCATTGCCCAGTCTGCGGTATTTTTCTCCGGGGTTTTTGCTGTTTTTTCTTGTTTTTTGCCTTTTGTTTTGATTTTTTCTTCCTGGTCCCCCCTGCTCCCTTTGTTTCGGAACTTTGGTTCCTACCTATTTTTGGTTCCTATCTGTTTTTTGTGTGGTTTGTCTCCTTGGTCTTTCCCAGGTTTTTGTCTGTTGTGTCTGTGCTTGTGTACTTTTTTGTTTTAAGTCTCCGGAGTTCTACTCGACCCCCCCTTCCTCCACCCAATAAAGGTTTTTACCCCGGAGGAAGGGGTAGCTCAGCCGTGGACTCCCGGAGGTTTCCTTTCAGTTAAATGAGGTTTTTCCTCCCCCCAGTGCTGTGCAGCTTATTTATTTGTATGGGCGTCAGGAGCCGCCCATGAAGGGGGGGGTACTGTCACGCCCTCTGCAGCCAGAGGGCGCTCCTTCTCTGTCCTGTCCCTAGTTTCCTGCCTGCTGTCCTTCCGGTCCCTCTCTTTCCCTTGGGCTATATATCTCTGGGTCTTGCACTCTGCCCTCACTCAGCATTGACGTTCGGATGTCCTGAGACCCGCCTAGCACCAGGTCGCCCCACATCCGTTACCTGAGGGCATAGGTTTCTATACGGCAGTCCTGAACTCATTGCACTAACGAGCCCGGGCCTTTTTCCCGTCTCGCCGCTACGCATATGGGTCTTTTTCCGCTCTCCAGCTCTCCACGGTTAGTCCCTTTGGACGTCCGTGACACCAAAGAGAAGTCCAAAAAAAGGCAAAAGTCCAAGGCCAGGAGATCCATCCAAGACAGGAGATTCAAAACCAGAACCGGGTCGGGACCGGCAGGGGAAACGGGAACAGGAACAGAAACTTGAAAGCATGACGGAGCCAGACGTTTCCAGGACCCGGGCTCGCATGATCCGGGAACCAATGCAGAGCCCAGATTAGCGTCTGCATCTGGCTTTTAAGGGGGAACTGAAAAAGGGCTGGAACAAGGAACAGGTGCGGGGAATGAGGCAAACAGGGAAGGGCTGGAACGCCCTTAAGAGGAGGGGTTTGCGATCGTGATACTCCATTACAAAGTGTTAGATACACCCCGAGAACGAGCAGTGCTCAGAGATGGGTCCTGGTGGCTTGAAGGGTGTGACTGCGGGGAGGGGGAGTGTTACAGTACCGGCATCCCGCCACCAGAGGGCACCTACACGGTTGCGGCCTTCTTCCTCCATTCTGGGGAGGCATAGGTGAACCAGGCCTCATTAACCCATCGCCACGCCTCCCCTTCAGACTACTTAAAAACCCTGCTGTCTGTTTCTACCCCGCTCAGTTGGGGGTTGAATCTTGTGAGTGTCAAATCAGAGCCTTCTCGTAACTTGACTGCTTCCTTGTTTATGGACTTTTGGATAGGCTACTTGACCTCGATTCCTGGAACCTGTTTTGGATGTTGACGATTTGTTGCTGGTTCTGGCTTTTGGACCTTCTCGCTTTCCCTTTTGACCACGATTTCTGATCGCCCTGTTAACGGCTTCCTTGTTATCGCATCACCCGCATAGGGTCCATCTATTTTATTTTACTTGCTGGTCCCCAGCGTAACAGGGAGTACAAAAAGCTTTACAGGCCACTTGGGCTTTTGGGCTTTTTTTTATCCCTAATCACGCTAAGTTCGATTTTCTGTACAACTGCTGAAAGTGAAGTTTGATGCTTCAGTTTTTTTCATCATGGAGAACAAATCCTAAATGAACTCCTAGACACACCCTTTTATCTAAAAATGCTTAAATCCCTGAGTTCCCACCATCTAGCTCTTGGAGAGGAGAGAAATAGATGGCACGCATGGCGACTGATGCCAGATGCCAGACCACGTCCTTTCACATCGGCAAGGTGCCACCCTGGCTTACAACACTGCAAGCTCAGCTCACAGGTGCCCAGCAAGACCAGGGTTCACATAAAACCTGGGCTGTGTCTAATAAGCACAGCAGTAAGCAGTGGTTCTAGGAGGTAAAGGCAGCTCTTACTAAGCGGTTTGTTAAGGAAGGACAGAGACTGCTTTCAGACAGCTCTGGACAACAAGACAGCAAGAATTGTCCAGAAGGGCAGAAAGGGGTGAAACTGATGGTATCAGTGCTAATGTATAATATAAAATATATCTATGGACCAAAGTAATTAAAAAAAAATTCTAGGATGTTTAAAGCCCAAGAGTCCTATTGTTTATGTTTTTCTTAACAGCTGAGACACCTAAGCTGACTTGTCACGTCTCCCTTTTCACAGGAGAGACAGGCCCAGTGATGCAAATTCACAGGCTGCAGGTTCATGTTGCAAAGTGATCTAGGCCAACAGAAAACATCCCCGAAAAACTTGTTGAACCCTGGTGAACATTATACCCTCCCAGTCCAGGTGGTGGTCAGTCAGTTTTGCCCCACCTAGGGCAGGGAGAGGCGGCTCCAGTCCTCCACTGCCGAGTCCTACCGGGTTTTACAGGTATCTCCCAGTTAGCGCCCGTTAAAAAGGTGGAGAATGCAGCTCATTTCATTATCCTATCCTCTTAATTAGTTCAGTTAAGTCACCAAGGTAAGGCGAGATAGGAAGAAAAGCAGAAACAGTGAGAACCATCAGGACTGGGGTTGTCTGCCTGTGATTGAGGCATCCCTGGTCAAAGTCAGGAAATAAAAAGGCTCACATCCAGCTACTGAATATCTGGGTGGCTTCCTGTTCTTGTCCTTGCTGACAGTAAAGTTTTAAAGGAATCAAGAAAAAAAGAAAACCAACAAAGAAGCAATTAAACCATTTTCTATATATACAGTAAATATTCAGGAGCCTACCAGTGGGAAATATGGTTAACAATGACAACATCTTATATAAAAGCTTACATAAAAGGAAATTAAAAGCTCTTGTGAAATTACAGAAATACTTGCTCTACAATGGGCAGAAGGAAATTTATTGGACCTCAAAGTTTTTCTTCTGGCAGATTTCTGAATTTTACGCAAAACAGTAAGTTTATATATTTACTCTTTAATCAAAAACGGGTCATGTCAAATGTGAGAAATGCCTTTGAACGATTTCTACAAGCAAAACCAACATTTTTCTGTGTCCGAACTGAAACACTTTATTTTGAAATTGACATGCTAGTTTTGGGAGAGACAAAAGTAAAGACAGCTTATTGTACACAATCAGATGAAGAGATTTTGTAAATAAATGTAAAAAAAAATTTCCTCTTGCAGATCCCCATCTGTTTCTGAGTTTGTGGCTTCCTGCAATTTTGCAAATTTGCTACTAAGCTGCCAAAGAAGATAAGAGCCAAAAGCTTATAGGAGTTTATGGTTTCACAAATATGCACCGAATGAGACAACGCCTTGCATATAAATAAATAACCTCAGTTTCACATAACAATAGACACACACTGACACTGAAATTGCTAAAAGGATGAAAGAATGTTGTCCGCAAATCGTGACAGTTCCCAGGCTGATATTTTTGTGCCAGACACTGATTTATAGACAACGGTGAGATCTTTCTGAGATAACATTAGAACAGAAAGACAGCAGGCCTAAATGTGGGCCCTGATTTGGAAACCCAACGTCTCTGTGAAATGATATTGGTCCGCAATTTTAAAAGCATAATTAAAGAAAAAAATGTTTTTGCATTTTAGGGAATCTGTATGTGGCACCTTTATTCCAAATGGTAGAAATCACTTTCATTTTTGGAGGACATTTTTTTTTTAATTTTCCAGTTTGTGATTTTTTTAAACATCCAAATTTTACGTTTCTAACGGACAAAACAGATTTAAATATAATTCTTAATGCAAGGCTAAAATTCAAAACAAGAAAATCTCGTGCAATTATAAAAACGTTTGACTTGAGGAATGTTTCCCTCCATTTATTAATGCTGTTGTAAAGCACGTTATTTTTGTCACTCATGAGTGGACTGATGGAAGATTATGGACATAAGCATTCATTTAGCTTGGGTAGCAGCTCTATGGTTCCTAATCTTAATGGATTCTGTGTGGCTTATTGATTTATTGATATACACAAGGGTTCTACACATTCTCCACTAGAGGGCAGCAATTTAATCCAGGAATAACTAACTGCCCTGGTACAGTTTCCCAGGATCTACTTCACAGGAAAAAATACTTCACTACAAAAAGATTCTTGTTATACAGCCTTAATGTTCCAAAACACATCCTTCAGCAGAGAACAATAAAAGTCAACAATATATAAGAACATTATGAGCTGGGCTATTAAAAGAATTCCCCCATCAACTACTCACAAATAAAGTAACAGCACTGCTTAACGAATCTGACATTTAATCTGAATTTGACATATTCCTATGTCTCAGTGTTCTTTTTTTTGCAATTACTAAATGAGCAGGCTGATGACATGAAAACTATCCTCAATTGAAAATATTTACACATTGTAAGAATTATTCTTACATCTGAGTATTACAAAACACAACACATACATTGCTCTAAAGGTTTTTATACATTAAAATCCAGATTTAGATTTTAACATTGTTAAAAACATTTACATTACACACTATATGGTACCTCATGGTACTTTACAACACACTCAGCATCTGACACCTCTCTACAGCATACATGACACTGTACGATACAGTATAGGACACATGTGCTGTGTGGTCTAGTTTCCACGGTCATGAAGAAAAAACTGCTTTCTTTCTACGTAAGGGCAGAAAGTAGAGGACTACAGTTACTCAGCACTAATCCATGTTTCATCCGCAGTGTAAGTACATTTGAGTAATACTGTAAGAAATACTACTGTATACACTCAAGTACATTAATAAAACTATTTCTATCAAATACTTTTGGCCCTCTATAAACCACAGCATCTCAAATACTACAGCTAATATAATACAGACTGAATGAATTAAGAGTGTATTATATTGTATAATCTTATTTACAGACTTATGCTTAATGTTTACAGTTATATTTAAATTAGGAACAAGTAAACATTTATTCCAGGCTGAAAAGAGAAGAAAGGAAACGTAACGTTTCGGCTGCGGAGCCTTCTTCGGGTGTGACACATTTTTATTGATCATGTTCTTTAATCTCATTTTGTTACATATTATTATATATATTTGAATATTCATATGTCACGATCGTAAACCCCTCCTCTTAAGGACGCTCCAGCCCTTCCTTGATTTACACTCATCTCCTGCACCTGCCTCGGGTTCCAGCCCCCCATGCTATATAAGCCAGACATTCCTGCCTATCGGGGCTCAGCTTTGGAAGATGGACGCCCGGAAGCCCGCCTACCCGCGAGTCCAGGAGCGACTCGACGGCACAGGCTTCATCACGGCGTCCTGACTTACTGAGTCTGGGATTAGGGAGTGTCTGGTCCCGTTACCCCCTTTTTATTCCCCTGACCCTCCGCCGGATCCCGCTCTGTCTTTTAACTCTGTTTGTCTGTCAGGATGGATCACCCGGTCTTGGACATTTGCTACACTGATGGATTTGCCTCGGACTCCCTTGGACTGTTTGCCTCGGCCATACCTCCCCCGAACACCTGGGCACCATGGACACGCCCCCTGTTTTCCTTCCAGCCCCTTGCATGCCTTTTTCCCTATGTTTTCCTCACTCCCCCGGATTGTGTTGTCTGCATAGGGTCCTGAAGGAACGCGTGATATCATATATAAACATAATACAATCTGACAATGTGTCTGATGGGCAAAAGTCTCTTCACTTGTGAGTCCCATTCCGTGTGTCGCTGGCGCTTGATGACAGAGAGGACAGACTGGGGGTGAAGGACTACCTAGGTTTTCCTCTAACACAAACCTCCATGGAACTTACTGGTTGATTTCCGTCTGCCTTTTACAGTCAGCACACACAGCAGTCTGTTATAATATTAACTACAAAATACAGCAGAGAGGTCAGTTAAGTCTCGGAAAATTCCTCAGTTATTGCACTAAAAAATGGATCAGATTATTGGGAGCTGTCATATTTAAATGTTCCTTGTTTAGGCTTTCTGTGGGTTATCTCAGAAGCTTACACTATTAACTATTTGCATTGCATGAAATTGTCAATTAAATATTTATAACTGGTACTTGTAAAACAGTCTAAGGATAAAACAGAAAAAAAACTAAATGTAAATTGAAACCACTACTGATGAAAAGCTTAGAAACAAAATCCATACAGGGTTAAGTTAAGCAAATGTGCTGGTAAAATAGGTAGGTTTTGGCTCTGACATCACTTCGTCATTTATAAACACTGTCAAGAAAATCTAATGGTCACGTATAGTATGGCTTGTCCTGAGCATTCAATTCTGATACCAGTACAAAAGTCATCAATATCGAATGTATCCACTATCTGAACAAACACAACGCACATGTTGTAGTACAGACTCACAGAGACATTATACAAAGATTGCACAGATGCTCCATCATTCAATCTACACAGCAGCTGCCAGTTTGTATACGTTTTTAGGCTATGGTTGCAGATCCAACTACCCAACTTTCCACCTGGTGCCTGACTGGATTAAGGTCTGCTAATACAGCGGGCCAATCCATGAAGTTTAATTCCAAAGCAAAGGACCCAGAAAGTCTTGAGGAACCCTTACTCGCCGGGGGCGAATATAATAGTGTTGAACGATTCAAGCACGGCATTCACTTCACTTGGGTGCAACAACAGGTGAAATGCAGGTCTCACGTTGTGGACAACAGAGGAAATCAACATGCAATGACATCAACCTCAATACTAACATACCAACTCCAAAGGCCAGCACTAATGGACCCCACACAATCATGTTATTGCCACCAAAATGTTGCCATTCCCTCTGAGAGAACCTCAGTGAACCTTTTCAAGCTTCTCCTGTACATGACCAATAGGAAACCACTGTATAAGCATGTAGCTCCATTGACAACTTCTCCATCACAGTGCTCCCACCAGCTGAGTTCTCTTCAAGGAATGCTTAAGAAGCAATGTGAGTAAAATACCTGCTCAAGGGAACAGTGCTTCACCTTAGACCCATGCAGAGCTTGAACCACTATTCCACACTACTGCCATAAGACAGCTAGACCATCACTAGCCATGAGGCAGGATGCATCAATAAACACTACTTATATCCAAAGGGTTGTTATCCATTTTAATGAAAGCTGATCAGCACAGTGGTGCTGAGTCATAGTAAGTTACTGTTGTCAAGGCACCTGATGAATAGATTAAAGGTCTAATCTGGTCATCGGGACTAAAGGTCTTCCAAGATGACAGCTGCTCCTGTTCAGAAACGATCCTTTACTGGTACAGTATGGGTCTGGGACAATTACAAATGTCCCATGTCAGTCAGTAGGGTATCTGAGTCTAGTGACTGCCGACTCTAGAGATTACACTCCCTACACTTAGACTGAAAACAGCAAGCCTGTGTGCCTTTTCCACCTGCATATGGAAACCCATAGGAGAAGACTGCTTACTTAATGAGCGGTGCCATGTGATTCTGTCATGTCGTACTCAGGTGGAAATAGGAAGGGAAAACAGAGAAACAGGGCTCAAAGATGCTCTGCAGGTGTATCTAGGCCTCACCATCAACTGGACTAATACAGATTGTATTCCTTAAGTGTCCAAGTCTACCTTGTATTCTTCCAGGTATCAACGTTTTACAGTATATCCAAGTATTTAGCCTTGTAAAATGAAAAGGTTACAGAATAACAGAACTCATCCTAAACCCGTCTTGAAACAATTGTAAAGGGTCTTCCACCGTGACTTTGAAATGTTAACACCAGAGATCTTCAATCTCACTCACACACTAGAACACATACACAGTCACGTAGACTTCTTAAGGTTTGAGGAAAACACATCATCTTTTACCAAGAAATATATTATATTGTCTTCATTAATCAATCCAAATCGATTCTTTACATCTATATTACTTCGATACTGTAACAGAGACAGGTTGGAAGAAAAGACTTTGTGTTTATCTCAAGCAACATTTGGTTTTGTCAATGACATCACCCAGTCAACTCTGCTTCCTCAGGATGTGTGTTGCCCAAGGGACTTAATTGCAAGTGTTTCAGATCTATGTGCAATTAAATGTTCATTCTCTCAGAAACAGTGAGCCAAAGTTCATTATGATGAAGCCGAAAAAGGAAGGAAAACAGACAAATAACTGCATTATGCCATTAAAACAAAAAACATTTTTTCACCTACTATAACCCCAGAAACTGAATGCTGAAAGAGAATCATTAAGAAATTAAGAGTTCTGAGTCCTACAAAGTTGTAGAAATTCAGTCTCAAGCCATGCATAAATCCTTATGTCCTAGGTTAAGGCATTATTTTCAGATTGTTTTACAAATATGGTAGTTCTTGAAACTTTTTCTAACAGGAAAAAAAACCTATGAGCACACAGGAGTCACTGTATACAGAATTCCATGTTTGCAATCAAGTGCAAAAATCTGTTTTTCATTTACCTAAGCAAACACCTAAAAATCATTTCATGTCTATATCAGTTCCTTTTCTGAATGATGTAGTCTCCATGCTTCCACATTCATTCTGCCAATCTTCCCCTAACCATAAATGGTCTTACACACTCCTACCTGACACCATATTAATATATTAGAGGGCGCTGTACAGCACTATTTTTCAAATGACAATGTAATATCTTAGCATTGCTCTTTTCTGAACCAATTTGATTCAGTAATCTTATACCATCATTACTATCGCCGTGTACTAATTATAGCAATGCATCTGTTGCTGAATACCTCTTCTGAAGAAGAACATAAGTCATAAATTCCTGTGTCACATTTTCAGAACAATAACTGCTGCCATATCGCACATTCACAAAGTCAAATAAATGCCACATATTTAATATACTGTATATTGCTTGCTTCAACATGCTGTACTTGTTTTCTACTTCCATAAGGGTAATGAAATGTTATAAGAAAGCTATTAATCCCAGAGAGTTTTCACTTTATTTCTAGAAGCAAAAACTCCATTAAATACATGATTTAAATAAACCAAACAGCTTTGTAATAATTTTAAAGGAACTGTGGGCACCTATAGTATTTGGTGACTCCATTTCATTTTAATCAATGTTTTTTTTTCTGTGTGTGCTAAACAGTTGTACAGTACATCATACAATGTACACTCTGGCCAGTTTTAATAAAACACCACAGCAGAGCTGATTAAACAATCAGCAGAAGTTATTTTACCTGGCACCACTCAAGAGTAGCATCCTCCTTTTAAGAGGAACATTCGGCAATGTACATACAATTGACTCCAGTTAATTTCTTCTATAGGATTGTTAAATGGATACTATATGGGATGGGTGGTGCAGTGGTTAGCATTGCTGCCTTGCAGTGCTGGGGCCCTGGGTTCAACTCCTGGGCTGCTACCTCTTTGTGTTGGTGTGGGTTTCCTCCAGGTGCTCCAGTTTACTCCCACAGTCTGAAAATGTAGGTATGTTAACTGGCTTCTTGGAAAACTGGCCCTGGTGTGACTGTGACTCTGTCCTGTAATGGACTAGTACTCTGTCCAGGGTATATCCTGCCTTGCACTCGTTACTTGCCAAGATAGTCTCTAGTTCCCCCCACGACTGTGAATTGGACAAAGCGTTTAGATATAGATATGGTATTACATTCCCATGTAATAAGACATTTAAATACCTTAAGCACTCTAGTTTCCAAGTTGCTGAGATTTATTCAAAGCTAGGCACATGTTCTTACAATGTTCTTTTTTAATGAGAATCTGTGTTATAACAATTTACAAACCATGAAAGACCTGTGAAACTATATTTTAACATGAGCTAGTTGAACTTCTAGCAACC
Organism: Atractosteus spatula; assembly: GCF_055471065.1. Classification (NCBI taxonomy): domain Eukaryota; kingdom Metazoa; phylum Chordata; class Actinopteri; order Semionotiformes; family Lepisosteidae; genus Atractosteus; species Atractosteus spatula. The sequence continues at coordinate 21,322,070 of NC_142711.1, read as the reverse complement.
TACACTGCCTCGTGATTAAAATAAAATAAAAAAGGCATCGCGATGAAGGTTTCTGTTCAGAAGGTGCACCTGCCCCATTGTTATAACTATGCTCAATTAGTAGCACACTTCTTGTGTGGATTCCTGAACTGCAAAGAAGAAAATTAATACATGTTATAGAAAACTGTGCATAACAGCTTTTAATCTGCTATTCTTTATCTCTGCATTTTTTTACTTCATCCATCTAGGACCTTTGCAACCTAATAAACCTAAAGACATTTGTTGGATGGCTTAATTCTGATTATGTGGGAATCTAAACATTGTGTTTAATGTTCAATGATGTCCAGGACACTCCTTTAATTTTACTTCCAATATTTTAGTTCCTGTTGTCATATCGTCTTGTCTTTGTGGTCCTTAAAATATAACACATTATACACAGAAAAAAAACAACTTGATTTTCCACCTAAAAAATTATTGCTTCTTTGCTTTTCCATTAACAACAAGTGCTAGAAAGCGAGCAACCCCCCATGATGCTATTTTTCAATGTTTGATTCACCTATGAAAGAAAAAAAGTGAAAGACATTTGCCTAAGAGAACAAGGTCTAAATAAAAAGGCATTTGATCATATTTACAGCAAAAACAGAACAACACATTTAAAAGATTAATATTATAAAAAGAGTAAATGACTTAATAGTTTATTTAATGAAATACCTGCCAAAAGGCATAGGGCTTAGTGTTACTATATTATTCCTAATGATCCCAGTTGTTGTACTTGCAGGGCTGTATTTAAACCCAGGCTGGCCTGTCTTATATTAATTAGGGTTCATCACCAGCTTTCACTGCTTTGAGATGACAGTGACATGGCTTATAAAGCAGACACATTGTGATCAAAGGAATCACATGCATTAGCATTCTGCTAATCAGGTATAGACTTGGCTAGCCTTGCAGTCTTCAATTCAGGAAATGAAGACATGTACACAAACACCTTTGCAGGCAGCAGAGGACAGAAATGAGGTTCAGCAACAGCAAATTTAAAGACCAAAGTCTTTTGGAGAAAAAGGGAGCTTTTGCAAGATCCAAAGGTTGACTGATCCCACAAGGAACAACTCACCAACAGGTGGATTGAAGACAACCAGAATCTTGCAGAACAAGCACTGGACTCTAGGTAGTCCATTAATATTTCAGATAGGAATTAACAGACTATGAGTAAGACCTTATTTAGTGACCATCTACCAAACGAATTCTGATTATTATTATTATAAGCCAGCTCTCCTCCACACTACAAGAGGGTACTGTGGAGGTGTGCCAGAAGCTGTCAGGTTTCTGCATTGACCATATTTATATCTGATGATCAGTGTGGTTTGGGTCTATAGTGTAGGCAAGTGAGTTTTTTACTGCAATCCTAGAAACCCAACCATCAAGCAAATACTTAAGACTGATGGACATGGATCTGCCAGTAACAGGTATGAGCATTTGTTAAACCTCTAATTTATTTGTATGCATCGGTCTGTAGAGAAAGGTTGCATGCAGGCTGTATGAGGGTCTCCTTCACAGTCAACATAAACACCTAAGTCTTTCTCATACAGTAGTTTCTTCAAGCTCAGTATTTTCCATTTTACAGTATATCTATAGTGTATGTTTTTACTTCCTATATGCAATACTCTGTCCATACCTACATTATATATCATCTGCCACCTGGTTACTCAGTCTATAATTATATCTAAATCTTTCTTTTGCAACTTTTGCATTGCTTGTTAATCCCCTTATTTTGGTATCACCTACAGACCCTACTAGCTTATTGAATATACCAGAATCTAAGTCATTGGGAACTACATTAGGAAAAATAATACATTATTAAGTGCAGTAGTCCTAATACAGATCCTTATGGTACTTCACTAGTCAAAATATGAACATTTAACCCTGTGCTGTACAATGGCTGACCCTGTACTCTAACCCCAAGCTTCTCTCCCTGTCTGTGTGTCTATGTCTCATGGAGAGCAAGCAGGGGTATGCGAAAAGACAATTCCTAATGCAAGAAATTGTATATGGCTAATAAAGTGATCTTATCTTATCTATATTCTGTTTAAAGTGCATTATCCAGTTCCTAATCCAAATATAAGCATTACTTTCAATGCCTACTGCTTGCAATTCATTAATCATTTATGATTATCCTAAAATCCTTGTGAAAAACTAACCATATCAGCTCTGTGAGTCCTTTGCCGCTGTTGCTTACTGCAAGAATTCTAGTAATATAAGACCTATTTCTTATAATACCACACTGACTATCCCTTAGGATTACTGTTTCCAATTAGATGTGCCTCTAGTTTAGTTCTAATTATTCTCTCCACCACCATATACGTTATAAAAGATTTATTTCTCTATGATTACTTGAGTTTTGTGGCCCTTTTTATGGCTGGGAATTAGCATGTAGCACTTCTGCAGACAAAGGGTGTTAGCCCTGTCTTGAGCAACTGTTGGAAGAGTTCTGATAATGTCCTACGACGACGTCCATGCTTCTCTTACACGCAAGTGGTAGAATACCAGTAGACCCTGGATATTTGTATATCTTAAATGCTTTAGAGAAAAGCTGTATGAATGAAGCGGTAATTTGCAAACTCCAACCTGAAAGGCACTAAAGGCCAGAACTAAACCCAGAACCTTTAGCTATGAAGCAGCAATCCTAACCACTGTGTCACCTTAAGCGAGTACTGAGAATACAGGATGTAGTCAAGCAGTACTGATAAGACAAAAGGCAGACATTCCAGTGATGTTCCCAACAGCAGCGATAAAATCGGCAAGCACAGAGACAGACATTGCAATATAAGGTTCATTATGCAAGTGATTTTGGACATCATCAGCACAAATATGGACATCCCGACGAGTAAGAATTTGTATAATTGAGAGCTTCCATAAACGCCAAACAAAATACAGGTCTTAATATAAAGCCCTGAGGAACACCAGTGAGGTCCAGTCTAGTAAGAGGCCTAAACTCACACAGAAACACACATTTTCTCTCACAAACTTAGGACCCCGAAACTGCAAAGAAATGAAAGCCATATGAAAAAAGGGTACGAAGCAATTCAAAACCTGTACACTCCTATCCAAGACAATTATCCCTTAAACACTTTTTTCCACTTAAAGTAGTTTTATTGTGTACTAATCATTCTACTTCATACGTAATAAGTTACTTAATTAATAATAATTTTGTGTTATTTATGGTTACACTACACTACACAGGTCCTCCTTGTCTCCTGCATATGGATACTTTATACAAATCCCTTAATTGATAGACATGATGGCTGCTGTGGATTTGAAATGCTTTATAATACGTCACTTCTGTCTTCTCATTCCAATTCTCAGTCAAATACAGTTGCAGATGTTTCATTTTTCCACTTCCCTCCTCTTTGTCGCCCAGCAAGAAGGCATCAGATAACACATCTCGCTGCTGCTTGCTCTTCCGTTATTGGTTTTTCAGATTGATTCTGTTACACCACTTACTCCACTCGGACAAGAATGGATCAATCTGGACTTCTGACGTGTGCTGATATACTCTTGCGTCCAGCATGGATCCGAGCTATTTTAAAACATCGCGTTTCTGTAACAATGCAGTGAATCAATGCATACTGCCGCCACCATCTGAACATGAGCAAATTCTTTAACAACTATATATCGTCACTGAGCTCATAACCACCATTTAAACAAATCCACTCAGTGTGGACTGTGTAATACTTTACGTAGCTGCTGGTATTTATGTATTGCATAGATCGTTTTGGGGGACATTTCAACAGCATGTAGGCAACCTCATAATTGATCCTATATAGATGGTGAGATGGTGGAAGTCTAGATATGACATTTTGGCTGCAAATATTTTCACACTATTATGAAAAGTAATAATAATTATGATCGGAGCGTAATATTGAACGAAACTCTCGCTCGTTGTAGTTAACCTACAATTGAAGGAAGCGGCCCATAATGGAGGCAGCACGACATTCTGAATTTGATTTCCTAACTGCAGCTTGGCCATGTCATCACAGAGCTCGATGCACTGACACAAAGGTAATGAACTCGCACATAACAAGTGGGTTTATAAGGCCATGTGCATTCCCTGCCTTACTATAGAGCCGAAATATTTCATAGAACTTTTTTGATTCATCCATCCATCCATTTTCTAACCGCTTGATCCAATGCAGGATCACGAGAGAGCTCAAGCATACCTTGGCCAGCAACAGGTGCAAAGTGGGACACAAATCCACTGCAGGGCACAAACAGACCCATACCAGGGCAATGTTTCCAAGAAGCCAAATAACTTACTAGTATGTTTGTTGACTGTAGGGGGAAACTGGAGTGCCAAGAGGAAACCCACCAGAACATGGGGAGAACATGCAAACTCCACACACACACAGCAGCCAAGGTCTGGAACTGAATCCAGGGCCCCAGCCCTGCTAACCGCTATGCCACCATACCTCATTTTAAGAGTTAATACATTTAATTGCTTTTAAATACTTCTAAAGACTGTTCATTAAATTTAGCACCACTACAGTATGAACACTGCAATCACAATGAAATGCAGTCACCAGTGGTTTCTCACATATTGTTCTGTTCATGCAGGTTTCAGAGGGGCACAGAATTTTAACGTACTGTATGCCAACCTTTCCCCTTTTCTTATACTGGCAAGATTCTCCTTCAACAAACTTTAGTTAACAAAATGAAAATGTAAAACAGTTATGCAGCGGAGACTACAGGGAAAGGAATGAGGAAAGGAGTATTCATCTGGAGCCGTGACCCTCTCAATAAATGTAATCACCAGCTTCTTGGATGATGGCTGAAAGCTAACTTGTGACTAATTCACATCATTCCAGCTGTTTTGGAACACTGACCAGCCCTTTTTCCTCTGCTGCTGGAACTAATGAGCCACCTTCCTTCAGGCCTCTATTTATCTATTTATGAGCAGCTCTCCGCACAACAGAGTGTGCTGGCAGCAGGTTTCAGACTCGTTACAAAAACCTACCCACCTGAGAGGTGTCCGACCTCACCCCCTTCGAAACGCAACGGGTGGGAGAAAAGTGCGCTGTGTGTTTGGGGTCGGCAGCAGCTGGTCGAGAAACAGTCTAAAGATAGAACCCCCAAAGGCAGGGGGCTTAACACTGTCTATGCAATACAACACAGGAAAACAATTGTTTCCTCTCGACTTAACTTCCTCTGTAGCCCTGAACAGGCCTAAAATTCAGAAACGGCTCAGGACACAGACTAAAGTTTCAGGATTAACACTGCTTACACCCTGAGCTAATGATCAGAATGATGATAAAAAAATAAATGCTGATGAGTTCTGAAAAAGGGACTGCGGATGAAGACGTGCAGCATCAATGACTGGTCATCCTGTACACTTGCTTTAAAAGAGCATGATGATTAGGCTTAAAACTACCGTATAACTAAATGGGAGAAGGAATTATAATGTCTCACCTAAAATCCATAGTCTTATATCAGAAGTGTCAAATAAGGTGATTTTTTGAAGGATTACAGTATCTCTCAGCTGTTTAATTAAAAGAGGCTTCTTTCTTTAAAGTATCAAATGAGTGTAAACATACAACCTCAGGAATGATAACAGGTATGGTAGTGATCCAAAGCTCTTAAGACACTGCAGAGCAGTGTATAACATTCTTTAGACATGATCCAACCTTTCCTTATTCTCTACATCATCATGGATGGATAAGTGTTTTCTGGCAAGACCTTACTTTCAAAGCTCACTGATGTAGAGCTCTTAAGATCAACAGTTATTGTAAACTAAGCAGCACCGAAGACATGCTGCAGCTTTTAACAATGTGAAATTGGCGTGACTAGCCAGAATAAAACATAACTGTATATTTTTCCAACCGGCTTTGTCTTCTCCCGTTGCAGTTGAGAGCCCTCACCCAAGGTCCTGTTCTGGAACCACCTGCTTTTATTAAGAATTGTCAGCAACCCTGTTGCTGGATAATTTACGACCATAACCGTAAGAGTTTAGAAATACAAACCTTCCAAGTGACATGGAACAAAAAAAGGAGAAATAGTAGGAGTTTTTTCATACAGTTTAAGCGGAATTTGGAATTTATAGCTAGGGTTTATCTGGAGAAAGATCCAAGAAAATATTTACATAGTTTTAGAAGTAGTCCACTTATTGGTCAAAGAATTTAATATGGGTGCATTAGTACCCTCATGTAAATGAGAATTCACTTTCAAAGGATACTCTGCTGGTTAAGTAATAATTCTTAAAGTTATCAACCATAACAAATGAGTCAATGAATTGGGTTTAACAATAAGTTCTAGGCAAACCAAAATTAGATAATATCAAATCTATTTTCTACATATTTTAAAAGTTTAAGGGTGGTACTAAAATCTTAAATAATAACATATTTCAGAGTGTCCATTAATTAATATATTTGGCTATTAAATTGCGCATTTGGTAATCGTGAGCCTGAAATTAACAGAGCCTTAGTCTGATGCTTGATGCATATAAAGATCTGAAACTTGAAAGACTTTTTCCATTTTCACAAAACCACACATAGTCTAGTTTTGGCTCTTTTCCTCCTGGAGTACTATAGACAAATGACGCCCTATGCAATTACTTCCAGAGAAATAAATTACGTCATTCCCTGCAGGAGACAGACATTTGATATGACGCTGTATATCCAAAACCCAGAGGATGAAAACATTCAGGAAACAACTCTGATTTTAATTATTTTGTCTCGTCAAACTGAACTCATCTGAAGTGGTCATTAGGGTCTGTAAGGCGGTTGCGAGGTCACGGAATACACAACATTTCGGTGATGTGATAGCTTTCGTTACAACGGATGTAAAACTTCCTTGCAAGGAAATTCAGGCAACAACACTTGATATTCTGGGTGGCCTGCGTGACCCTTTCTTTCTGATAAATTTGTAGAAGTGAAAAGAAAAAAAATAAAACGAGAGAACGGTTCGGGTCGAGCGATAAACTTTACACGCGCGCAAAACGATGAACACATCTCCTGTGTTATGTAGTCGAGAAGGCAGGCGAGCAGAACAATAACGGAACAAGTTCCGAAGAAGTGAAGGTAGGACCAAGCCCATAGAAAACCATGTGTTGCCTCTCTTCGCAGGGTCACTGAGAGGGAATAGGAATTTAGGAATATGCTTCCTACGTGCAACACACACATAGCATATTGATAAGACCAAAGACCTCGCCGTTCTCAACCCCTCTCCTGTCCTGGTCTTTGATTATTTACGTTGGGACGCTGCGGCGAGAGACCCCCGCTGTTTGAGCTTCAAACTTTAATAGCACTTGGCTGGCGGGACCCCATCAACACCTGGCTGTTACAGTTCATTTTCCCCAGCCAGACAGTCGCTACAGTCAAAACAGCCAATTTTTCATGTAAATGCTACACGTCAACAGTCTAAGTGCCTTCGTAAATTCCTCTTCTGAAGACTAATGCATACAGTCAGGAGTTGGATTTCTGTACTTTTAGAGTCAACTTTATTTTTCCGCGAGTTGTGAGGCCAAGCATCTCACGCAGGAATTTATCCTCTCTTTCCAACCCTTGAGTATTTGGGTCTTAACAACTGAACATACTTCTTCATTGTTTCGTATACTGTCTTATCCACTTTCCTCTCTACACACAGTGACATCAAAAGGAGAAAGGGCTTACAACCCTGCTCACCACTCTAACGCAGTCCCAGAAAAATCTTTCGGTTCTTGCATTTTTTTAAATATTTTTTGTAAAACAGAAGCTCCTTTTAGATGTACAGTTTAGAAAAAGGTCAACAGTTTTGTAAAAAAATAACACGTTATAATGCAGGAACCGATACAGACTGCGCCGCAGCCACACAATGTGTAGACCAGTGCTAACTTTAAAATACATTAGCAAGAGGTCATTCTTGCAAACATAAAAAAATGCACGTTGCTCTATCAAAACGGCAATATCACGCCATACATCCCAATATAACATCGGCGGGAAACTAAAATCTCGCTTTACCGGACATTAACAACACAGAAAAACACTGACAGAGGTTCTCTTACAGGTTGCAAGTTTAAGCGCTGTTATATTAAGCATTAGCAGATGCGCCTCGGCTGCCAGTTTCACTGTCCTGTCCTGGCTACGTTTTCTGTACACAACACGTCGAACTGACCGTCTCCGTCTGAGCCCTTGGCGTTAAGTCCTGGATATGAAGCAGCGAAAACAACCGGTGCTAATTCGCTACCGTGTCTGCAGACACGGACAGACGGCGGTCACATACCCAGCCGATGCTTTCCAGCCCAAGTCCTGCAGTCCCCCTGCGCTCAGCTCCCGTCGCCGAGAGCCCAGTGGTGGGTTGTGCTGAGCATGCCTGGGATTGGAGGGAGTCGTCGGGAAGGGAACTGGAGGGAATGAGTTTTCCTCACCGTTTAAGGACTGAACGCGCTGCTTCCACAACCTGACCGGCGGAGACAGACATTTCCTCACTTCATTTAGCAGGCTTTTTTTTCTGCTTACGACATTGTTTACATTTTTTTAAAATTCAGAAGTACTTCAGTATGTATCCCACTTAAGTCATGCTAAGTAACACGCTTAAATCCTGTATATATAGCTAGGTTATGTCTAGGTTACGCTTCGTCGCAGAGGTTTTACCCCTTAAAAACGTTCATTGTTAAACAATTTTGGAAGATTATGGGATGCCATCCTCTATATACAGTACATACCCCTGACTACAAATACTGTGTCCTGTTTTTGCTTAAGTGTGCATACAGGTTAATAGGACTCCTTTAGTGTTTGGGAAACCCAAGACTTGTCTTTTAGTACCATGCAGTCATGTATGGGAACCAAGTGTTTAGATTTAAAACAGGAATTTCTGCTCTCGTGTCCTAAATGTAGTTTACACTAGACCATGCTATTTTACGTACTCTATTTTTTTTAATGTTCTGTTTCGAAAAGTAAGGAACACCACTTAACTATCTGAAAGCTAAACCCTCAATGATTTTTTTTTATTTTTCAACGAAATCTGTAGATGTGCGAGATTTTTTCGTTTATGTGTTTAGTTTTTCGGAGTAATTCCGCAGCTGCTACTGTGCCCAATGTCTGCTATTTGCGTATTTATGTAAATCGATTTTGAGATTGATTAGCGTTGACACCTTTCTTGAAAATCACGCAAGAATCTCAGCCCTAGAGCTAAAAACATGTACAGTAATCATAAGACAGGGATGAACTTCCAAAATACTTTTCCTGATTGGAGGTCAGAGATCTTATCTCTACAATATGAAAATTTAGGGCATCCTGCTCTGAAAGTGGATAACGTGCTTACCTGCAGTATCTTCTAAACTTGTTTTTACAGAAACTCTTTTCTGCATTTATCTCCTGGATGTGTATTTTGAGCCTCTTTAGAGACTGGTTTTTCCCGAACGGACTACATACATGGTGTGACTTTTATTAAAAACAAATACATCACAAAACATGGGTGCTGTAGGTCATTTTCAGAGGTTTTTGTCACATTTTCAGAGGTTTTCTTTCAGTTTTGAGGTTTCATAGGAAACATGAAGACCACAAAGGCTACTTATTTGTAAAGCATGAGATTTTTTTTTTCTGGGCTCAAGCACAAGAACAAAGAGGCTTGGTGGTCTAAAATAGAACACAAATTAATGGGCTTTGTAAAGCCAGTAAGGGTGTATTGTGAGCTGCAGCACCATCTTTATTCCTTCTTACAAGGTACCTGGCACAACAGAGAAAAGAGCTTATCCTTAGTTCCCAAAATATGTAATATCTGAACATGGTCACTCTTAATCTTTTTACTTTCCTCTTGGGCAGTCTACTGTAGTTGATTAAGCAATTAGTAGTTGATTGGTAAAAAAAATGAAAATGCCTGTAATTTTTCCAAAACCTTGTCTCTGCCAAAAGCAAATGTTTGTTTTCATAATCTTTATGTGAAAGAAATAAATATTTACTGTAATGTCACAACCAGAAATAATCTTATAATCATACAGTATAAGTTTCATCTTTCCTTCTACCAAGAGTTGCCAAAGCATTTTACTATAATAATCCCCAGCAAACAATGAATCATTCTTTCTATGGGTGAAACATGGAGGCCATGTTGTTCCAGTCCACATCGCACAAGAACATACAGTGTACTGCCGAGTTTATTTTGGATGTTCCTGTTATGGTGTTGATGAAACACAGTGAGATGTAGATTAATCCAATTTCAAATATACCTTTTCACAAATCATTTGATACGATTGTAGAGGACATGTCTTCATAGATCAATGTTTTGCACCCAAACAAGTACTTTCAAAAACGCAAGGAAGTTATCTGACTTGGCTCCAGCACTGTTGTGCTTCATATTAACCTGTGACTGGAAGGAGGATGTGCCAGCTGTTGTTTTATTAGGAAAATGTGTCATGGATCCTAGTTAATATATCTTTAGCAGCTCCATGGTCACTGTGACTTGTTGGCTGAATGTATTAACGTGTGTCCACACTATACAAATTTCAGAAAATATCCACACAGAGGCGGTAAACCCTGAGAAACAGGAATTATGGGTACAGTCAAAGAGACCCTCACAAGGCAGACTACTTTCTTTTTGTAAACCAAATAGTGTCTTCTATCTTCAAAATTTCAAAGTGCCAGACATATTAGTTTCACCTTTCACCCCAGGTCGACTCCTTTTTCAGAAAAGCTTAGAGTGGAAAATATAAATAGAATGAGAGTCCACGGGCTCACAAGTATAGAATTATAAACACGCACTATCTGTTGAAGGTGCATCATTTTTATGGAGTTATGGTGCGATGAAGAGACTGAATAGTATACTATTTTGGAAAATATCTTTTAAAAGTTATCATATATTTAATATATACAATTTTAAATATATTTTTAATTATTTATTAGGTGGCAGTGGTTAGCTGTTGTACAAACCAAGGCTACTTGGTCTGTGACACATCCAATCTGCTCTGTGCCAGAATCAGTCAATTAGCAACTAAACCTTAATTATTTAATTGATAATTAGTAGGATCAATACAGCAATTAAGGAGCTGTTGGACCAAAATTCTGTGCTGGAACTGGCCATAAATGGATGTTCACTGAGGAGACCTTTCATGTGTGGTAATTAATAAAAGGGAACTATGTTGCATTTACAGAAAAACTCTTTTATATGATTGGAAAGCAGATATTTCTCTGCTTTCACATTTCACGAGGAATGACAAACACCCAAGAATAAAGCGTCATGGAGCGAAATTGTGGCTCAACCCGCTTGGCTGAGGGCTGGCCTCCCAGCCACAGGACAAGGAGACCAGGACCCCCGTGCAGGGTGACCAAGGGGCAGCTGCAGGGGTGGTGATGGGGTGGAGTTGGGATGCAAGAGAGAGAGATAGGGATCTCGTAGGTATTTATAGCGTGTGGGAGAGGAATGGATTGTGAGGAGCCATTGCTAATTACTGACAGCTGAGTCCAATTGAGCTTGGTTGTTGTCATCCCTCCCAAACTTTTGTTATAAACTCCATTAAAACTGTAGGGAATTCGATTTAAGTCTAATTTATCTAATTAAATTATCTGATTAAGATTTATATAAAAACACTATCTAACAGTGACTGAGAATGTAGGGTAAGTTGTAATTCTAGCACGAAGTACCCGGCGACAAGCACAGTAGTCACTGCAGTGATGTTTAGGAGAGCTGGTTTTGGACAAATTATGTTTTGGTGAGAAAAAAAGACAACATTCAAAACAGCAAGAATGTAATCAATATTCCAGGTGCAGTTCAAGAATAAAACGATCGCATTTCAAAGCTGTTGTGTGGTATTCATTCAAGAGTGGCTTCTATTCAAGGCAACATTATCAACCCTAAGGTCATCAGAGGAAGACAAGCTCAGACTGCAAAATGACAGTGAGATTGGGCTTCTGCTGACATTTCAGTTTAATAGAAACTGATATATTAAAAAACATTCAAATATACTAGGAATCATAAATGGAACCAAACGGTATTGGAACAACCAGCATTTTAAAATTATTTTAAAAAATAAATTACTTATATTTTAATGCTTTTTGTAAGTTAATGTTTTGGGCCACCATAGCTTCTGCTACCGATTGTGTGCTTATGAACATCTTCTCCCTTATTCCTCTTTTTGAAACTTTTGTAGGTTATGAAAGAAACCAGTAAGCAGTATGTAATAAATATACTGTACTGTATATTACAGCGGGAGTTTGAAAGTGAGGGGCTAACCCTTCTGCCATGCCTAGCAGGTAGTATGAATAGTAAGTGTACATACAGGTAACAGGCTCTCATCTCCCAGCATGCATCATGTTCTATCCCATCCTTCACACTATTGTTGTCCAGTAGCCTCCTCCCATTCCAACCGGTGCAAGAGGAAAGAGGGGGTTCCAATGCCCCATACTGGTGATCAAGCTGTTTTCTCAACCAGGTCCAAGAGAACACACTGACCTGCACAATACTGTGATTAGTCTGAAGCAGCTGCGAACACATTTTTTATTCTGGATAAATCTGTCCAGAATTAAAACATTTAGAAACAAAAATCTGAACAAAGTGCTCAGCAGCTGCACTGATTTAAAAAACGTGAACTTTTGCTACTTAGTGCATCATCCTTTTTCTCGATGAAGTGTGCTTAGCTCACACTTACAGTAATTACAAACCTACGCCTCCTCTTAGAATCGTCCTACCCAATCATTTGGAGGTCTCCAACTTGTTATGACTATTCCTGGGTTTTCAGATTGCCCTGTGGTTTCATAATCCACACAAGCTAACATGTGCAGTGATGATGTCCTAAACTAAATGAGATTGACTTGCAAAGTGGTGACTGGTTTTTGAAGTATTTACTGTACTTTTCGATGTGTTCAAATACTTAGTGTAGATGCAACAAATCAGCTTTCCACAGCACATTTCTCAATATTTTGCTCATAACCGATATCAAAGGACAAGATGTACATTTTAAAAAAGCAATTTAAACTTGATTTTACAACAAATTCAGTCCTAAATAATAAAATAAAATCATAAGTTCGAAAGTTCAAAACCTAAGCATCTAAAGATATCAAGTATTTCATGTCATTCAAAAAGCCATATTTTTTCAAAATAAATTATTATGTATTCAGTTAAAATGGAATAAATCTATTTTTATCCTCTGATAATGTCATTAGAACACTATCTCCATTTCAAGTGGAAAGTACACAAGAAAACCCTTTTTGAAATGACATTCCAGGCAAATGGATGAAGCCAAAATATGATTCAAGTGCTTTAAAAAGATCGATTTGAATAAACTGCAATGTAACTTCAGGCGAAGTTGCAGCCAAATGAAAACAGGGGGTGTTTTGAGATCTGTAAGCAGTGGCCCATTCTGTGTTAAAACAGCTGTGTCCTCCACCTTGTACTGTAGCTCGATTCCAGTGAGAAGGTTTTGCTCAGCTGCAGAGGGTGTCAAGATGTGCAAGGATGTGATTTTGGAATAGGGTCACTGAGACACAAGCTTTGAGTCTTAAGTTGCAGGAACATAGTGTCACAGCACATGTCTTTATATACCCCAGCTACTGCTTTATTTCCTGAAATGGGTAAATTGAAAAAACAGACCTCTAATTCTATATCCTTGTGAATACCCACTATTGTACACTGAGAAAATATTGTATTCTCTCTTAAGGGATGGGGTGGGTCATCAGATATGTTCACTGTACAGCTTTGGACTTCTTTTAATATTCTTCCTAGACAGTAAGAGTAAAAGAACTGTGATTCGAGGTGATCTGTTGGCTGATATACATTGAGTTAAAGAAGGAGTAGGAGAATATATTGTGTTTATGTTTTAACATCTATCTCTCAGAGTCCGTAAGCACTTGGAAAATAAGAGGAGATAGCTTTATGTACCATTAAGGTTCAGAATCCTTTGGGAAGTACATAGAAATCAGTTGCACCAGTAGTTCTGCATAGCTTTGAGAGAGAAATGGGAAAATATCAAAACACATGAATTGCAATCTATGCAAGGTATCAAGATCCTTAATGACCTCTAGTCAGGAGCTTTGCTTAACATCTTTAATAATAATAATAATAATTGCTTACACTTACAGCAGCCAAAGTGGGCCAGAACGCTCACCACACATCAGCTATCAGTGGGGAGGAGAACAGAGTGATGTAGCCAATTTAAAGATGGGGATTATTAGGAGGCCATGATTGGTAAGGGCAATGGGAAATTTGGCCAGGATGCCGGGGTTACACCCCTACTCTTTTCAAGAAACGCCCTGGGATTTTTAATGACCACAGGGAGTCAGGACCTCGGTTTCACGTCTCAGCCGAAGGATGGAACTCTTTGAAGAGAACTCTTTCTTTCTTACACGGCAGTAGGGTGCAGCTGGGGTTGATGTGCAGTCACCTCTGAAGTGGATGTACTGTATGGATAGCTCTGCAAAATCCTAGCTGCTTTCCTGCTATGGTAGTTAGAAACAATTCTGTAAAACAATTCCGAAGTACACAGCATCTTTCAAAACCTGACATACAGATGATTGGTACCAGAAACGCATTTGATGTTGTAAGTTTTACTTTACACTGATGTCCGATGTAGTATGCATTAAATATTTCTCTATACTGTACCTCATGATCAGGCTTGCCTCAGCCATGAAAACAAATGCCAAAATTGGCAACAATATATAGAAATTGGACTGTGATAAAAGAAGCAACTTCAAAGTTCTGCCTTGTCTAATGTCTGAAGTGACTAAATCAACATTTTGTTCACAGCCATTACACTCTGTTATCTAATCTATTCAGTTTTTCCTCTGTAAGGACAGAGTCGTGGTTTAGTCTTAGTTTTACTTTACTAAGCACCATTTTTTTCTTTTAATGATTGACTCTTAACTTGTGGTATACCTCTGATATCACTTAATTTCCTGTTGATTTCAAATGAAGTTGACCACATCACATTAAGGAAAAAAAAACAAAGTATTTTGAAAGCCAGTTATTTTAGTCTTGAACCACAGATAATATCAACCTACACAAAAGTAAAAACAGATTAAAAGAGATCAGGTAGGGGACAACTTTGTAAAATATCTGAAATCCAAAGTAGATTTTAACCATTTAAGATATAAAAATGGAAAACTTCACAATACTGATTTCAGTGGGACTATACTGAAAGCACATACTGCATGTTACAGAAGGATTAATCCATGTCTCACAACACAACTAGATACTGTAGATGACTTTTTGCTGAAGAAAAAAAATCTAATTTTTGCTTAAAAGCAATTGAGACTGATGCTTCTTTATAATAAGTACATTATAAAGATGTAAATATATTGTAATCTTCTCATACAAATTCTTATAGAATTTACCTTTTAAAATCTTTGTATATCTAATCTGCCACGTTCTGTTTTGTGAGTTCCTTTTCTAATTTGTCATTAGTTTTACACCATTGCTTAATCAAAGAGATCAAAACGAATATCGGTAATACATGTTATATGTAACAAGATATACATATAATGATAGAAGCTGTCAGTAATTAAAGAACGTGAAAAAATGTAGTCTTGTAATTCAGGATTAAGACTCAGTATTCATCCCAACATCTGTGAGGAAAATAGCATATTATTTTCTTCAACAAAATAATGCCACAAACTCCTATGGTCCTAAGCATATGTCTTTGAGCTTCTATGGATTCATATCTTCTCTACAGCCTTAGGGCTTAACTTGAAATGAAACCTGAAAACATTTTGCCTTTCCAAAACAAATTCTAAATGACTGCGTTTGACAGAGTAAGCACTTTCCATAACACATCGCAGATGTAGAGCTGTATGTGGTCTGGTTGTATTATATTACCATTGGGAAGGAATAACCATAGAGATTGTGGACCTGATCATTTTTATTTTGATCAGATGTGGAATTTGGTTATTTTTGGAAAGCAACCGAAGCAAAATACAGCATCTGACCTTTACACTCTCAAGCCTCTGCTGAAGTATAAAAAGTAGTTCACCTTCATTTTAAAAGAACACAGTAGCCATACAATTCCTTAGACAGCAGGCCCCCTTAAGAAATCATCATGGCTGCAGCAGTGCTGGGTAGTAGGCCTCTGGACAGCTGTGGGTTCAAATTACTGGTGGAGCACTTCTATTGTGCTCTGGAAGAAGGTATGTCACTCAGATTATTGCAGCACAATGCACAGCTCAATAAATACACATTCTGTGGTTTCCATCACAGTAAAAGAGAATTTTGTTCTCCATTGACTCGGGTCAGGTTAAGTAAAGATTTACTACCTTTATGTGAAGGTACTGTAAATTGGAGAAGTTCTGCATGGCATCCAGTATGGTATGTACAGCAATATATTCCATTGAAGGACCAGAAAGATGAATTTATGGTATGGTTGGTTTTTTATGTTGTACCTTAAAGAATAAATAATGCAATATAACAAAATGCTATACATAATGAGGGTTTGGTGAAATGTAGCCAACCTGAGAAAGCACCCAAGTGCAGTGAACTTTCTTTGACAGTTTTGTTGGTAGAGTATGCCGATGAATGAGGCAGGGAGTGTCGTTTACAGAATTGAAAAAACAATTGCATTATTTTTTGAGAACACTGGCAACTGCAGAGGAAATGCAAATGTGTTTCATATATATTTCAATTTAATATATTGTTATATTTAATGGAATACAAGTAAAACTAGCAAAATCCATCAATTCTTAGTCTCCTTGTACTGGTGAGGGTCATAGCCACAGGTAAACTGATCATGATTATTATTTAACTTCCCATATCCTTAGCTTGTGGGAGTGACTTGCAGCCCTGAATTAAGTTGTCATGTTGCATTTCCCCTAAGTCTCTATCTGTCTCGTGTTTCAGAAGAAGGAGTCCATAGGCTTGACTTTGTCGGAGTGTTTTAGTATTCTGGAAACCTGAATCAAGTTCCCTCACAGTTTTGTCTTTTCAAGGCTAACAGGTTTAGTTCTGGGCATTGCTGTGTGCATAGGAATGCACCTGGTTGCTTTTTTTCCTGGATTGAACAGCACTCTCTTTTTTTATAAAGTAAAAAATGAATGCAACACACCAAATGAGGTTTAACTAGTGCACTGTACAATTGTAATATAATATCCCTTGATTTTCATTATCTGCTTTTAGTCTTGAAATTCTTATTGCTTCTCCACATTGTCTAGAAGATGAGAGTTTGTTCATTTGTCTTTTTCATAGGTAGCCTTTTCAAGTTGAACACTTCGCATTTTGGATTTTTTGTTACTACCAGCATGTAACACTTTGCATTTGCCTACATTAAACATCATTTGCCAGGTGTTTGCCCCGTCTCAGATGTCCCAGAACCTTTCTGAATATCCTCTACAGCTTCTTCAATGTTTGCTAAGAGATCACTTTATTGGCCATATACAATGTCTTGTATTAGGAATTTGTCTTTTTGAATGCCCTAACTTGCTCTCCATGAGACACACAGACGGGGAGAGAGAAGCTTGGGGTCAGAGTGCAGGGTCAGCCATTTATACAGCGCCCCTGAAGCAGCTGGGGTTAAGGGCCTTGCTTAGGGGCCCAACGGAGTAGGATTCACAGGATACGAACCTGCAACCCCCCAGCCACAGGCGCAGATCCTTAGCCAGAGAGCCATCGCACTGCCCCCAAGCCATCGCACCTCCCCAGTCATCCTATCCTGGTATCATCGGTGAGCTTGAATGGTTCAGTACTACATTTATCACTTATCTTAACTTTCTCATATCATTCCCAAACTCATGGTAAGGCTGCAGTCATTCAGTACCAAAAGTATCAATAGTTTTAAAGACATCTTCAGGCATGCTGTTGATTTACATGTCTGTTATGAACAAAACACTCCACCATGGTGTGAATACAACCTCTTGAATATTGTGTGTTTTTGCAGCCAGACTCCAACTTCTGCCCTTGTGGGAGTTTTTCAAACAGTGCCTTTTTCAAACCTGCTCATGGGGGGGAGGGGAACAGATCCATCTAATCTCTGTACTCAATTTACTCTGAGTATACAACACATTCAGAAGAATTTCCAGATAGATCAAAAATAAGGTTAGTTAACAGCTGATGTGCCCCACATTTCTGCAAGGGAAGAGGAAGGATAAAGACAGCGTGCAGGCTTTCATGAGTATGAAGTGATGTAAAGGCTGTTTATTACTGATATCACCCCGCACTGGTGGTACCAGGCTGGGCTCAGCCACAGGGAGGAGAGAAAGTAAAGTCCTCGACGCTCGATGAGATAATGCACATCTGGTGTTGGGCCATTACTGTGCTGCACTGGAGACTAACAAAGGCTGCTCTCTGAATCGCTTTCTTTTGTGTAGAAAAAGGACGACAATGTGTGTCCTCACCACCACGTGAACTGTGCTGGGCTTGAGTGCGTTACACCTGGGACCTAGCCAGGCATGCCCCTGGGTACTAACACAGGGCGTGTGTGTGTGTGTGTGTGTGTGTGAAGAGCTGCAGCGTGACTGAGTGGGCAGATTTGATTGCACTTCAATCACAGCTCAAATAGATCATTTGCGGGGCAGATAGAGGAGTCAACGTAGAATTTATACAAGGAGGAGGGAGAAGAAGTCATAGGAAAACCTAGTTAATAAAGTCCCAACAAGGCACGTTTAAAATAAACTCGCAGTCGGCATAACTTGTATCACAGGGTCACAGAGACAATGCAGCACAAGTGCAGAGCATTAACAGCACTTTCAGATTTAGTGTGGGAGTACAGGTTTGTTTTATATAAAAGTTATGTTTTTGCTGTTTTTATGTCTTTTTTTTTTTGCTAGGTACCTATGAAGATTGCAATAACATAAAATATTGTGGGGCGACATTGAAAAGTAAGTGCAAGGTACAGTATACATATTTGAAATGTGGTAAACCTGTGAAATCTCTTCCACACGTACTGTGGCGAGCTTTTACTGGGCACGGTCTCTCACCGTTTCGATGGTTTACTAAATGAAGCCAGCTGGAGAACCTGGTGAGAACAAAGTGAGGTTTTTAAAATGCTATACAGTTAGAGAACTGCTGTTGTCCGCTATGCTCTTGCTGAAAACCGGCATCTTTTGCTTTAAGTGATGACAACACAGTGTCTGTCCTTGGAGCTCTCAGCTCCATCCTTGCTTTCAAAGCCCAATCAGATTACAGCTGCCAGCCCTGAATACTAACATTGTATACTGTAGCACATTCTTCCTCCTGTTTCTACACTGACAGCATACAAAGGGACAGTGAGGAACCCATGGTTTCATGGGAAAGCAACTGACTCCCAGGTAAAATGTTGCACCACTCCTCAATGAAAATGAAACAACTGACAGAAACAACCGAAAGGTTCTCATACTGTATGTATACAGTAGCATCTTGATGATACTTATTTCTGTTATTTCAATTCAAGGTCACCCTTCCTTTCCTTATTTGCAATATTGAATTCAATCTAAGTGGTATTACGTCTGAAAATCCTTTCCAAACAATTCTAGATGATAAACACCGTAGCTATTTTATGTGAACGTAAGATAGCAAATGTAATATTTTTCACATAATCACACAGCTTCTGATACTTTAAACATTTTTAATTTTAATCATGCCCCTGGAGCTGGTCTTCCTATATTTTCAAGAGCCAACCCGAAGAAGATAAATAACAGGGAGAGGACTATCCTTTCGTTCACAGCATTAATGGTGAGGCACTCTACAGAGTAATGTTTGTGTACTCAATTAAAGCCTTAAAGTTCAGGCACACATACCTCTTTTTCTTGTTACATATTTGTTAAATTATTGTGCCAAAATATGCAAAGCAGCAAAATTCAGTGAAAACCCTTGGGTGAGCAATATTAAGAGCACTGTAAGGCATGTACAGTAACATGAACTATAAAGAAAAAAAAATTAAAAACAACAAATGTTATTCAGTGTACCTAAAGAAGGTTCTATGGGCGAAACATTGTGTTTCTCCTTTCTGTTTTTCACTATGGAATTAATGTGTACCTATACGTGTTCTGAAAAAGAAGTTGGGATACATGTAGAGTTGTGGGTGCTATGGCTGAAATGGTTGGGCTCAAATAAATATTATTCATGCTTAGCCTAAATATATGTGAAAAAACACTGAGAAAGGTGACTTAATTGAATTGTAGTTAAGAGGAAGACAAACCAGTGACTCCCAGGTCTTAACTACTGTAGGTGATAATTAATATTTAGCTCAAAAACCTCCAGGAGCTTGGTATTTGGAGGACTGGGAGACTAGAGTTACTGTACCTACTCACTGCTGTATCTTCATTGCTCTATAATTGCACATTGCAAACAAAATTCACGTCTTCGATAAAAGAGTAAAGTTTGCCACAGCTCCTGATAAACGACAGAGGCATCAGCCTCTCAAAACATGTGGTATGAGGATTAACTGATTTCAAGCAACATTCTTGATGGTTTATTAAGCAAGCAAACCTACTTACGTAAGGCACTTAAGTGCCTTACTGTTGTCCTGCTATTGTAGTTCTCCCCTTTTAACTTGAACTTTTCCATACTTCTCTGCAGTTCATGTAGAACAGGAGAATGACAGCGAAACAAAACAAAACACCACATAGATTACCCCAGACTTATTTTTCACATACTGTATGTCATTGGAAGGAGTGCTGTTCTCTTTCTCAGTATGGGCTAGCAGTTCCTGAGGCCTGGCTGAGAAGCCCTTACAGCCAGCACACTTCCCTTCCCAGTCCACAGCCTTTAAATCTGAGGTGAGCATCCATCCCAGATTATGCCATGAAGAGTCACACTTTTTATCTGTGCTCAAAATTCAGCCTGTCTTGCTTCAAACCTGTCAACCCTCTGAGCGGTGCTTACCATTTGCAACATTACCCAATGTAAATAAAAATCACAAGAGCACACTTTCTACCCCTGACACACCGATGTGTCTGTTACCTGTTGATCTTTTGTGTTGTACTTGTGACACTAGATCATCTTTAAAGATGAATCAAGTCTAAGTAGCCACTTTAAGTCATTGAACATGAAAGTTTTGACGTGATGGACATACTATGAGATTTCTGACACTTAGCTGTGTCCGGAAATCAAAAATCAGTTACTTTAGAAAATTCATTAAGCCATTCTAGCTTATATCATGTGCATGCTTTAAAAAAACTAAGCATCATATTCATTCATAACATCTGAAAATGAATGTGCATGGAAAGACTCTGCTTTTCATATTACTAATCCCAATGGAATCACATATGGAAACACAACAGTTATTATAAGCTCTGACATAAGTAATCTAACGTAAGTCACATAACCTGTGACAAAGGTTTGTGGTGCACAGCGTGGAAACATGAAAGAGTCATTGCATTTTTGGTTCCATTTTTTGTCAACTCTCTGCAGTTGATTAAGGCTATGCCCTAGTTTGCTTATGCGGCTACAATCATAGAGCATGGAGAGCTGTCCTAGTTTCAGTCATAGAAAACAAGCTCACAAAATGTCATACTGTTCTCCGCTCTGTTCATTCGTGAAATCATTACGATTTACAGAACTACCTCCCTCTGCCACTGCTGCCCTCCTCAGGATTGCTTTATAGGTGTACGAGGCAGTTGGCACAAAAGTGAGTGCTTTTTTGTTTTGTTCAAAATGCAAAACTAAAATGGGTGTTTCCAGAAAGATTAGCACAGTGAACTAAGTTATTATTGGATTAATGATAAAATCACAATCCAGGCTTCTTGGTCTCCCGCTAGCAGATTATGTACATCATGAGACCCATCTGTGTCCCTGCGCTGTCTGTAGGCATGCTGCAGACAAAGACTCTTGGACTATTTTTATGAAACATACAGTAGGCCTTTGAGAGGTCAATGTGCAGGTACAGCTAAACTGTGAAAAGCTGTTTAGGAGCAAGTGGTTTTACAACAAATTCCCTTTTAAAGCTTCACTGTGTCCATACTGTAGATGACACTGTATAATGGGTTTGTCCAACTGGGTTTAGTAATGCAATCGAAACAGTCCTGCAAGCCATATTGACCATACTTCATACTGCTTTGGCACTTGTTCTTTTTAAAGCTCTAGATTAAAATAACTTATGATCAAAAGCCAGACCCACCACCTCCCTTTTCCTTTGTAAACAGTCCTAATCTGCAACCCAGCTGCGCCTTGTAAAGGGGCTGATATTATTACTCACTGGAGTGCAGCCCTTGCTTATTGTCTTTGGAAAATAAATTACTAATCCTGTCTTGCTCTGCATGTCCACTTTTATGCTTTACTTTTTTGTTTTGTTTTGCTGAGCGAGCAGGACGGGTTTCAAAAACCACTCAAGAATAACTTGTAAAAATGACATACCATTTTGTGGCAGGAACTGTTAATGACGCCATTATAAAAAACGAGGAGGTTGCATGAGGGAGCTTCCAACTTTCAGTAAGCTAAAAACTTGAAAAAGAAAAGAATACAGTGGGCTGCTCCATTTGACATTGGATTGCATACCCCTGCTGCTTCAGCTAAAGGAGTTGCTCCCATTGTCACATTTGTATAAATTAATAATTTAGCTTGAGGAGCAACTGTGAAACTTGTTCCAGAAGCTAAGAGGACACTGCCCTTTTGTTCTGTCATAGGGTTAGCTCATTGGGAAGTGTGAAGATGTTTGCTGTGCTTGCACAGAGCTGCATTGAAATCCAGAGTGACCCGGACTGGGCTATAGGAGAAATCATGCTCCTCTTGGCTCTTTAACCATTCGCATAAGCAGTCTGAGCCTTAAACTTTAAAATGTCAGACTGAGGGGAAAATGAGCTATAAGTTGTCATCTAGCAGTAAACATAAAGGACAGAGACACAGTTTGGAGCCTTTGAAAAAGGGAATTCAAAAGCTCAGAACCACTAATCCTCAAAACTAGAAAGAAACAGAAACACAGTGGTGTAAGATACATGAGCACTCTAGTATCTTTTTACTTCTAAATGAGGTGCATACAGTATACACAAGGTTCTTTTCTTTCATTGAGGCAAAAATGATAACTGTCGTCTGAACGTGTGCATGTAAGAAGATGGGTAGGCCACTGAACAATCACTGTCATTAATCTCTGGAAGCATTATGAATGGATGACACAATAGAAAGCAACTAATAAACTTTTTTTTTAATGAAGCTATAAAGAGAACAGCTGTGCCTTGTAATGAGTTTAAGTACCCTGAATTTTGTGCCAAGGGCAAGTAATGAGCAGACATAAGGGTTTACAACACTTCAAAACTGAAGAGAGCCATCCAGGGTGAGGTCTGTTTCTTTCCAGTCGGAATGTTATGAGCTGTTATCAGGAACTACATTCTTGTAGATAAGCCAAAGGAGTAAGAGATGTCAGGACATAATCAGAAGTAATTGAAGCTTTAATGAAAATCATATCCATTTTTAGTGCATCCAGTTTTACAGCTCACATCCATTTTCACAAGAACAACAACTATAAAAATTCGAACCGAATAAATAAAAGACACGTCAGACACAAACGTGAAAAATGTTCAAAGGTCCGGACTTCATCGCATATTCGCTTCTGTTTCATTACTTCCTTCACAGCTTTGAAATTCATAGCTGATTTCTGTCATACTGATATTGATTAATTAGCATTCAATTTCTCCATCTCCGCATGCAACCATGGCGGACATAGCAAATGTAAAAAACACCTTGGCAAATCACAACGCATGACATCGCAAATATTTCACAAGTGGACAGATGCCAGTTACATTATTGGGAAATGAAATCATAACGGTTTCATCCGAAACATTCCGGCATATCAAGAGAGGCAATAAAGTCTGAAAACATCTTCTACTGTAGTACCCCTTGTGAAAAAGTGGCTCCTGCTGTCTCACTCCAGTCATCTGACTTAACTAGTCTGTGCCCAGTGAATCCTTTCCAGGTTCATTTAACAAAAAAAAACACACACACGTTATACTTCCTAAGCAGCGAATATATACAATTAAAATACAACGATAAAAGGAAATGTAGAAGACACATAATTTATATGCATAATTAACATAGTTTTGCATAATTTCATAGGAAAGGAATTGATCATTTTTAGGGCAATAAAACTTGTATATATTGTGTGTCAATTCCTGATGATGGTTCTTGAGGATAAATGTTCATTTATCTCTGTTTGCCATACGAAAATTATTTTGTAAAAAATGATCTTTTATGAGGGATAGATGTTCTTTCAGTTGTGCTGTAATTATCCTTTAACTAAAAAAAAAGAAACCCATCGGTGATGAGGTAATAATTAAGCACATGTCCCAGTTCTGGATTCAATGCGTGAAGTTTCTCGTTGTTAATAACAGAAAACACGGGTGCAACTTCAAGTTATCTTGTCAAGTGTTTCTTTTCTTCCTTATCACAAGCAACACTTCACGAGATTCCCAGTTATTCTACTGCAGTGCTTATTTGTTTATAATAATAAACAATAATAATAGGAAGCCGTGGCATGATGAAATGAAGAAGATTTTAAAGTCTTCAAGTAGACTGTCAGTGACTATTGTGGTTTCAGAGCCTCTTCTCTGTAAACAGTAACAGGACACAAGCATGCCTCTTGTTTAGATAGTAGGTGCCAGTTCACAGCATGATACAGAGGAGGACAGGGCTTGTGTCAGTGCAGGTTGGTCCAGTGATATACTACAGACAAGCACTTATCAGTGTTTCTGCTGAATGTGTATTTGGGTGAATCTTTCTTAATAATGTCTGGCTATATAAAATAAACACGACTGACTTTAGTCTGGGGAAAGTACATTTGTGCAGCTTCTGCCAAAAATGAACGCTGGAGCAGTTTGATTACCGAAGATTAATGAAAACCTATAGTACTGCCGCTTCTTAATGCAAAAATAATCACTCATTTGCAAAATATATTCACCAGAAATGACAAGAAGCAAACACACAAGCTGACTACAGTTTACACTGTGGAAGTCCCTCTATGGGTCAGTGCTGTACAATTGCTGCACCACACAACGATTCTTAAAAGATCATGCAGGATGCACACAATTTTATTGTTTTCTGACTTCGTAAGAAGTTATTTATGTAGTGCAATATTTTCTAAGGCCGAAAGCCTAGATGCACTAGATGCAGTGAATTCCATCTGTTTTGGACTCACAGGAGCAGGTAACGAGGAGCAGCACAGCACTGCCATCACTTGATATTCACACCAATATTTTCACATTTATGGGATTACTTATCCATTCTCTCCTTTCCCTGTTTTTTTCATGGAATTACTAATAATTTATTTTTTATGTTCCATCCACCTTGGAATTGCTAGTTATTTGACCTGATTTAATGCCACATCTCTCCATTACTGTGTAAAAGAGATGAACACAGCACTGACTGATATTTATCGGTCACCAAACTGCTCTGCGTCTCTTTGATTCTGTATGTACACGGCCAAGCCTGAGTATCAGAGGAGGAACAGGAGCCCCACCCGGCCACAGAAGTTCTGTATTTTTGAACAGCCACTGGACACTGTCGGAGAACATAAGCTTTTTTTTTAAGACCATAAAAATAGTTTTCATTGAAAAATACAAAAACATTACTCTTCAGTGTAGGAGGTGTAGGAATCTTAAAGAAATTTAAGATTTATGAGTGGTGCTCTTCTAATCATCAGTAACCATATACTGTAGTTATTCTCTAGAAAGAAGATTTTTTCCAATGCACACCCTCATTTTTACAATTTTATGTCTGTTATTATTTAGACCGTATGGGTGATGGGTAAAGAGGAAGTATTTAAAAAGGTAGGAAGCAGAACATTTAGCAGTCAAATTATTAAAAAAAACAACAACATTACCTCTCATCCTGGATTTCTCCTGGGCAGAACACTGCCTAACATGTAACACTGCTACAAATATATGTTAATGTATGTCAAATATTGCTAGTTCAAAAATAAATATCATAATAATGATTTTGTTGTTGTTTGTTGTTACTTCAGAAAACTCTTTAGGAAATTACATTCAATGCATTCAGTAAAGTGTTAAAAGGTTATTTTCTGAGAAAAGCTGCAGATCTCCTAAATTCAAGACTCAATCCTTCCAAATAAACCATAAAGGAAATGCAAGCAAAAAAACAAGCAATAGTCTCTTCTAAAAAGGACAGGGAACAAAACAGCTATTGTCCAAAAAAAGCATCTTCCACTAGCATTTCAAATGATCACAAATAAAATAAGTTTCAGAAGTTAGAGATAGTTCAATGTTAAAGTTATGTAATAGTTATATTTTAGAAAACAATGTGTGAAAGAAATGTTGGCCTGTTGACACAAAGCATAATAAAACACCTGTAAGTACTCTTTCAAGTTGAAGGATCTTATTTATTTCCCAATTTCATCTCAAGGTATTTGCAGAAACATTAAGGCCTCACAGTTCTTTATTAAGGTGTTATTTTTTAAAGAAGCCCCAGCAGGACATGGGGTGCAAAACCCTTATCTTATCATCGGACTGCTGTAATCCACATCCCGAAATTTTAAATCCAGCACGTACCAACTAGGGCAGCAAATGACCGGACCACTGCAGGATCTGAAGAGTCAGTGGTCTAAATAATCCTTAGCTTAATAATTGATACGGAGACTCTTGTTTGAATGGTCCCGTGGGAGCTATCAGAAGCATATTTACCCACACCGGCATCAGGGCTCCTTTCAGACACTGCAGTGCAGAGTGAGGCATCCCTTCATTAAAATCAGAATGGGAGAAATCAGCAATAAAATATTCAGCTGGCCCAATCCCAGCCCTGAGCAGGAGCCTGCTATTTCTAGCTGTACAGTGCTAGGCACTGCTGTCCTTAAAAAGGCCCTTTTTAATGCTTGCACACAAATTTAGAGCTTTGCTCATACTGGTGCAGTTCTTTTGAAGTCCTTGCACAGAAACACAGCACAGGACTGAGACACAGCTTCTATGCATTTCTCTTGCTCTATACACAAACAATCTTCAGGATAGGGAATAAAGAAAAGCTTACCTCAGATGCAAACTGAGGAGACATTGGTCTCTGCTAATCGGTAAATAAAAACAAATATACAGCACTGAAACTGGAAAAAAAAGGCAGCTGGAAAAGGCCTAACAACGTTTTCTGGTGTGCATCCTCTAAATCCCAAGTCTGTCTCTCCCCTTGCAGCTTATACTTTGTACTCTGTATGTACTGTATGCTCTGTTATTTTAACCAAGGGGCTGCCAAAGAAGGGGAGGTTCTGGATAAGGTAAATTTGCACATCTTCACTTCAACAAATCTCCCTCTCTTTTTGCATGTCTCGCTGTATTTTAAGCATCCAACAGCACATATGCAGGACAGCACTTGAATGCACATCAAATTTTCACACAACTGTTACCCCGTCTCTTAATTGCATCTGGGCTAACATTGGAAGTAACGGTGGAAAATTCCAGAGGAGTAAGATAACTTACTCCTGTGCTCCCTCTCTAAATTAAAGGCATGTGTGGAATTTCATGCCAGATACTGACAGGGGAGGTGGGGGGGGTGGGGGGAATAAAAGCAGGGTACTATCTAAAAAAGGAGAAGGAGCACATGTGCTTCCTTTCTCTGCATCAGCACCCTTGAAACATGAGGACAGTACAGCCGTTATGTTTTCTAATCAGAGGTCCTCATGCCCCAAATGCCTGTTTAATCCAAAGAAAATGAACCTATTCAACTTCAAATAACAGTCACACAATAAGACAACCTGCCTCGTTTTTTTAAAATTGGATCATGTTTATGTGCGTATACCCACCAGCCTTTGGGTCTTGCCTGGGCTCATCCTGGACCAGGCTTTCGAGAACAAAGTGAGTTCTCTGGGTGTGTACGTGGTAATGGAGGGAATGAAATACATTTTCTAAACACAGGTATTTAAAAAAAGTTTCTTAAGAAAGTGAAGTCAGCCTGGTATCACAAAACAAAGTCAGTAAATGAAATGAACTACTAAATATGAAACTTTGATGTGGTCAATGTGTCCAAGTACTGAAATCCTCAATGGCACTGACAAACTCAACCCAGTGGACTTCTTCAGTCAACAGTTACCACAGGACAGAAGTTAAAAAAACTCAGGGGAAATGTTTTTTTAACTTCCGAGAACAGGAGACAATTCTTTAATAATTATTATTTCTTATAATTATATAATACTTTGCTGGACACTCCACTCAAAGCGCTTTACAGATAATAGGGACTCCCCTCCATCACCAGCAATGTGTAGCCCCCACCTGCATGATGCGATGGCAGCCATAGTGCTCCAGTACATTCACCACACACCAGCTCTCAGTGTGGAGGAGAACAGAGTGATGAAGCCAGTTCAAAGATGGGGATAATTAGGAGGCCATGATGGGTAAAGGCCAGGAGGAAATCTGGCCACGATGTTGGGGTTACATCCCTACTGTTTTGGAGAAATGCCCTGGGATTTTTAATGACCACAGGGAGTCAGGACTTTTTTAGATCTCATCTGAAGGATGGCACCTTTCTTACAGTGAAACAACCCCATCACTATACTGGGGCAGGGTGAGCACCCCCTGCAGGCCCAACTAACGGCTCTACCAGCAGCAACCTTAGTTTTTTCCAGGAGGTCTCCATCCAAGTACTGACCAGGCTCAAACCTGCTGAGCTTTAGCAGGTTGTCAATTGTCAGTTGCAGGGTGATATAGCTGCTTGCTTTACACAAAGGCCACCCGTTCATGGTGTTGAAAAGGTACTTTGGAGTATGTTATAAACAAGAAATTAAAAGAGCAATTTGCTATTAAAATCGAAGAAGCGTGTTGGGCCAGATTGCCTCCTCTCATTTGGAAATATTCTTAGCCTTGATTTGTTAAGATTCACTTTGATTTTGCAACGATGTGTTACAGTCACCTGGTTAAAGTTCCTTTTGTTTGCATACGGTAGCTTGAGACTATAGGATCTTGCAAATGGGCTCCTCAGATTTCAGATCTCAAAACATTTTTATCCTTCAGATCCTAAGAAAGGACAACATGATCGTGTGGAAAGTGGTGCTGTTTCTTTTTACCAGGCTGAAACTGAACTTCACTTTTGTCCCATAATGCCATTAAAGGAAAATGAAGAGCCATAGATGTGCTTTCTATATCGTCCTGTTAAACCTGCAATCCAGGATTATTGCAAATACAAATGAAAATGTTCCGTTTCTACCATATTGTAACATTTTCAACATTCTATATGCTTTATTGCTTTCTTCTTGTGGACTCTTGGCCAAGTGAGTGTTGTGTTGTGGTTTGGAATCTTATAAAGGAAGTACTCAGCAAAAGGCTGTTTTCGTTGACAGCCTAAATATGATTTTTTTTTTTACAAAGGATAAAATCAAGTTTTAAATGTTTCCATTACTTGTATTGTTAGATGAGAAACAAAAAACTAACAAACATTGTAAGTGCTGATGAAGTAAAAGTATCAACAGAATTACAGTGTGTGGTTCTTTAATTGTCAAACATTTTTTTGCTGTGTCTGTAGTTTGTTTCTTAACACTTGTGCTGGAGTATAATACACTGTATGTCACACAGCATCCTATAAGTACAGGGCTCCACATTCATTTACTCAATTACAAAATGTCCAATAAGAATGAGTAATCCTCATCTGTTGCCACAGTCTTATTACAGGTTTCAGTTCTTCTCTAAAATGTAATTCTTTGGTTGAGCTGCACAAGATACTGGAAATTAAGGCAGGGCAGCTTTGGAGCCCAAGCACCAAAACAGTGTGGTTGTGTCTGAGACTAAGACGACCAGACAGGTGTATTGTCTCAGACACTTTTCACCTGGAGTGTGAAAATGAGCCAGTTGGGAGGTATTGTGTTAGACTCTGGTGTCCAGGACTCATACCATTGGACTGAAGTGCCTTCTGGGGTTTTGTTCCTTGTTCTAATCCAGATCAAAATAAAGGAACGAGTTTAGCTATCCACAGTACAGTTCCCGTCTTGTAATTTTCCATGATTTATCAGCTATGGACAGAGGCACTCGACACCTCATGCTAATAGCACTTTACAAATGTGTAGCAACAGTTAAGGGCAAAAAATTCCAAGATCCATGCAATTTGTTTACTTTATCCTGTTATGACCACTCAACATGGTCTTAGATCTTTTCACACAAGTTTGGGGTGAGGCCAATCTAAACCTTCTCATTTGGTACATGCAGTTTTATGTAAATGTTTTTAACAAAGTCATGTTTATATTTAATGCCAGAGGGGAATAAAAAAAAAATAAATACATCATATCAAGAATTTACAACCCTACTGATATGCTAGATTTGTTTGTTGAGCAAGCAGCATTTACAGTTCAGACACATTTATTCTGGATTAAATTAAGCACAGTTTGCAAAGCACATGCCGTAGCATTTGTAAACATTTATTATGGATCAGTGCGCCAACTTAATTTCTGCAATTTAACTGTTTGATATGTAACGTGAGATTTCTCTGGTCTCAGCTTTCAAACTGGGAACCTGTACTGATCTCATTCGTTCTCAGCACATGAAACCCTTCTCTTTCACACGTTTCCCTGAGAAAAGTGGTCTTCTCGTACGCCAACGACTGATGTCCCCGGGAGAAAACCGCTGAAGGTCTTCCACTTTCTCCAGCCGAAAAAACAAGTCTTCAATTACTGTACATCATAAAGATGTTAAATGACACCCATTAAGCTCTTCATTTTGAAAGCATGCAATGGGGTCACTTGAGTATTAACCCCTCAGCCACTTTAGAGAGCAACCTATCAAGTATGAATGCCAAAAAAAAGGCTGAATACAATTCAGCTTCACTGTTAGTTCAACTAACGGTATTTATGTAAGCCTGAAAACTTAGCACATTCCAAGTGCTTAAGTAGACTTTGTCTTTATTGTTTTAGCTAATACAGTTTTCATTACCTGCCATGTGAGGTACCACTTGGCTTAGTAATTATTGTTTGGTTTAAGGATAGCTCACTGTTCAGAAAGTCATACCCAATGAATCTATCCAAAATCTAGAAGACAAAACTACTCACTATATGCATTTCATTGTGAGGACTAGAGGAAACATTAAAGTGAAACATTTCAAATAGTAATAGAAATGTGAAGAAAAACTATAAGGATAATATACTCCAACACTCCCAGTATTGTAAACGCAGGTAACAAAACAGAATTTTGAATAAAGCATGTACTGTTGATCAGTTTGACAAACATGGCCGATTAGTATGTCCAGGACAGCCACCCTGGTCTCTGGATGGAAATTTATCGACATGCACCCTGGTGTAGTTGTTAAAGCTGTTGTCGCGCAGTGCTGGGCCCCTGGGTTCAATTCCAGGCCTGGGCTGCTCTCTGCGCAGAGTTTGCGTATTCTCCCTGTGTTCTCATGGGCTTTTGCCGCATGCGCCACTTTCCCCCCACAGTCCTGAGACATGCTGGTAGGCTAATTGGCTTTTGGGAAAATCAGCCCTAGTGCGAGTGTGTGTCTCCGTTTCCGCCCTGCGATGGACTGGCATCCTGTCCAGGTTGTACCCTTGCGACTTGCAGCTGTTGCGTGCCAGAACAGGCACCAGTTCCTCAGCGACCCCGGATTGGATAAACTGGTTAGAAAATAGATGGAATGGCAATAAAAGTCCATTTAGGGCACACCATTACTGATGGTTGATGTGTCACAAAACCTACTGGAAGAGACAATCATGAGGGCTGCGTTAAAATGTCATGTCGTGAGCTGTGTCCCCACAAAACTGCCTTTTCCTGTGCAGGTTTTGCATTGGTGATACTTCACTGAGTTTCGCAGGAAGAACAGATTTACCCTGGCACTGCAGAGGAGCAGCGAGGAAAATACCCTGGTTGTTTCTGTGCTTGTCTCCTACTACAAAGAAAGCCAGTGAGGTCACAGAATAGGATCACAAGTCTGTGCCTGGAAGCAACTTTATTTCAACGTATCTATTAAGTGTCATCAGCCACAGTTGTGATCTATTTTTGTTCCTCAGTGTCTGCCGAAAGCCCATTAGAACCTGGAGCTATAACACACAGATGTATGATTTAGGACTTTTGTAACACTTTTTTGTGTCTCTTTAGTGTTTATTTTTTTCTATCATTTTTTTTTATTTTGAACTTGCTTTCAAATGGACAACTTGACATTTGCCTGTCAAGAACTCGGTGAGCTTTCAAACCTATTTTGCATCTTCCCTTTTCTATACGCAAAGAATAGCTATTAAAATTCTTGTTCAAAGGTTAATCTTGTTCCCCTGAAGCACCCTTACATTTCCAAAAATGCCTTTCCTTTTCCAGATGGGGTTATCATGATTGCAGAAGCATACAGCATAACACAGTGCCCTTACAGCTATTTTATTCAGTCTTTCCAATTTCATTTTGAATACCTTTCTGTGCCACATTCTTCTAAGCTGCTTCTAAGAAATGCACATCTTGCTTACATTAAATTAGGTACATTACAAGCCAATATTTCAGTTAATTGAGAGCTGACTAACATGGGTGAAGATTTATATTCTTTAACAGTGGAATGATGGAAGAATAAAGAAGTTATAAATATAAACAAAGACAAGTACTTGCATGAATGAAACTGCTCTTAAATGTGTTGTGTATAATTGCTGAAATTGTTGTCAGCAAAATGACAAAGTGAAAATCTATTATCACTGATCTGTTATAGCAAAATCTAACAAAAGATTTTAAAATCGTATTATAGAATCTAACACTTTTTTGTAAAGTGGTTTCGCTACTAATAATTATATTGTTTAAAGGAACAGTTAATTTTAGAAGGTGCTCATATGTGAAAGGCACTAAGCAGGGAGTTAAAAAACCCCATCAAGAATCATAAATTTGAAGCAATCGTACTGGCAATAACATTCCTACAAATAAGTAGAGCATAAAATATGTAAAATTCTTATTCAAAGCTTAATTTTGTCAACATACAATTTAAGGCATATTGGAGGACACAAACCAGTGTGTCATATTTTGGGCACTGCCCTCAGTATCAAGGTTGTCGCATTTTTGTGTTTGTGTGCTCCCCTGTTTTCAGTTTTTGAAGTAATATAATCTAACATATTGTAGCGCCCTCTCCACTGCCGCCTCAGGTCCTCTCGAGTCCTCCCAACACTGAGGACTCGAACTCGGGCCTCTGGCGTCACTCAACAGGGAACCAGCCAGCTGAGCTAAAGGGACATCTCCCCTCAGCTTGACGGCTGAGGTCCCTGCTATTCACAGGGAAGGGCGGTGACGTCACCACGCTCGCAAGCTGGCTCGCACAACCTGTAATGTCGGCAATATGCGTTACAATATTTAAAGGAACATATCTATCATGGTTTAAGTAAAGCACTCATCTATGGACTGGACATGTGTGAACTTAAAGGTTGTTTCAAGTTATTCCAGTAAAGGAAGAGAAAAACTGGAAGCTATTAAAAATATAAAAGAATTGCACCACATATTGCACTTCCATCGTAAAAACAGACATCTCAAAAAAGCAAAACTCATTCTCCTTTAAAGTTTAAAAAAAACCCCCACGTTACTCAGATTGTAAGAGCAGACCAGAAGACATTGGGCTCATGGCACAAGATAGAAGCCGTTCCACCTGTGTTTGCTAACACCAACGCCAACGGAGCCGGTCGGAACAATTTGCACAGATGTCACAACAGCAACTGAGCCCACTGTGGCCGATCTCCTGGTCCTGGAAGAAGAATGCACAGAGGCTCCAGCAGAAAGCAGACGTGCGAGAAGTCACACCAGCTGCAGAGTGTAGGGGTGATAGTATTGTCAGGACTGTTACTGGTAATAGATTAAGCTGATGCAGACCCACAGATTCAGAGGAGGTCTATCTAGGGTTCAGCTCCCAAGGACAGTACTCGGCTGATGATGCTGTTGGCCTGCAGCCAGTCGGCTACACAGTACAATAGGTCCCTTTGCGGCAGCTGAACGTTCAGATGCACTCCTCAATTATATCCTGCAACAGAGACAAACACTGAAAACTACATTCCACCACCTCGACGATTGAATGACCATCTAGCTGGCTGTTTTTGTAACTTACAGTACAAACACCCGCTGGAACTTAATTATGAAGATAAAGTGCTATCAGGGGTGATTATACCACCCAGAGAAACTATCAGCTACAGACATGCTAGAAAACAGCAAAAGGGTTCAGAAGTACACATGTAAATTCCAAATCCTTTCCATAATCCATATAAATCTCAACGGTTCAGCATCTAAACCAAGAGGATCACTTAAAACTTAATGCCTCAAATGCCCTTTTGATGCTTCGAAACTTTGCAAGAGGAAAAACACCAGAAAACAACTGAAAGTCCCATGATATGAATGGACTGAGTGACCTTTGTTTTCCAATTTCGGCTTTCAAAAATGAATACTTTGAATATTAACACACAGGAGCAAAGATACAGAGGACTTCTAACACATTTCAATAATACAGGCTGGCTTCTGAGAAGCCTTGGCACGAAACAGGGGAAGGACATGTGAGTTTAAGCCCCACTACAGAACAGTGCAGCAGCCTGCAGATGTATTTACCTGTCCTGCAGTACTTTCATGTTTTATTTCAACCTGAATGTGCTTCACAAAGCTTTCAAATCAGACAGTATATGTAAAATAAACAGAGTACTCCAAACTGAGAAAGGTAAAAAATGCATCCGGAAACCGAACACCAAGGAGCTCTTGAAAACATGTCAGGAATCAAGTAGTAGAGATTCATAATGCAAAGTAGAAAAACATGGTGCCGATCAGCACAGCAAATCCTATCATTCAGAAGCAGAAGATGCATTGTACAACACCGGAATTCTTCTGATCAGTTCGCCTAAACTGAGCAGCATGGCAGGAAACTTTATTTGAATCAAATTGGTGTATAATACCACTGTTTACAGGTCTTTAAGCTATTGAAGACTGTACATTATCTATATAACCTGATGTATGGCAACCCACCACAATCAGAAGAGAATATCTGCACTAATCTAATCACAGAGTTAATGGTAACTGCATTTATTAAAATGTATAAACTGCTGAAATTAGCCTGAACAACTGATGTCATCAGCTCCAAAAACAAACCACCAACAAACTTTAATTAAATAACCATAAAACCAAGAAAAGGAAGATACATGTGTACAAACAGGATTTACCAAGTACAGCAGGTTCATCCAAGAAATATACTTTAGTTGGAAGGCAATGATGTTTGGAAATATGGAAGATTACTGAAGATTCAATTATTCCAAAAAATAATAATTGGGGTTAAGGCCTAAAGAACTACCCTACAGCATGATTTCAGATAACTATGTTCAGCTTTTCCAAAATGACAGTGCACATAAAATACAGTAAAATAAGTATACTTTAATGAAGAGCATTGCCAACTGTTTTTCTACAGCTAGTGTCCACCCGCCTTGATATAAAAAATAAACACTCAGCTTTGTGCTCTGGCTGATGTTGATTAGCTACAAAAACAAAAAGAAAATCTGTGGAGTGTTGAACACATATTTCCACAGTGACTCATCGGTGTCCTTTTCAGAGCCCTAAACTGGACCCAGTCCAAAAGCCATGGGTCTCTCTGCTGGGACTGGACATCAACAACACCACCAAATCTGTTCACAAGTGCTGACTGGAACGATAAAAGACCTCTAACATGTTACGATCAAGAATAAATGTGCTAATAACAACAATAATAATACTAGTAATAATCTGTGTGGAAACCGAGTTGGACTCATCAAGTTGTGGAAGTGTTCATTTACAGAGCTGCTACTCTTTGTACAGCACTGCCCACTGCGATTGAGAAACTCACTATCCTGCAAAGCACACAGGCATAAGTCAGCCTATGACCTTGGATAAATTCTGTCAGAAAATTGATTGTTCTTCCCACCTTCAATAAATACCAGACCATAAGTGAATGCATATATATTGCACAAACTATACATGAATAATAAATCACTGCTGTACTGCCTGTGTCTTGCTTTTCTCCCTTCAGAAATGTTTTCCTTGTGGTATTTTTAAGGTCATGAAACAGGAGTGTGAGCAGTTTTCTGTCATCAAAATCCAAGTGTCGGCAGCACCAAACGTGGCTCACGAATGTGTGAAATTTCAAATAATACAACAGGATGCAGGTCTTCCAAAGTGAAAACATATGGACTGAAAGGATTCTTTACATAAAATTCCCATTTTGACAAAAAACTGGACAATCTCTTTTTCATGGGTTGAATATTAGCAAAGGAAAATAACTTGAAGAAACCAACTTATCCTCCACAGGCTGAGGAAGTTAAACTAGAAAGTTTACACAATGTCACTAAAACAATTCATGGAACTGAGGAGGAAGTGACTACAGATTGCTTTACCAAACGCATAGGCCTTTGTTTGTAAATCACAGCTGAGTAATGGAATGGCAGCATCACACTTGCCAGTAAAAAAAAAAGACACCACCAACAGAAAGGTAAAGACTGTAAAGATTAACAAATGAATTACACAATGACAAATATCTATTTAGAAATGCATGATAAAATATTTTTTAAATTAAGTTAAATACTTTCAGTTTAAATGGAATGCCTTTAAACTATGAACTTCACCTACACACTGTAGATTGTTGGCTCCTAAAAAGCAAATTTTTTTCACTCCCCAATGATCTTTTCTGATTTGGTTACGTGGTTCTGGGTATATCAGCCTAGCCTTCAAACATCCAATACTTGTTCCTTAGAAAATAAAAAAAATACGATTCCTAATTTTTCAGAATGAGGCATAAGTAAAGGATAGCAAGCTTTTCTAAAACTGCAAGATTGAAAGACTGAATCTACCAAAAAGCTGTGGGTTGTGAGAAGCTTCTCAACTTTTATACTGAAAGCAAACCCCATCTCTTTTATCTTAATCTTCTCTTCACCTTCTGCCCCTCACATAGCCCTCTCAACTCTTTAAAACTAGGAGAGAAAGAGACCACCAAAAACACTTAGGCTACACCTTCCATTTATAAGAGAGATCACTTTATTAGCAATATACAATTTCTTGTACGAGGATTTTGCCTTTTCGTATACCCCAGCTTGCTCTCCATAAGACACACAGACTGGGAGAGAGAAGCTTGGGGTCAGAGCGCAGGGTCAACCATTTATATGGCACCCCTGGAGCAACTGGGGTTAAGGGCCTTGCTCAGGTGCCCAATAGAGTAGGATTCCTCTGCCGACTGCGGGATTTGAACCGGCAACCTTCCAGCCACAGTTGCAGATCCTTAGCCACAGAGCCACCGCTCCGCCCCCATTTAAACATAGTCCTTGCGTCATTAGTCTATAGTGTTCAAAGGACAAATCCATCTTTACTAATCCAGCAGTGTGGGCTATAAATCGCCACTTAACTCCAAGTGGCCCGTCTGGATGCATTCCTGACATTCAGAGCACTACATACATAAAAGGGCATTCACACATGTGTCAGGTCAACCAGCCCATACAGTACTGCGCGTTAATGAGCACAATAAATGATTATTATTACTTGGCTTTTTACAAATGTGAATTAAACAGCCAGTTCCAGCTACCTTGCAAATTCTGGGTGTCCTTGCTGAAGACATGACTTGCAGAAGTGAGCAAGTAATTTATGTAGACAGCTGCTTTCCATGATAGGAGGTCAGGAGGTACCTGTGTATTTATAAAGCTTACCTTGCAGTTGCACCTTGTAACTGGGGAGACCATTAGTTAAGTATTATGAACTTCTACCTGAAGTCTTTGTGATCTATGACAAAAGCAAGACAATGAAACACATTCAACTCACCTGCTTGTTTTCTGGGCTAATGGGTGGAATGACAAAAGGGATTTTAATTGTTAAACTTGCATCATACTAAGCTGAGAAACAGTGCAACTATGCATGTTTTCAATGCAGTGATTCTTCTAAAACATCTCCATACACCATATAGTCATTTACTCTTTTGGAGCTAAATGACTCCATAAAGGATCTCCCTAGGGAAACAATTTTACAACAAGGTACAGATTTTTATAATATAGTTACCCTAATGAAACTACAGTATAATTTAATATATGATTAGTATTTGTTGCTGTATTAAAACAACTGCTCAATTAGTGTTAAGAGAACACTGTTTGAATAGCAATTAATATCTATTCTTGAAATAGTCAACTCCATAGGCCAATTACTTAATAGCTAGTTTATGCACACATAACTACACATCGCAGTTTTTGAAAGGCTTAGGCAACAAATATTCCCTTTTTTGCAGCAAATTAATTTAGGTTTTCAAAGGGAATTGTTCAGCTCCCATCAACGTTTCAACTTGCAATAAGAAAGTTTGACATTTTTCATTAAATACAACAATATGTAAAAACTAGATTTTTATGCTCAGAATTTGTTTAGTGGAACAAATGCCTCTTATTTTGTTTACACACTAGAATACATCAGAGGAAGCTCAAACAAAGGAAACCACAGGCAGCCCCACAAAGTCTACAGAAACCCCAAAGCTAGAAAGTCTCGTTTGCAATCTGAACACCCAATTAAAAAATGTACGGACATGTGCAAAAGTTTATTTCTGCAGCTCCCTGAAAGACAACACTGGGAATGTTTACCAAATACTGAAAAACTGTGGAGTCTGGTCTGGTAAAACGTATGTGGTCCTTGAGAATTAGATGTGTCTGGCCTACAGTATTTAAGCTTCAAAAACTATAGAACTGCTGTATAGCATTATATTTTTAGGTACGTATCAAAACAAAATTACTACACCTTGTTTTATACAGGTCACTTTAAGTCATGTTTTCCTACCAGGGAAACCTGTTAATCAACCTGTTAATTACTAACAACACATTAGTAAAGACAAATGGGTTTACAGTCTTTCATGCTCCTGAACGCTTTTTTTAGTTTCATGAAATATTCTATTTTTTTACACATCTCTAATTATGTTTCAAGATAATCTCAAGAGTACTATAACTGATTAATAAAAGCTGGTATTTATTTTTTGTGGAAGCTTATAAAAGTATGCATGGGAGAGTCTCTCTATATGCATGCCTTCTCGTAAAATGAATATTTTCTGTACAAACACACACATATGGAAACCATAAAAAAACATACAAATCAGTCATGGCAATCCACTGAAGAAGAAAATATAAAATCTTAAAAAGCTTTAAGACTTCAGGTATTCTTCTTCTATATGCAAACCTGTCCGGTGAAGGTGCAGAACAGTTTGACTTGACATATCTAGTTTCTCTCCTATCCTGTCAGGAGAGGTTTCAATACACAGTGTAGGGAAGGGAAATAATTTCCACAGTGCCCTCTAGTGGGACTTGTTAGGAACTGTCCTCTCACTGCTCACTGTATTTCCAGTAGTGTTGCCATGTAACTTATTGGTCTTTAGAGACTCCAGCAAACTCTTTATCCTTTCGCTGGCAGGTTCCCTTTTCCTCCTCTTCCGGCTCTTTCCCGGCTGGGAGACGGAGGGCAACAGGAGAGCAGCCAGGCCCCAGGCTTGGTCCCCAGTCCTGGAGGGGCTCCTCGCTTCACCCTGCGCCAGGATCCAGGAGCTCTCCTTGGCCAGCTCCACAAACCTCTCCAGCTGGGTCTGGTTCACATTCTTGCTGACGTTGAGAGATGGTTCAAAGGGGTTCTGGATGTGCAAGGGGGAGGTGTCTGGCTTGTTCTGCTCCTTACCCTACGAGACAAAAAAAAAAGATACCAGGTGCAATACTGAAGGTGAAGCCAAGACATTCCTGATCATAAGGAAACACTCTTCTGAAAATCCCATCCATGTCCCCAATGATGGGTAAAGCGAATCCAGTTGTATTTAAAATGTCTTCCAAGCTTTAATCTCTGGTGACCGGTGTTAAAATACAGCGCCTAGTTGTTGCCGTGAGCAGTTGGCATGACTGGGCGTAATGCGAAGTCCTCTCTCGAGACAGTAAGTCAGAATCAAATTAGCATGGGGGAATAGAGGCGACTCTAACCGCAGGACTGAAAAGCCCTGTTACTGCACAGACGAGGCACACCACTAGCAGGGCAGAGAAGGGAGGGTGACAATATGGCAGCCACTGCTTTGTAACGGTCTAGGGCAGAGATGCCCAACCTTGGCCTGACAGAACCAGAGTGTCTGCTTGTGCTCCTTTCATCTAAACTCCCAGGTACTGAACGGAACCATTATCTGAACAAACAGTTCTCACATGATGTTTTCTGGTCCGAAAAAGTGGAGATTTTTTACTCGCATAATGAAAACCAGCAGTTACAATCCTGACATTATTGACTTGAGTTAGAGGGAGAGAATGTCATAAATCCGCTGGCAAATAACAACAGGGGGTCGTACTGGAGCAAGAACATTCAATGTGGAACTCGTCTTGCTCTGGCTCGCCACCCATGGACACCAGGATTGGAAGAGCCTTTAAAGACAAAACGTTGTATTTTGAACAGGCTGGAACTTAGCTGTTTTTTCACCGCACACTGCTTGAACCATCCATGGCAGAAAACCACAATTCAAACAAGCCAGCAGCACAAAACTAAACGTAGATCTGTAGACTAATTTGGTTCAGTTAAATGACTTTTTATAAAGTCTCCCTGATCATAGGAATAACGTTTGTATAAAAGTTAGTGGCAATTGTAATCCTAATGTTTGCATTGAAATGCAAAAACCAAGAGTTTAGCATGTAAAAAAAATATTGGGCACAAAAATTGAAACAGCAAAAACATTTTCCTGCATTCTAAATTCATCCTAACGCATAGCAAAGACACAAACATGTCCGTGTTGTGGAAAGGTTAAGTTTAACCCCTCGTTCAGGCATTTATCTCAAACCTTGCCGTAAACCGAGATGAAAACGTGCTTTCATGAAACCAAAATGTCAGAATAGTTTAAAATACCAGCTACAGTGTATAAGTATCCACAGCAGATATATCTGTAATGTGGTTGAATTCTATTATCAATCCTCATGTTTTAACTTTTAGAAATGTGCTTGATAGGCACACTGGTTCAGGTCCCAATTTTACTTTTAGTTAAATTTCCATCCCCAGATTATTTCAATTGATTTAAAAGCCTTACTAGCTGCACTGTACAATGTATAACAATATCAGAAGTACATTTAGAGTACTTCTACCACATTTGAGGCACAATTTACATTGTGGTTCTACGAAAAAAAACAAAAACAAGAATAAGATTACAAATCCTATAGATGGAGTGAGAAGACCAGAGGGTTCAACACAGTTATCCGTCACCATACACAAACACTAAAGCACGCAGATTAGGTAATGAAATGAGGAAAACTTTGAACCAGGCTGTGATTTGTGGCATAAAATGGTAGGATTTAGTTCAAGTTTTAAAATAAATGGAAATCATTAATTATTGCACGCAAAACCTCACCGGCCTGCCCATATATCCATGTATCCCATTTAACTGAAGAGCAAACACAGGCTGTGAGTGTTGATCATCAGAACTGCCACCCCAGTTCGCGACAGCTCGAACATACTGTAACAGCGACTTTCCCAGACTGGACTGCGCACTAGGGACTAAACAGGACTGGGTATCCTCCATCTGACAGGCACAAATCACGATGACCATAGACAACAAATGAAAGAAATCAGGACAGCTATTTTATCCCATTGAATTCCTCTTGAGAAGCCTTTGAAAACTGAATCCCAGGCCATCCTTTCCGAAGCATCTTCTTAAAGCCACAGTTGCCTGCTCCGGTTAAAACAGATACCTGCACAGCTGTGCTTATTTCTACGAACACACCAGCGACAGACCTCCAGCCCTGGTGAAGCTGATTTTACTGAACTGTCTTAGAGGGCCTTCACACAGCTCGAAGTCCACAAAGCTGTCACCACTTTCGCTTTACTTTTCAGCGTGGAATGAACCTCTACTTGTTCCTCTGCAGCTCTCATGCTGAAAGAGCTCCTCACTCTATACCTTGGAACACGAAGTTCACGTTCAACAAGGTCCTCGGGAGCCCTTGATTCCTCACGACCACTCCAGTGAAAGGTGAATGCAAACGCCTGAAGCACAAACGCCCCAGGCCGGCAAAGGCACCAGATGACGCATGCGCTTGTGGGTGATCTATCAGTGTTTGGTTGACGGAGCCCCCCCCCGGGCTCCTATGATGTACCGGTAGTCTCCTTTCAGGAAAACCTGCTCAGTCCCAAAAAACAATCAATCACTCTTGAGGCATTTATAGTACTGTCTGTACAATTTCTCTTCATCTCCTGCAGAACAACTCTTCGATCTTCAATAAAATCGACAGGAAAGCAGGGACAGGTAAACTCCTCTTGGTTCTCAATTT
Source organism: Atractosteus spatula (assembly GCF_055471065.1). Classification (NCBI taxonomy): domain Eukaryota; kingdom Metazoa; phylum Chordata; class Actinopteri; order Semionotiformes; family Lepisosteidae; genus Atractosteus; species Atractosteus spatula. Next base: position 21,280,099 of record NC_142711.1, on the reverse strand, counting down.
CTCTTCCTTACGAATCCACGGCCAGTCTTCTCTTCACTGGGAGAAGCATGTTCCCCGTCTCCTCCGAGACCTACTGGTACGCTTTGCCTGGCTTTTCCACTGGCACCCAGTTTCCAACTATAAACAGCACCAATCTACTGCTCCCCAGAGACTCTGGAGAATTATAATTAATCCAGGAATACATATTAAAAATTGCTAAATTCACTCTCGATCCATCTTTACTAAATCCAATCCATAACAAAACCCGTGCAAGTTTTTTTTTTTATTATCTCTGTCTAACTCTTCAAGCTTAAACTGTTGTTAGGACTGCCTATGTTAAAGCACAGGGGAAAAAAACATCTCTTATGCTATCTAAACTCTCTGCTGTTCAACTATTAACTCCCTCCCTGAACTGCAGGAGCATATATACAACTCCCAAACCTCTGCACTTGCCTGGAGATATACTCTGACTGCTCTCCTGGGGAATGTCCAATTACCCACAGGGCCAGTCACATGAACCCTTTCCTGCCTGGAGAATTCCATTCCACAGGAGTCCAATCAGTCAGTCAAGGCAGGTGTCCAATTTACTCTCTAGCAGGTGGAGGCTGTAACCAAGCCCACCTGGCATCACAGTGAACTATAGTAAAAGGGGTGTTCTTACACTCACAGCTCACAGACAAGACATTATTCGAAACGTCTTTTAAGTGCGAGCCTTCTAAGCAACTTCTGCTGCACAATAGTCACAATTATTTAAATTCGTCTTTGCATTTCTGGTGTATTTTCTTCTATGAACTTTCCACAGGTGTATGAACTTGTACCACACGCTCCAAATTCTAAGCGTTATTCCAGCTGCTTGCGTACCATCCTTATTAAAATGAGATGTGGGCAACTGCTCTGGGTCAAGTAGAATGACATATTGTCCTTCTGGTCTGTTTGAAAAACTGATCAAACGTTCCCTACGTTTTCAAATTATTAACTGTATAAGATCATGACAGAGTCTTACCTTTCTTATGTTGATGGACAATTTACCAAAGGCAAAGTTTGCATAGAATTCAAAGAATTCCTGAAGAAGATGCTCTACAGAGAGAGGAAGACATATATGAGAATGACAGAACTATAAAGGTATATTTACACTACAAAATAGCATTGATGTTTACCCACCTAAGGTTTCTGTGTTTTCTGGAACATTAATCTTGCTGAGGTTGCTAACAAAAGTGCAGTCATTCCCTTCAATGGTAACTTTATCCATGGGTCCTTATTGAAACAGAAAATATGCATTTTTTAAAGTCAATGCAAAACATGTAGATAAAACTTTCCTTTATACTTTACAGTGGGTTTGAGTTTCTATAACAGAATCAAATTAGTGGAAAGAGGTATAAAAACCAACAATGTTTCATAAAATGACAGCATCTCACTGCATCTGAAATGCAATGAGTTGAATGTTAGGGATCACGTTAAAGAGAATTCAGTTTTCAGAATAAAATCGTATATTAATGTTTTTATGAAAAAGTAAGACTGCACTGCTCAATTCATTTGGTGACCACTGGCACATTATTGACCTCAGAGGTCTAAGGAGGAGATAATTGGATAACTGAACACCTAGACTACAAAGACTAGACTACATCTTGTTCAAAGTGCACGTGATTGTCCATGAATTGTGCTGGTGTGTGAGTCTTTCATGCTATCCACTCTTTTCCTGATTTTCATCTCCTAGGATCCTTGAGATCTTATTGATTTTTTTCAGAAAAGTCCAATAAATAACTTGCTACTGGTTTTTAGTTACAAATTGCCTTCATTTTCCAAACAACCGTTATTGCTAATTTTTTCTAACTGTAATCCCTAGATTTGACAACTTCTTTGCAACACTAAACCTCCTCTTAAATATGTGACAGACTATCTAAGAGTGATGACAGTACACAGTGTACTCCTTTAATGGGGAAGGTTGTGTGTATCAGCTGATATATTAACTTAACGTTAAAAACATTCATTTATATGAAGATATAAGTAAAGTACAAACTTTTCTTATTTTTAGGCAATGGTTCAAAGATGTAGCCTACATTCTTCATCAGGGTATTCATCACCCCTTTTCACGCGTACAGCATTCCAGGTATTATAAAGAAGGCTGATAGTAAATAGACAGTGAACTTTTTAGAACAAACAAAATCTTGTCAAAATTGCAAGACAAAAATCTTTTTTATTCCATCAAAGAATGCAATGCAGTGGACAAGATTTTTTAATCTAACTGTAAACTGCACCTAGCTAAGGGGAATGGTAAAACACTACGATGACATGAAAGCTAAGCTTTACTGGTCTTATTTCAGAGAACCACAGAGTGCCATTTTAATCAACAGGTGATTTTTAGCCATCTACCCTGTCATCTTCCATGTCCTTGTCTATGTAAATGTAACACATCGCCATAAATTAGAAATACACACCAGCATCACAACTCAATCGTAACTTAAAAAGGATGTACTGTTCATTGACTGTAGAATAGTATTATACACCATTACAACACTGTATGATTACAAAGGGAAATAGTTAGTTTCAGCATATTTAACATATAGTTGTTTATAGTGTTGCAAAGAAGTTGGCAAAAGTCAGTATTTAAGTTTTGAAATAGGCCTTTGTTAACGAAAAACCAGTGACCAGTTATTATTTACTGGATTTTCCTGCATAACTTATTAAGAGGGCAGCTGAGCATATTTATGCTTTAACAAGTAGGAATATATTAATTTGGTAAAGGTAAAAATGCTTATATAACACAGAAATCTAAAATTCCAGCAGCTTTTACTGTACCGTAAACAGGCACCATCCTTTGGATCTTACGTAAAAACCGAGGTCCTGAGTCTCAGTGTTCATTAAAAATCCCAGGATTTTTCTCAAAAAAAGAGAAGGGGTGTAAACCCCAGTATCCTGGCCTTTATCAATCATGGCCTCCTAATAATCCCCATCTATGAGCTGGCTTCAGTACTGTGCCCTTCTTCCCACTAACAGCACGTGTGTGAGCATACTGGAGCAGTTTGGCTGCCGTTGCATCATCCAGGTGGGGCCTGCACATTGGTGGTGGTGTCCAGAAAACGTATTTTTATTATTATTATTAAACTCAGTCAGAGCGCATGTGAAATGTGCTCCGGGAGGGGGGGGGGGGTGACTACCTGCTAGCTCCTTCAGTCTGTCGAGGGTGGGTATGACAGGAGACTTTCTCTTCTGCAGGAAAAAGAGGACCATCATGGTGAGGGAGAAGTTGGTGAGCCAGGCTCCCGGGATGCTGCTGGTGATGCCGTGAACTCTAGCCCAGCAGCGGATGCTGAACACCAGGGCTCTGACCCGCCGGTCCAGGCTCCCGTACAGGTAGAGCAGCTCCGAGCTCTTCAAGGCAATCCTGCAGGGAGAGGGGACACGTGCAGCATGCCTGAGCGCACACCAGACCAGACCACACAGGGCGAGCGACCCCTTGGGTGCCACTGGAGCACACCTTTACTTCAATGTGTTAACTGGGAGTCTTCATCAAAGCCAGGCTAATCCTGAAGAAAACACTGTGGTGAGGAATTAATTGCTAATTAATTAAATTAAATAATTTCAGCAAGATTTTAGAGTGATTATGCAACACTTTAAATATATCTATATTAGAAAATGCACACAATGTCTCACTGCCAACAACCAAGCAATCATCATAGTGCATTTTATATAATCCTTTGATGCAAATAAAGTCCCAAAGTGTTTTGCAAGCTATTTTTCTTTGACCTAGATCCAATGGCATTCCTCAATATCAAATCAAGAAGGAGGTTAAAGTGAGATCAGTGGAAGTATTAGGATTGTCATTCTACTGCTTGGTATCTTGTTTGAGAAAATGGAGTCGTCACTGCAGCTTTGGATATATGGATATATAGGGGCCAGGAAACCACAAGGCTGTCGTGAAGGAAAAAAGTAGTTTCAGGTCTCTTTAGTGAAATAGATCAGCACACAACGCTATTTGGCTTCCTCTCTCAGTTTCACATTCAAATGCTGAGATTGCATAACATTGTTAACATTTGTTCTAATATCATTTCAACATTAAATAAAAAGAAAAGGAAACTAGAAAGATTTTGGAAAGGAGCACGTGGAAAATGTTAATGTTCTGCTAATATTCTGCTAATAAAGAGTTCCCACTCTTGGGTTGTGGGAGTATTTGAAAAAGCTACCCAGCTATGTTTTGATGCTGATACCCTGAATTCTTCCAAGAAATGGATGGATGAGATTTATTAGCTACTAACTACGAAATGACCTAGATAGGCTCTTATTTGTAATGTTTCATGGGGTACCTAACAAATCATTAAATTGTATAAGAGAATCTTTCTATCTCAAGGTCTATATTCGAAAACTATGCTTTGGGATCAAAATACATAAGGAGAAACAAATCCCGGCCATGATATTCAAACTTGGGTCTGTAACACTGAACCAACATGAACAGGAAATAATTTTACCTTTCTTGATCATTCCCCTGTCTACCAGTAGATGGCAACAGTATTCTAAGCTTGTACAACATTTAATTTTATACCTTTATATTTGACATGCATTACTTTTAAAATGTTGTGTAAAAAAAACTTTAATACTGAAAACAGTTCATACAAATTGGACTGTTATGTCAAAAATACAAATCAATAATTAAGACATTAAATTACAACATTGGACCAGTAATTATTAACCGAACAAGCTAAACTTATCCTGCAATTCACTCCATTAAAGTAAAAAAAAATCTAAAAAAGTAAACTCAGAATTTATACGCACACTATACAAATACAATACTTAAGATGCAGCAGACTACTGAGTCTAATCCATTCATTTATGCATCACATGGACTCCCTTTCATTGTCGTCTGTATCAGGTATCAGAGGTGTGTCACAAGCCTAATTCTGCACTCCATTCGCTGAGAGACTAGTTCGCAAACTACTCCCCACGGCAGAATTAGTTTCCAAAGCCCTCCTCAGCTTCGTGTTTGATGGTATTTAAGGACACTTTAAAAGATAAGTCTCCAATTCTAAAGCTGCTGCTGCTACCTCATTAAGCTTGCGTCACTGAGGAACTTCTGGGCGGAAGCAAAAATACTAAATGTCAAGTCGTTTAGAACTTTGCTTATTTGCATAGGGTGGGTTAAAGTAACAAATGTCACAGTAACCATACAGCAATGAAAAGCAGAAGTGAAAAACATGCTCTTCTGCTCAGAGTTCTGAAGTCCAGGATGTTGTTACGGTGGCCACAAACGTCAGTGCAGAAAAACTCTCTATAATTCGATGTATCTATTTAGTTTTTGGTTCTACAGGTCCAGAACTTACTGTGCGCTATGTACAGTACATGGTACAGTATATTTCTACATATGTTCATCAAGAATAAAGGAAACTGAAAGAAAGCCAAAAAGATATTGCACCTCCTTCACAGCCGGATGAGATACAGGTCCCCGCACTTTGACCATGGGTAAACCTTATCCACAAAATGTGTGGGTATGATATGGGCCTTGCATGTATTTTACCCCCTATTTACAGCCTGCAAACGGCATGCTAAACTCCAGACCAATCAAGCCTTCATAAAACACAGCTAGTCATGTTTAGTCTGCACAGGCCTTCTCCCCTCAGTCTGCGAGACTCACCTGTTATTGGCCGTCAGGTCGCACTGGAAGCCAGAGGGCTGATGAGCAAAGCGGACCAGAGGACAGCGGGCATTGAGGATCTTCTGCACCCCGACACACCCAGGACCGAACTGCTCAATGCACTTCCCAATTACTGACAGGATGCTCTGCGTGGCGGCTCTTTCAGAGGAAACCCTCTTCAGCTGGTACTCCAGGGAGAAGGTGCCTGCTGTCTGCGAGACGACAAAGTCACAGCTGCCTATTACTAACCTGGCGCAGTGTACACCAAGCGACAAGCACAACTCTGGGCCTTGTGCATGTTATCTTTACAGGCTGACTTCAAACTCTTCACTGCAGCTGAAGGCAAGGCATGAGATCTGTCACCTGATGGAGTTCAGACATAAGAAGATCTGAACCTGGTTTGCTGATAGCAGAAACAGCACCGTTAACTGTACAACAGTCATTGCACTTCGTGTACAATGACTGTTGTTAAGCACATTGGGGCAGCTATGAGAAAGAGTGCACCTCACATACAACATATGTTATCTTGCATGCCTCTCATTTCCTCTGCTCAAGACATTGGTATTATTAATTCCCCCCCAAAATGCCTGTGTTGTGCAATCTGTGTTACTAAATGCACTGCTCAGTTGACAGTTTTTAATGTATTTCAAGAATACAACTAAAGCTTTGTTAAAAAATCAACCTAATTAGAAAAATAAGGGGAATGAAATCAAAAGACATATTCCCTTTAAAAGATAGGATAGTATGACAGCTGATATTCAAGCTGTATTACATCAAAAAATAAACCTAAAGTACCTGAAAAAATATTACAAAGAGAGATTCTAAAGAGTCTTATTAAATCTATTCTACATTAGTCTCTTAAAAATAGTTTTAATTATAATTATAATAATCAGTATAATCAATTATAATATCATTACAATTCTAATTTAGTTTCTAAGTAAACTAAATAAAGTAAAAAGTAAATTTCTAAGTAAAGACCAGTACTTTATCTTCATTTGAGTTACACACATCAGTTGCAGGAACAATAAGCTATCTAGGAACAGAACTCTAAGAACTGTATCTCTTCTTGTTTTTGAGGGTTAGAAAGCTGACTTATAACTGATCTTATATGAGTTGTAGGAGTCAATACACACCTGTGACTCACTTCTTCAGTATAACAACCGTGTAAGGCAATTCAGCTTGTCCGCATAAGAGGTGTATAAGCATAATTTCATTATACAGAAAAAAAAGCATTTCATTTTCTAATGATATAAAGTATATACAAATTAAAAAGAAAGATCTCTACATTATATCTAAAATATAAATTAGCCTCAATTTCAAAAGCATTATCTTTAGCAAGATCAGATCTTTGGTTCATAACTTTGCAGCGCTTCAAAGCCCAACAGATATTTATTAATTAAAGTAAAAATAATGAATGAAAATAAAGGAACAGAGACCTGTAAGGGAATGAAAATTTCTGCTGACTACTTCAATCTCTTTATACATCACAAAACTGTCTAAATTCATAAAACAATGATCCTTTTATGACCAAAATACTAGTCCAAAAATGACCAAAAATTCAAATCTGAATGGTTTAATTGAATCCACGAAATAAATAATAATAATAATAATAATATACTGAAAGGCATTACATTGAAAACAATAGAATTTGTTGCATTTCAATACCTCTGTATATATTTAAACTTTGGCTTTGGGCAAATGAGTCTTTAATCTGTAATGCAATCAGTCTGCAGGAAGTCCACCCTAGGTAAACTTCTTTGTGTGTTATTTCTGCTTTAGTATGCACCAAAGGAACAGACAAAAAAAAAGAGAAAGCAATAAATGATGAAAGGAAATGGTAGTGTACCTTCTTTAAATTCCTGTCACTAATGGCATCCAAATCCAGGAACATATCCAAGTCACAACCTAGCTTCCCAAACCGGTTTACAGTGGAGCCAAATGGCCTCACTGTGCATTCTGGAAAGTATGCTGCTGCAATGTCTTTCAGTAAAGAGCAAACTAAAAAGCGCAGACGAATGCTTTCCTCAGTCAACTCGTAGGTATCTGTAAGGGTGTATAATTGTTGGTCTATCTGAGATTTAAAAGAAAAGAGACAGAAGACCTTCAGTTATTCATCAACCTTCAGGATCCTGTAACAAATATACAATTTGAAGATATCAGCAATTGTACAATAAAAACGTCCAAAATCCTAGGCCTGGAAATATACAGTACTATAGCACCAACAATTTGGCTGTGGCTAAACAAATAAGAACAACATTTTAGTTTTTGACATACATTATGAAGATTAGGAAGTTGGAGTGGGGAAAAAGAGAAAAAAACATTTCTGATGTTGCCATGAAAAAAAATCTTTCTACTGTTCAGTGTGGAATAAACCCTAACTTGTTCCAGTAGTAATAAGGATCCACAGGTTCTCTCCTATCACAGCAGATACCAATTAATAAACTTTGGTTGCAATAGCAAACACTTTCTTTTTCAAAACCATTCTTTTCCAGTTCTGGCATTCATTATCGCAATACTTAGAGCATGTTACCATAGGCAAATTGCACATTTTCTGAATTTTTTGAAGTATGACACAATGGGAAAAAAAATAAAAGTTCACGACATACTGAAACCAGAAGATTCTTTACAGTACCAGTATAGAACATTGAGAATGTTAAGTCAATTTGAGAAACAGGCTTTCTGAAATAATATAGAAATTTTTAACATTGCTGGACTTGTAAAAAAGGTAAATTCTTACACTGTCTGCTTTGGAGAGCTTCTGAATGAGTTCACTGATAGGAACAGGAGACTGTGGTAGGCACTGTACAGATGGCTGGGAACTTGACTGGTCAACAGGGTTATTTAATTTAAGTGAAAGAAGTCTAGACTTGAAAGGGACAGTTGCTTCGTGCTCAATACTGGGGATGCTGGCTCCATCCTGAAGTGATGCAACACTTTCTTTCTTAGAAAATTCCACCACAGCGTACACACCCTTCAAGAAAAAGAACACTACATGAGCCAACTTACATTCTATGATATATAATCAAGGATACAATTTTGACATTACCTGATGTGAAAAAATTATGTGTAGCCAAACGACCTAAGCAGTATATAAAACAAATACACCTAAAGAATGAAAATAAGAATGAGCACAAGGAAACACACAGAAAAGAATTTATATAGCCTTTTAATGAGGGTCATTGAAATCCTTTAAAATGCAGTCTTCTCCATCTTTTCTTAAGGAATTTGTGTGGATTACAGATTTATAGTACAGTAATCTCACCTGCTGTAAAGTAAAGTATAAGTACTTACAAAACTTTCATAGAAGAAGAAGGTATTGATATCTCCATGTCTTGATAAATAGTTCAGAAACTTTTTTTCAGTGATTTTGTGAGGGCAGCTTATAAGAACAGACCGTTCTGCTTGTTCTTGCCTTTCTTCTTGAAGCATATAAAACGATTTTCTTTCATCAACAGGTTCTGCTTGTAAAAGAAAATAATACACATAGCCCCATGAGGCCAAAAGAAAATGCCATACAATCATCTTGGATGATTTTTTTACATTTTATTAACGTTGAGTCAAGGCTAAAACAATTAACAAAGAGTAATTAAAGAGAATATGATGGTTTGAGTCTGAAAAACGTTCTGATGTTAAATGATTAAGTATTAAGTTTAGTTTTCAAGGCACTACTGTTCCCTTAACTTGCAATAATACACATATAATTTGGGGATTATCTGATCCTGCTGATTTTGTGATTGTGCTCCTGACATGCTTAAGGAAAATAGTAAAATTAGAATGTACTAATCCGATTATTAGTCTGACAGAAAAATTAAGAGGCGCTCTTTCAGAACCTTGTCATTCGTTCGGGTTAAAGTAGTCAATAATTTCATATTTTCAATACGCAATTTTCAATGGCATCAAACGTTGTATTAACATCAACAAACATCGATAGAGTTTCGCGAACTGGTGTTAGAACTTAGTCAGTTTGTACTACAATACAGTCAACACCATAAACAGTGGGACTGTTACAGATCTGACTGATATTGCTAAAATCACCCGACATATCTCAAAAATGTTTGTTTTCAATTATTCTGACAAAGCCTCATCCCTTCTCTAAAAATAAATTTAAATGAGGCACCAGTAGTTTTCGTACATAGTAGAGGAAGATAGTACATAGATATTATAAAGGATTTCACCGGCAGTTTTTTTTATTAAACGTTCACGTGGACTAAACAAGTTGTTTGCAAAAATCTAGCTCATAATCAGGTAAGTTTTCATCATTTACATTGTACTATATAAGTATTTAGGTCTAATACCAAGTTCGTTTTTCCGGCGTGTTGTTTCTTTTTTAACAGCTACATTACTTGAGCTTGTCTGTCTCCACGACGTGAAATTCAGTCTCTCTATGCTCTTCAAAGTACTCCTCCATCCTCTCATACACAACCTGCACATCCACAAGGAGGACGCCATTGCTGTACTCGGCATGAAGAGAAACGCGCCTGCGTGTTGTCTCGTTGTACGGCAAGCGCAGAGCACCGTTCAATTCCGGGAAATTCAAAATAACTTTTGAGCACAGTACGTAGAACAGTACTATAACATTAACTATTTCAAGGCCACGATGGTGGTTGGGGATCTCAGTCTCAGCCTATCATTTTCAAAGGTAGCCATTTAAAATGTTATGTAAACAAACAGAAATGTTAATGCCAGCAGCTAGATCACCCTGCAATTCCACAACTATCAGCCCACCGGCCCACTGAAACTCAGCAGAAGTGAGCCTGGTCAGTACCTAGATGGGAGACTCCTGGAAAAGGTGTTATTGGGGCTAGTAGGAGGCGCAGTCTGTGTGGATCCTAGTGCCCCGGTATAGTGATGGGGACACTATACTGTAAAAACGTGCTGTCCTTTGGATGAGACATACAACTGAGGTCCTCACTCCCTGTGGTCATTAAAAATCCCAGGGCATTTCTTGAAAAGAGTAGGGGTGTTAATGCAGTGTCCTGGCCAAATTTCCCCCTGGCCTTTATCAATCATGGCCTCCTAATAATCCCCATCTGTGAATTGGCTTCATTACTCTGTTCTCCTCCCCACTGATAGCTGATGTGTGGTGAGCGTTCTGGCGCATCATCCAGGTGGGGCTGCACATTGATGGTGGTGGAGGGGAGTCCTCCTTGGTAGAGTGTCCAGAAAAGAGCTATGACATGAAAGTGTAAGAATTATTATTATAATCATAAGGTCAATTTCAGTTAAAATGATCATTTCACTGAAATTCAGTTCGATATTATCGTGATTACTGATGTTATAATGAAGCATATGAAACTGACCAACGTGCATTTTTGTGACTGATTATGCACTGTGCATCAAAAGACATTTAACTGTATATACGATTTTAGAAAAAGAATGCATACAGATTTGGGACATTTATTAAATGGTTTTGGTGTCATTTTGGTTTTGGTGTAATGAGTGACTGTGACTGTAACAGCTGAATTAACACTTAATCACCGCATGAGTGAAAAAAAATGATTGGGCACTTGTGAAGATTAAACCTCTTAAATGTCAAGTCTGGTGTGAATCAAGAAAAAAACAATACAGACAGGATCTAATATGCAAACCAATGTCCAGTCTATGGGGGGTTCTCAGCCAGTAAGACATTGTCTCTGCAAGACCTTACACACAATTCATCATTGAGGAACCTTGATCTCGACACCTTGCCAAGATCGATGGGAAGGTTCCGATGTGATGTTAAGGATAGGAGTGTCAAGTATTTTTTAATTAGAAAATCTCCAAAAAATATTACCCGCCAAAGTATTTAAAGTCTATTATAGTATATTGAACTGAATTCTAAAACAAAGAAGATGGGACTATAGAAAAGAGCATGGTCTTCATTTTAATAGCACATCTGGCCAGGTGTTGCTCTTGAGTCAAGGTGTGCTTCCCACTGGGAGGAACATTTAGGAGCTTGTTAAAACAAATATATTTTAATAGATATTTATTCCGTGGTTAGAAGCCATAGCCTGTTTTTAGATGACAACACAAACAGTGCTGTTGAAAAAAAGAGGCTGGCCAAGAAATGTACTGTGTGTTGAATAAAAGATACTTATAAAGGTGGTGTCCTTTTTCTAAGTGAAAGGTGTGGATCAGTGTGTCATAGCAAACACACCAACATCAATATTGGTGATCAGATGGTACACAATGCTGTTTTAGGACGTAGTATCTGGGTGAGCTCTGTGTTGCCCATGGAAACATATTCTCTACCACTCAGTTTTTGTATGCGGGCCACATTCCACAGCTCTGTGGAGAACAGATTTTGTGATAGTTATTTGAGCTGGCAAGCTAACAGTATAGGTATTGTGTGTGTCTGAATGGATATAAAGGTCAGAGATAAAAAAAATACAAAGTTTCTTATTTCATTTGCGTTTTTAAACAGTTTTTTTTTATCCTAAGGAGGGAGATTTACATACAACAACATTTTTTCGAAATATTCGGCATACAGTACGTAGATAAAATCGTTAAATACGGTGTATGATACAATATATAAAGGACAGCCTATTAAAACAAACATAAAATGTTATGTTGTTGTTATACAACACAATCACACACACAATTAGGATAGCTGAGGCAAATTTTGCAATAACTGGTAATCGTGTATTGAACCCACTTAAAACGGGTTTGTTTTGTGCACCTTAACTGAAAGAAAACCCACGGTGGTTGAGTCGGTGCGATTTCAGCCCCAGACATTTCACGCTTTACTTGTAGATACTGTAGGAATGTTGCACTTGGAAATTCGAAGGTAAATGGCAAATGTAACTTAAATCCAGTTACCAAAAGGATATGTATTAAAACGTGGGAAAAAAACGAATTATCCGGATTTTTTTTTTGCAAGGGCTGTACACTATTTTTAAACATAAAATTAGTAGTTCGGCATTGAATTAGTTGCCTGCTCCTGCTGCAATTTAGTTCGCCAAGTGCTTAGTCTTTTGTACAAGTCCACAAACCGTACGTCATGTCGTTTTTTTTAACTTTCAAAAGGTCTACGCGCAAAAACACATGAAACGGAAAGTTCCTGTCCATTGGAGGTCTTGGAGTAGGTGGGGTTCTTATAAGCCAGAGGAAACATTTCTCAACACTGTACCATTGACGTAAACAGAGCAGCTAACATTTACTTGTCTTATCCTTGTGGTGAATTCAGAGCAACACCTGGCATTTACAGGCTACATTTAAAAAGTTTTCTTTAAAGCTTTTAAAAGTTTCTCGTGTAGCTACGCCATAAAACTGTTGTTTTGATTCAGTCGCTATCATTGCTGTGGTGACTGCTTGCTAATACTAATATACTACACTGAAAAGCCTCTGGGCAGCCGTCAAACGTGCTTTTCAGACACTACGATTTATTTTCTGGTCTGGGAAACAAAAAAACGAATACGTTTTTAAAAAGAAAAATAAATCTCAATGAAAACGACATTCCCCTTTCGTGATGAAAATGTAACGCCGATAATTACGAGTGCGAGGATGTGCTTCAACTAGGGATTTTCCGTTCAAGCTGTTTTCACGGCATCAAGCAACATCGTTCAACACGCTTGGATCTTTTCTCTATACGTCAAAAGCGTAAACTGGTCACTTTTTAAAAGACTGGTTATTTGATCGAGAGCAGGACACAATATTTTGTATCGTTCCTCTACAAAACCACTGCACTTCCTCTATTTTCTGAACCTCCCCCGCTGTATCAAATAGGTCGTGCGAGCAGCAGCTGATTAAACTCAATTTGGATGACGGCTCGCTGGACTAAAGGCAACCCTGCTGCGATGTAGACTTCAAAAGGTTTAAAACGTAACTGTTGCTCTGGGTAAGTACGTTTAAATCCTTACGTTTTTTTCTATTTATGTTTAGTGTAAATGTTGTAAAATAATACACCATGACTTGAATAGTTTTTTCTCGTTATGTTGTGATTCATAACATAATTGTGCTACTGTCCATACCTTAGTAACATCACACTGACTTTGCTTGAAAATACTTCACGTTAGAGAGCATTCACCTTTGGAAATTAGGGTTTCAAGAATTGACAGGGAAGCCTCATTATGGATCGCTTTGGGATTAATAAACCTTAACCTTTCGGTGTACTGCTCGAATGGGGGTAGTTTTTCATATATTGACTGTAGAACAATATTATTTTGTTAAAACACTTGCTTTTCGCACGATCGAGGTGGCGGCGGTTGTAGTTTATATGTTTTTGTCTGTGAATGACAGTTAACACACTTAACGAGTGCAACGCTTTCCTGCTGTCGCACACTGCATACTTAAAGAAGCGGCAGACTCTTAGGAGATCGAGGTCAACTGCTTTAAAATTACTAGCTCATAATTGCTACAGACTCCCCCCGTATGCTACTTTGAAGTTATCTGTGAAGATATAGTAGAATAGGCGACTGGAGTTTGCTCGTAAGGTGGAGAATAAGCTTGAAAGCGTCCCGCCGTGTAATGAGAAGATTGCGTGGGTGGGTTACCTGGGGGTTCCCTCACAGGGATGTTCGTGAAATCCCCTTTGCTTTGCAAGGAAAATGCATCAGTTTCATCGCGTGTTCAACATCCTTTAATTCGATATGCTGTACAGTTCATTCTGCCAAACAGGCTGTGTACAGACCATGGAATCACATCTCCACCCCGCTAACCCCACTAATCGTTCCACAAATGTTTCATTTCAGGCACAGTGAAGAAAAGCGGCACTATGGAGTACGTGAATGAAAATGAAGGGATAAGACTTTTGTTAGCTCACATGAATTTGGAGGATTTTATCAGCGTTATGGGGACCTTTTATCCCGACGAAGGAGCAGAATTGTTTGAAGAGAGCCTCACCCATGAGGAAATGGACGAAAATGAGGAAATTGTGGATTCATTGGTGCCAGAAGCTAATAAAGACAACCTTCTGCTGGAAAGAGTCAGATATGGGACAGTCGCAGACCTTCTGACGTTTGCTAACCGGGTTTCAAATACACCACCGGCTGTTTTCAAGCACCAGTCACAAGAGGCGGGCGTGCTGTTAAACAAGGTACGTTGTTTAAACAGGTGAGGCCGTACAACAGCGTCGTCAATGACATCGTGGCCCAGACATTAGCGTCATTGTCGCACAGAAGACAAAGCAGCTGAAGGCAGAAAAGAGCAATTACAAAAATGCAAACAAAACAACAGGACATACAGTGACCTAACAGGACGCGTCAGTGTCAACAAGTGCAGTTGTCAGGTTGAAAAGATTGATCCATACAACTAAAAATGCCCTTGAGTACGAAGGTGGAGAGTTAGTTTACACGGCAGATTGTTCCAGTCAATGGCTCGTGCCCAAATATAGTACATGAATTGCACTTAGGAGGTTCCGTTTGATAAACGTCTTACATTGCAGGATGGTACAGAGAATTGCTGTATGTTATAAAGATAAGAAGGGGGTTTCCCTGTAAAAGGTCTGTAACTTAAATCAATGAAGCGTTTCTCCTGGTTTGGAGAGATGGTGAATCTATCAGAGAATAAATGTGATAAATGTTATGGTGGGTTGCAGATTTAGTGGCCTTTCAGTAGGCAAACAGTAATCCAAGGAGAGGAGTACAGATAGTCCAACTCCAACCAGAGGAACGCGTAAAGCAAAAGATTTGTTGTGATAAGGGAAATGATGTCTAGGCTTTAGATTGTAATGTATTAATATGACTTATGAAAATTGATGCTTTACGCATTTAAATCCCCAGATATTTATAAACCAGTATTGACATCAAACAACTCTTAATTTGACTTTAAGTGGGAAAAAAACTTATCAGGACTAGTTCAAATTATTTTTATCGAATGCCAGAAATGTAAAACTATGCGCTTCCAGGCACTTTATCTGCAAACAAGCAGTAATTGTTCCTTGATGTCCAAAACTAAGTGTATGATTGCATCTTTTAGCCCTATCAATGAAATAATGTTGCTTGCTTTGAGTCTCCGAGCAAAAATGGAACAATATGAAAGCAATAAGTAAACAAATAAATTAAATGACCCCAAAGGTGGAGTATGAAAAGAAAGGCAAAAAGGCATATGAATCATGTAGTTATTCAATCTGATAATATTAATCGTGCCACATTTTATGCAATACAAAATCATACAGGAAACTGGCCATTCATTGCATAATGAATTCATAAAGCGGATCTGATTGAATATGTTGGTGTTGTTGGTTTAGAGGTAACTGTGCAGGCATCAGGTTACTTTTACACAGTAATTTTACTAATAGAGATGGAAAACGTAGGGACCAGGAAGAGCCTTGTGGAACCCCATGAGTAATTGGAAAAGGTTGGAAAGTAATTGCAAACAGATCTGCCAGATTTTACATACTGCACACAATTTTCAAACTGTGCCAGGGAAATTTGTATTAGATAACCAATATTATTCAACTTTTAAGAAGGGCTAATTGAGTCACAGTATCAGAAGCATTAAATTAAATGATAAAGATAACTTAATGTGTGATTTTGTGTTCCACAAAATGTGGCACGAAGAATATTATCAGATTGAATAACTACTGTACATGATTCATATACCTTTTTGCCTTTCTTTTCATTCTTATTCCACTTTTGCTTACATGGTGGGGTCATTTAATTTATTTGTTTACTTATTGGTTTAATTTTGTTCCTTTTTTTACTTGGAGACTCAAAGCAAGCAACATTATCTCATTGATAGGGCTAAAAGATACAATAATACACTTAGTTTTGGATGTCAAGGAACAATTACTTACTGCTTGTTTGCAGATAAAGTGCCTGGAAGTGCAAAATGTATAACATCTGTTCAAACATCTGTTTTTTTTTCTACTCTGCTGTAATGGCTTATTCTTGATGTGCTTGGGTTATCAAATGAAAAGATGTTCTTCTCACAAGGCGCTAGATGTTGTGTGAAGCCTGTAGTGTGCTGCAATTAGGAAAGCTTGGAATGAAAGTGCAATGACGTGCACAGTTGAATAGTTGAGATTATTACATACAAAGCAACTTTTCAATTCTCATAAATCAAAACTGCAAAAAAAAAATGTCAACCAGAGATGAAATAGGCATCACTTATTTCTGCTGTAGTGTACCTGCCGAAATCCCAGATACATTTTGTTTTCATTTACCGTTACATGTGGCATACCAGACAGCAGTTTCCGAGAAGCTATGGTGAGAGACACTATGTCAAAGGTTTGCAAACGCGACATCTTCGGTCCTGTGAAAGCAGTTTTTGTGGTTATTTACAGGAAGACATGGTGGTGAAAGATGGGCGCTATCGTTTTGACTCTGACGTGCTCCTGTTTCCCTGGAAACTGACCTACAGAAGCCCTGGCTCAGAGCACATCCCCAAGGGATCTTTTGGGAAAGTCCATCTGGCTCAGGACACAGAAACCAGAAAGCGAATGGCATGTAAACTTGTAAGTGAAGACCTGAATCAGTGCCGCCCAGACTACTAATGCACAAAAAATAATGAAAAAGTGCCATTTAGGGTAACTATAACTTTGCCTTGTTGTGGAAGTAAGCCAAGTTTTGCTTCAGTCTGACAGTTGCAAAATAGTTTTCTTTAGCAGTCTTGTGCAATAAGCAAGAGTCGGTTGAAGGTGCAATCTGTAGAGGCTTTTATAACTGGACTGCTTGTTTCTGTTCACATTCACCACTTGCTGTGAGACTAGCATCCTTGTTTTGTCAGAATAGTTCTTCTGTGGGGTAGACAAAATCCAAATGAATCTCAGCTACACAATTATACATTATACAGTATACAAAACCATCTTCTTCGGTTTCGTCATAGGCTTGACTTGCTGGAAAAATAATTAAAGGAATATTTTAGGTTTTAGTAGATGCATGCTAATGTTTAGTATGTTTTTCATATATACAAACATCCTGGATGGGACGCCAATCCATCACAGGAACACAGACACAGAAACACACACACTCACACCACAGCCAAATTTAGCAGAAGCCAGTTAACCTACCATTATATTTTTGAACTGTGGGAGGAAACTGGAGCTCATAGAGGATACCCACACAAACATGGGAGAACATGCAAACTCCACACGTGTAGCAGTCCAGGATTTGAATCTAGGCAGCAATGCCAACCACTGTGCCACTGTACCATCTGAATATAAATATATTTTGAAATAAAACAGCTAGCTTACCCAAAAATGGATTGTAATGTTTAACCAGAATTTACTGAATAAAGAGAACTATAGTTATTGTAGTATCTCCTAATTGTATTTGTGCTGCAAAAGGGAAAAAATGTTTTTTTCTAGCATTTGGAGTTCACTAATGCGTTTGACCTAAGTTAAAAGTTAACTTTTCTAGGTTTGGTAGAGCACATTCAGGTGTAGCCTCGATCTGGAGATGGATAGTGACCAATGCACATGAACTTTTTAAAAACAGTAAGATGAGAGATTTTGATAAAAGATTTTGAGCAAAGCAATGGGATGTGGAAAGCACCGTAAATGCCTAAAACAAGACTGCGAACTGAAACTGATGTACTAACCACTCAGGAAGCTCAACAGAAACTCCCTTCAACAAACAGTAGAAATGAGCAGTGATTGTAAAGGAACAGCTGCAGATTAATTCATGTTGTGATATAGGGAGGGGATAAAAGGTACAATTTTCAATGCTACAGATAACTGATAGCCTAATATCAGGATTTCTAAACTGCAGTCGGAGCTCATTCTACCATTGCGTTAAGCATAAAAACACTGAAGTACCCTATACTTGTATGTATTGTAAGATATCAGCAGTATTCCAGAGGTTCTGAAAATGAAAACACCATTCAGTGATTCTGTTGTTTTATGACTTTAGGTGTATAACTTCACCCTGAATGTGGTGTGTCAGTATGCCTGTATTATCTGTCTGCCCGGCTCTGCTACATGAGTTCAGTTAGTACATACAGTACACTCTACATAATGTCCTTTATAGTTCATTGACACAGACAAACAAAACATTGGAGCAATATGGAAGTTACAGGGAGCTTTCCAAAGTGTTTAAGTTCATACACATGCAGTTATTCTTTATTTAGTCAGCAAACATAATCTTTTTTCTTGCATGAAAGCAGCAGAAGGTGGAGTTTCCTTGAAATGAACTCTACTGCTTTCTAATTCCTAACACAAGGGGATGAGGGTTAAACTGACATCATAAGCATTTTTTCTTGTTTCATCAGTAAAAACACCACTTAAATGTAATATGGTAAATACCAGCAAAGCCCAGTAAATGAAATGAAAAAGGAGTCTATCCTTACTGCAGATAATACACATTATACTAGTTTTGTTTTGCCAGTAGTCTGTAATGGATAAGAGATACATTTCTATTTTGACCCATGTGCAATCTTGGAATTAATGCTGCATCTCATGAATAAGGAAGCTATACAAGATATGCATTCTCCATATTATTTTTTAAATGACTTTACAAGGTAACTGTTTTCTGCTCTTTTTTTTTTCTTCGTGATGTGAAACAAAAAAATACAGAAGTGTACTTTCCAAGCAGAGATTTGGCAAGCGTGCTCTGAAAGGAAACCGAAAGTGCTGGAAAGGGAAAAACGCTTCTGAAAGTATAGTGGGTGGATTGGAAGGGAGACTGGGGATGGTGATTCCCGAAGGGCAACCTGTGTAGATAATAACTTGTGTAGAAATCTCTTCTTTATTCAGTGACGGCAAGTCTTTCCTTGTGCTCTGTGTCTTCTAGATTCCCGTGGAGCACTTTAAGCCAGCGGATGTGGAAATCCAGGCTTGCTTCCGGCATGAGAACATTGCCGAGCTTTACGGAGCCCTGCTGTGGGACCAGACGATTCACCTCTTCATGGAAGCGGGAGAGGGGGGCTCTGTACTGGAGAAGCTGGAGAGCTGTGGCCCCATGAGGGAATTTGAGATCATCTGGGTCACCAAGCAAGTCCTGAAGGCCCTGGAGTATTTGCATTCCAAGAGTGTTATTCACCACGACATTAAACGTAAGCTGTTGTGTCGGTCCGATTGCATCAAAGCCCATCAAGATCATCAAGAACACGATCAAATTTGTGTTCTGTGAATCTGATCAGAACAAAACATAGTACTTCTCTTACATGACTCTGAAGGTTTAATAAATGCATATGATGCATATATACTACCATCTCTGATTTTTTATGAATGGGCAAATATCAGTATTATTTTAAACAGTTTTACCAGAAGAGTAATCATTTTTCAAAACCAGAAGTCGAATGGAATAAATTAGTAATGGGAAGATTTAAGGATTTAGTGGTGTGTGTCAAATTCATTATATAATTGGCACTTTTGCACAAGACTTGGTCAGATTATTTTACATTTCTGTTAATTGGTTATATGAGGAAATACAGTATGCAGATATCCAAAAGTGTCGTAGTCTGTTATTTAAGTGCAGTTTTTTTAGTTGATCCAAATAATGGAAGACAACATTGTATGTGAATATGAAACGAATAGAGGTCAATTCCACAATAGAATGTAAATAGAAAAGAAAATGCACAGTGTTTCAAAAACAGTATCTTCTTCAGGCATTGCACATATCAAGTAGTTGAAACACTGTGGTAAAACACATGCAGCAAGCTCCACTACTGAGACTTTTGTTTTCTTTTTTTAATACTTTATCATGATGGAATTAACCTCTACCAGTTCCTTTAAAGCTCTCACTGTAATCTCTGTGTGTGAATATGTGCTATTGTGAGGTAGAAGAGATTACATACATTTAGATTGTACCTCCTTGATTAAGTCAGATAAAAAATAAACTTTTATTTCTGAAACACTGCTGAACAGAAAATTAAATCAATCTGGCTCAGATCCATACCACGTTTGTTAATAGTAAAGCTGTATCAACACATGCTTTAAAACGTTGAAGCCAATTAAGGCCAGTAGAGCTTGGTAAATTATTGACAGAGGGCAGTAAGAAAAGTTCAGCAATAATTATTGTAAATGTAGTAATGCTACACTCCCTGATGCTGGAAATCAGTGGTTTGAGTCTCGTGTTTCCTTCCTTTTGTCAGCATATAAAAATGTACTGTGTAGTGGTGGAATGTAGACTTGCTGGCTTCTGGAAATTCCAGATGAGCTTCAATGAAATTAGAACATTGAAATATTAGTTATAGCATGTGACTGAGGGTGGTGATGTTTTTTTTTCATGTCTGTGGCTCATTCTTTAAAGTACTTTGTTTTATATTCTTCCCTTGGGCATGTTCAGTCTTAAGGACTTTTTTTTTACAATAGTGTCTACATTGAAATCTTTGAATTTGAATGAAGGTTCTGTGGTTATTCTTGTGATGTTGTTTGCCCTGGTACTGCAGCTGCATTCTGTATGCAAGGAAATTATTTAATAACAGGCACGTTGCTTTAGTAGTGGACAATTACAAATATTTTTCAACGCGTGCTGAGCTAACAGTATTGTTTAAAAGATATTCAGAGTTCAGTTGCCTTACTGCTCTGAAACATACTGTTCGGACGGCACAATTGAGTTCTCTTTTTAAACTACTGCTGTGCACCGCTGTGAAATGTCAGCTTGATTGAAATTCCATTACTGGAGAGCTCGGTCTGACCTCTGTTTTTCCTGTTTCCATTACAGCCAGCAATATAGTGCTGATGTCCACCAAAGCTGTTCTGGTGGATTTTGGCCTCACTGTCCAAATGACGGAAGATGTCTACATTCCAAGGGATCTTCGCGGGACTGAGGTAAGGGATGCTGTTTGACAATGTGGCTTCAGTACTTGGAAGAAACCAGGAAGAAAGCCGCTCTGAGTCATTAACAGTCAGGGCTTGTAAAGGCTGAGAATGGCTGTCACCTCTGAGGTGATTCATCTGCTGGATATCCGCTGGGTGTTTTTATGTGGCTAAACTGATTAGTAATAAATGTATATCTCTAAAATGTAAAGGGACAGAAAGAAATAACTATTGTAATATTAATTAAGCAACGTGTAATAAAAAGATGTACTGTAGGTTACTATATGACTATATTGAATAGTTCGTCTGTTTGTAATGTTATGTACCCTGTACTTGCAGAAGGCATTGAATGGTCAGTGTTTACAAGAGTTTATGCTGAGATATTGAAGTTTATTTCCACCTTCTTTTTCCCCTCATTTCTATGGATTGATGCCAATAAATGGGTCAGAGAGGTTTTAATGGTTTAAATACACTACTGTAGCTCTCCTCTCTACCCACTTTGCCATGGATGTCTTTGTCCACTCAAGTGAATGGCAGCAGTGGTGACCAGGTGTCCGGGTGTTAATAGCAAGACGTCTGACATGTTTTAAGGGGAAGTCTTGGAGAGAGCAAGAGCGTTGTGTGTAACTGCCAAGGGGAGAGAGGTTTTTGGGGTTGAATAATGTTTCTGCCTTGACATTATAGCAATTGGTGGTGGTGGGTGCTGTTTTAATTGTACTGAAAGAAGGACTGAAGATTTGGGGTTCACATTTGAGTTCGAAATGGAAATGCTAAAAAGGAAGGTCTGCCGTGGAAGGAGCTCTGCCAGCTGATAGACTGGGCGTTGTTTTTGCAGATGTACATGAGCCCCGAGGTGGTTCTCTGCAGAGGTCACACAACGAAGGCCGACATTTACAGCCTGGGCGCCACGGTCATTCACATGCAGACAGGCAGCCCTCCCTGGGTGAAGAGATACCCTCCTTCTGCCTATCACTCCTATCTGTACATAGTAAGTCTCGTTAGTATTTTTGTTTTCCTGTGTTTTGTTAGATTGAATGCCTGATTTGATGTGCACCAGTAATGCAGACACATACACAGTATGAAGGCTGTATTCCTGCCAGGTTCAAGGCTGTAATCCTGCTGTAATCCAGAAGTTAGTATTTCACGATCATCAGCGTGTTTGTGCTTTGTCTTTCTGTAGCCATCTTCATGTGCCTCAGTCATTTCAGTAGACTGTCTCATTTTATTTCTCCGCACATGTTGCAATCAACACCTTTGCACACTTAGTGTGTACGTTCCATCATAAGGTGGAGATACAATCTTGTGACTGCTGCAAGTGTAGCATTTTGGTCATGTTTTGTTTTTGTTAAGCTGTTTCCATTATAAAAAAAAATGTTCTCTCTTCACTTTGCTGTGGGTGGGTAGGGGGTGTTAAATTTACTTTAAAAAAAAGAAGCTGAGAAAAATGGAAAAATATCATTTCAATTCCCGTTCACAAGTCATTACCCTCTGGTTTATTTAGTGTTTTGTTGTAACAAAACTATGCCCCTTTTCATTGGTTTACAGTTTTTTTAAGAATGCATACTAAGGGTAACAGTAAATAACACAGTAGAATAGATTTTGTGAACTGAGGCCAGAGTTCTAAAATCATTCTTTCTAAATGTTTTTTTTTCATTCTTTTTCTCAAATCCTGTTACCCATCTCCACTTTCAGTACATTCTCAGACAGCTGGTTCTGCTTTTTCAAGTTACTGAAACCAAAAATACCACTATTTTGAAATTGTGCTTTTCCATTACTGCTTTCAGTTGTGTGCATGCAGAAAATAGGAAGTGCTTTAATTCAACAAATTAATTGTGAGGTGAACAGGACGATGTAAACTTGAAATGTTTCTTTGTTAAATCCTGTGTGCGCTTGACTTATTGTGGTTTTTCTTATGAATTTAACTGAAAGGAAGAAAAATATTGTGCAGCTCCCATCCCATAATAGCTTAAAACAAAAGGGAACAGAAAAAAAAAGGGACTTAGATACTGTAGATATTTCCACTGCGTATTTAGGAGGGCCAGAAACTCCCTACATAAGTGGATTGCTGACAGATTTCCCTGGGTTGTGCTTTTGAAGGGCTTTAAACCCAAGAACAGGAGTCACTATCTGACCCAAAGTGTTGTGGGAGTATTGAACAAGCTACCCAGTCATGCTGCTGAAGCCGTTACCCTGGTTTCTGTCAAGAAACAGCTGGGCGAGATCCTTGGATCCATTTAGCGCTAGCTGTTCCAGTACGTAGCAGCATCAGTATGTGTAGGCTGCAAAGGAACAAGTAAAGGTTTATTTCATGCAAAAGAAACATGTTTGGCTGTGGAGTCTTTGTCGGGTGTGAGAGAGAGAGGGAAGTCAGCAGGTGATATAGCGTAGGAGAACAAAAGCCGGGAGAGAGGAGAGGTGGCGGGAGCAGGGGGGAGGCAGCATGGGCACTCAGGTGGTGCGAAGTCGAGAGGTGAAAAGAGGTGTGATGTCAAAACCTGCAAATGAAAAGAGAGAATTAGAAGGAAATGAGTTGTTGAGAGAAGGGGGAAGGAGTGATCCTAGTTTCAGGATAATTTTGGTTTCGGCTGTCTTTCTGCACACACCCAAAGAAGGCTCCACAGATGAAACGTTGTGTTTCCTTTCTTCTCTTTTCAGCAGGGAATCAACCTTTACTTGTTCCATTAAGCACCGACTGCCCAGCAGGCCAGGTGGGCCGAATGGCCCCCCCTTGTTTCTATAACCCTTCTCGTGCTTTCCAGCCCTGACGGCACGCCCCTCTCGTTTTCTCCCCCGGGCAGATCCACAAACAGGCCCCGCCGCTGGAGGACATTGCCGAGGACTGCAGCGCAGCCATGCGGAGGTTCCTGGAGGGGGCTCTGGAGAGAAACCCCAAGCAGCGGCGCTCGGCCGCCGAGCTGCTGCGGGACGAGGCCGTTAACCCCCCGCGGGCCGATCAGCCGCGCTGCTGGAGCCTGGACTCCGCCCTGTGGGAGGGGACACACCCCATGCTGCGCCAGCAGAGCCAGGTGGCCGACTCCACCCAGGGTACGTCCACCCCTCACTCTGTGCTGCTGCTCCTCCTCCAGGCCAGGGGGGCCGTCCCGTGGTTTTCACGAGATGACTGAATTCCAGCTGGTTAAAGCGATTGTGAGAAATTTTGAACAAACTGTTCTAAAGGAAGATGACGTAATCATTCCGGGTACTGTTCCCTGCTAGTCCGGTAAACTGTAAATCTTCCTCCTGGGTCCCAGTTCCAAGCTCCTCCTGAATATGTTTCATTCCACAAGCTGCCTTTGATCCTGGGTTGTACGTCACGTTTGAGGAGATTGGATCGAATTAAATTCAGCATTATTTCACTTTGCGCAATCGGATGTAGCATTCGGTGGTCCAGAGCAGGACTGTCAACCTTTTCTGCCTGGGGAACCACCTTTGAAGAAAGACTCCAATGCAAAGTGTGTAAAAAACAGCCACATAAATAATCTTACTATCTGTTCTGAAGTGCGAAAAGCAGGCGTGCAGGTCAGCAGGTTTAACCATCAGCACTCTCACTCCAGATCCACCGTGTGAGGGTGTTGATTTTACAAGGTGCTTGATTTGGGATGTTATGCCTCACTTTGTGGGACGTCCTGGGCAGTTGTGTAGAGAGGTGTCAGCCAGTGCCTGGGAAACAGCAGCTTGACCAACGTAATTTGCCCCAACGTTTGTTACTCCACATCCCTTCCTAGTGACGTCTGCTGAGGTTACGAGTGACACTTTCCGTCATGCTGCTTTAGTAATGAAATGACAAATAAAACCCAATGAATGTTCTGTCTCTGGTTAATTTTAATCACAAAGTTGGGTTCTTGAGCCTCTGCAGTATGTGCATGTCTGGAGGAGGGGGTGAAGGGAGAACAATCTACCTTCTGGGATATTTGAAAGAAATGATTGGTACTGTATATTACGCATTTGACTGGGCTGGTTTCATACTTAACACAGAGCAATGGTATTATGTCTATGCTTCGGACACTAAATCGTAATTATTATTTTTTTCAGACTCATCTATATGCAGCAATGAAGACTCTATACACCTGAAGAGAAAGGGATCCCTGTATATTGACCTGGGTGCCCTAGCAGACTACTACAACATAGTAAGAGGGCCCCCAGCTTCTGAGTACGGCTAGCTCGCAGACACCGGCCCTCCAGCGCAGGAAGGCCTGCTCATGAGGAAGGGGGGAGGTGCCAGTCGATTAGAATTCGACAGGGGCCCAGAACATTTACTGGGGTGACTTGCGGAGTCAGTGCCTTGGAAAGGCCTGCCCCTGTGCTTGAGGGGCAGCTGAGTGGAATGTAGCCCATGGTGAACAAGCTGGACCCATGGTTTTGAGGGACGTTCTCATATAACAGCATTTGAGGACGCTTCCAGGCATTAAGACAGCGTTATGCATGGTATAATGTGATGTAATACGTATAAAATCAATAAACCTATAAACTTTTAAACACAGAATAGTGCACTATAAAAAATGTAGCTATTGTCAGTAACTACTGTTTCAGAGGTACTAGCAATGCTTGGGGATATCGGTAGATAATTCTCGTGTGATGTGTACAAATCAAATATTATGTTTCTAATAGAAATGATTCATGCTGATTCATTGCCTATCACCTAGGCAAACAATGATCTGCCTCTTTATATTGCTTCTAAATACAAGGTTAGCTTGTGTTTACGTACTTGTTCCTATGGAAGAGACACTTTTGTATTTGCTGTGCAGGTTGCCTAAAACTGTTTACCAGGCAATAGGTTTGTGTAATAACAGAGTGTACTGGCTGTGTAGCTTTCAATGTACATCCGGTGAGATGAAAATATTAATCCTTTACATGTTTGGGATTTGTGCTTGTGACATGGATAAATGTTAAAGATTAAAGATTCTTTTGTAACATCATCTGGGCAGAGTTTTTTTTTTTCCTTTGTATTTTAGTGAGCTACAAATACATAATAAAAAGTAGCATTTCCGTCCTGTTTTTTTCTCTTTCACAAGTGGGCATGTTTCGATGACTTTGATGACGAGAATATTCCCAAATCTTTACAAAAAACTGTCCGACACCAGCATTACTACCCTGTAGCCTGCTCCCGTCACATCTGGGAGGCGAAGCTAGGCAGAGCCTGGATAGTGCTGGGATAGGAACTGCCCAAGAAAAAACAGGTCACAGGTTTAAGTAATATTAGAGGACCAATAGGTGGAGCTCTTCCTTCTGGACTACAATGAACAAAAGAATGTCCGAGTATGGTGAAGGGGAACATCTGTGCTGTAGGACTGTGGGATGAGATGTTAAATAGAAAGTGTCCTGTCTATTTGGTCATTAAGAGTGAAAGCCACAGTGCTTTTCATAAAAGTGGGGGTGTTAGCTTATGGCTATAATTCAATCGGTGAAGTAATTTTTCCCTTCTCTACCTGAGCTACATTATAGTGGGGGTGCTGGTATAAAATGAAGTATCTGAAGTAGGTCCCTTCATTTATCTAAAGTATTTTGGAATCCTTTAGGATAAAAATCATTATATACGATGCCTATTCACACTCTTTCCATAGAAACACGATTACTTTTCAGAATGTTTCAGAATGAGCATTTGTTTTTCACTTGAACGGTGATCGCAAACCAGAATAAAAGATCTCAGTAGCATGATTGATCTGTCTGCAGCTTAAAGTAAAAAGAAAACCACATTTGTCTACAGTAGCTCTATATCACAGGCACACATGCGATGTGAGAATCTGTTTCCCTAATTCTGAACAGAGTGTCAAATATATTGTACATAAATATCTAATTGCACACTGTCCACATTTGTAGATCCATCTATTATCAAAAAGCTGAATATCCAGGTGAGGGTTGCAGGAATATAAAGCATATCCATGTTACAAGTGAGAGAGCAAACAAAGTTATATATAATAAATCCTTTAATATCTATTATATTTCTTATTTAAGAGTAATCATCTTTTCCTGCTATAAGTTGTTTTCTTTACTTTTCAAGTCTTGAATGCATCACACATTTAAAACAAGTTTCCAAATCTTTTGTAGTCTTTAGTTTTGGTTGAGTTTCCAAATCTGTTTGTAGTTTTTTCCCTATTCGTCTTTGCCTGACTACCAATGATGCTGCTAAGTTGATACTGAGTGTTCTCTGAGCTGTTATCTGTTAATAAAGGGGAAATATATTTAAAGAGGAAGTTAATTTTCCTAGTTCAGTTTCAGTTAATAGAATGGTATACGTACTGTATTATATTAGCCTAAAGCTTTACATCAACCGGCACTACAAATAAAAAGTTAGATCCTTTTTTTCTTCCCTACTGAGTAATGTTATGTAAACTGCCGATCTCTCATTGCATGCTGTTACTATGCAAATGCTATCTTTTTGCATGAATAATTCCCAACTCTGTCCTTTATTTCATGACTTAAAACAAAACAACCTTCTCTTCTCTGCTCTTAGACTTTGCTTTGCATTTGTGATGTACTGTCTTGGACATTCATAGGAATGTTTTCGCTTCTTAACATGTTGGGACTTTCACTTTAAGATATTCTTGTCTTTTAAATAGAGCTTAAAATGCACAGTATTTTGCATAATGAGAACAAAATAGCTGGAAAAGAAATATGAAGAGAGAGCTTGGGCTTCAGAAACAAGGGAGTCAAATGCTTTAACCGATCAGTGCTTTGATACTGCATGCACTGAAGTGTCATTCCTTCAAATTTGCCACATCCGAAACAACAAGAAAATATAACAAGGAGACAAGTATTCGTTTTTATTTAATTTGTCTAAATTTTCAATATAGACCTTGTAACTTTGTAACATTGTGTAATCATGTAATATATACTGTACATTAAATGAAAAAGACACACTGGCATTGCTCACAGTCTGCTGAATGTAGAATTTGTTTTTGAAAATGTAGTTAATATGCGATTAATGAAGAGTGCAGAGCTCAATGGACGGAGCAAAGTTCGCTATCTGTAAACAGACAGAATCTCCATGGCTATATGAAAAAAGATCACCTTGAATGGAAAACCGAATAATCATTCCATTCTGTCCACCTCCTCGTTGATTCAACTGTGGGAAGAAAACTGGAGAAGTGTTTTGACACATGTGGCTTTCCCATTAGAATAAGAAGTGCTGTTATGAAACAGTGGCATCCTACTGAGTTGAAGTTTGTATCTCTTTACAAATTTCACAAAGTGGAGATTACGATTTAAAGACAAGTGAAGAGCCAAGGTCATTCAAGTCTTCCACTTTTAAGTCACTTGCTCATTTTAGAAGGCAAGGTTGCCTCAATCACAGGATTTGTCTTTTCCAAACAGACTCAGGGAAACAGAATGAAGGAGAAATGGAACCTGCAATTAACCTGTAATTAGAACAAGCCCCCTCTAGTATGATAAATTATTACCTTTGTGCATTCACACATATTCCTTCTCTTTACCACTGCATACAGGAATCTTGACTCAGCTTGCTTAAAGCATGGATTTTGTTTTTATATGCATGTGCAAATCAGTCAGGCCATTTACACCCTGTTGATCGACTTCCTGAGGGGTAGAAAGTGAGGGATTAAAAAAGAAACCGTCCTACACAGAGTACAGTAGCTCACACGAAATAAGTTTAAGGCATACAGTACATGCAAACACAAAACTTGCAAAAATAAAATAACATTGAAATCACTTGTGATGAAGGAACTGTTAAAAATTGGCCGTACCACTGTGCCCTTAAAAACATGATTTATTAAAGAAACTCAAGAGTTTTCAGCTTGTACACCACAGTGTGTTACTGCTGTATTTCCAAAGATTTGTTAGGAACGTTAAAAGGACACAAACCTCTATTCTGTGTAAACCTGCATTCATTTCTTAAGATGATGACGATGGCAATAATAATTGTATTTCTTTAGTCTGGGAAACCCTGGTTTAACATACTTCTTAGATATTTGGTCTAACATACTTCTTTACTTCTTTTAAATCTATACTAAAGGATAACTTGCTTTAAACACAGGATTTTCATTCATAGAGTAATTTAACTTTCACTTTCTAAATTGTAAATTTCCCTTTAAAAGGCTTAATATTCCATTAGTTAAAGAAAACAAGAATCAAATCTAACAAAATAATTGACATATTTTAAAAAGGCATAAATAAAACTGTGGCCATTAGCTTTTTAAAATTATTTTTAATACCTAAACAATATAGGCCATGATACTATATGCACAAAAACTTTAGAGTTCCTTTAAATTACTGGAGTGTTTTGTATGTTTTCCCAGTACCATGTGCTTGCTCTGGTTTGGTCTGTGACATGATTTGGCAAATTATCTTGTACAACTGGTTCACTACCAAGACAAAAATATATTCCTTCTATTTATTCACTGCTGAACTGTGGCTTCAGAAGCCTATTTTATTTATGCTACCTATTTTGAAAGTGTTTGTTTTCTGGTAATTGCAGAATTTTTTTGTATACGATTTTTTTAGCATGTTCTGCTCACTATTCAAGACAATATCGGGCAGGAAACCACACATCGATATTTCTGATGATTGTTTATAACTCCCACTGTCTTACATCTTATTTGTAAGAGCAAGAGGCACAGGCAAGTTGGAATTTTCAAGCAGACATTTTGAGTTTGTAAGAGCGAGATTCTTTCCCCCTTGAATATGATTTCACAGAAAGTGAACTTCAATGTGGTTAAGAAGTGCCATTGTTACTGTGATGTAAGTGGTTATAAGCTAGCCCACGCTTCATGTCACGGAATGACTAAGCCCGGCTGTCACGAATGCACACATATCCTGTGCCTGAGGACAGGGGGCTATTTCTGGATTCAGCCTGTTCCTGGTTGCTGAAAATACCGCATTTACATTTAAAAAATATTTGGCAAACCCATCCTTTTTTAAGAGTCAATACCCATAGTCGGGTAGAAAACCTCTCCAAAACGTCTTACTTAACCACAATATTAATTCAATAGAAACCTGCAGCATACTGCATTATTTTTTGGATGAACTTGTTTTTCAATTTGTATTTGTACCACTTCTCCAACAAGGCCCTTTTTTTCTGAAGCCGTCTGAGTGAAGTAGCTTGTTCAGCGAGCCCCCACTCAAATGTAAAATCACAACTTTACAGTTACAGTACAGAGCCCTAACCACTGCCTCACACTGCTAGCCGGAGTAGTAACCTTTTGCATGAGCACTTGTCTTCTGATGACATCTCATGCAAAGCGGGACATCCCCTCTCCCAGCAGCAGGAGACGATTTCAGAGAAGACTCCGCGGTGACTTGTTGTACCTAGAAGTGGCCGAGTGGAAAACCGCGCGTCGCTCACGGAGGGCAGCCGGAGGAAGTCAGCTCGCCCTCGAGTGAGGCCACTGCTGGAGCTGCACGGACGACAAGGGAAGTACAGATGAAGCAGGAAGCAGGAGAGTTTAAAGGCCAGTAAGTGGGAGGGGGTTCAATAATGACTTAATGAATATTGAATTAGTCAACCAAATGGTGAATTTCTGGACTCTGCACAGTCAGTTTCAGTTTCAGCTCTGGACTTTAGCTGAAAATAATATGTATATTATATATAGCTATTATTATCAGCATTATTATTAGTAGTAGTTTTAGTAGTACTAAGCAGCAGCATTAAAATGTTAAAAAAAAGAAAAAAGGGGACATTTATACCATCTTGTCTTAATGAGGGCAGACAAAGATAGAAAGAAAGGAATATTTCTAGTCCATCAATTTAAGCACTTTGGTAAGAGGAAAAAAAGAAAGGTTATACCGTCCCTCCCTCACAGAAGCAGATCTGCTGCTCTTGCCATCTCTGGTGCTGGAGAGCTGGGGGTGTGTTACAGGTATTCCCTGACCACACTGTGAGTCACACTGCACACTGAGCGGCTGACTGTAAAGATGAGATTAGCATGATTAAATAAACAACAGGCATATAATTCTGTTTCCTTTAGCACAAGTCATACTTGCAAATAACAACTGACTACACATGAGTGCATACATACAGTACACCCACTTCTCTAAGACGAGTATTTCCCCCAGGTTCCCAGTAAATTAAAAAAAAAACACTGAGTAGTTTTGACTTATGAGAATAGAATGGGTGTGTCTTAAAAAAGGCATATACGGCCACAGGGAAGGTAATAAACACAGAATTGCCCTAAAAACCCTTATCTTCTCTTATTCTTGCTTATATGTTTGACAGTTTCCATTAATGATACTGCATCTGATTTTCTTAATGGGCATTATGTTGTAAAACTAACAGGATGAAAAGCTACAACTGTTATATTGGAGTGAGATTCTTTTTTTACCTCTCATGCCATAATGCTGCATTTCTAAGGAACCACTGAGTTTTCCTTGCGATCTTTACTTTTCTTCAACCACATGAATCTTTCCTTCACTGCTGCTCAAAGACTGTCTTCTTACCACGGCTGCCTTTCTGACACAAGTATGGAGGACAGAGCTGTTGCACTGACAGCCGCAGAAACATCCTGTTTACTGCCATTCAATCACACAGTCACCTGTCACAAACTGACCAAAAAAGATCAATGTGCACATACAGTATCACCAGCTCTACAGTTCTTGACTGAAACAGCACGCAGCAAAACAGGGACCCATAACAGCTCAGTGATTTGGCCTCTTGGGTTTGCCTCTGAATGGGATCACTTTGGATTTGCAAGGTGCCTGTGTTTTCAGACAGAAACTGAAAGATGTTCCAGTCCATAGCTCCATTAAGAACTGGTTAATGGACAATACACAGAAGGAGTTCAAGTGCGTATCTGCGTCAGCATGCGTAGGCTACAAAGGAACAAGTTAAGGTTTATACCATGCAGAAACGAGAAGAACAGCTTTTCGGCTCTGGAACCTTCTTCCTGAAGAAAGGCTCAACAGCCGAAATGTTCTTCTCTTTCCAGCGTGGAAAAAACCTTTACTTGTTCCTTTGCAGGAGACAGAAGGTACACAATAGGGGTATATGCTCTAATTAGAGTGATGTAATTGTTGGAGTGTGAATCTTTATTAGGCTCAATGCTCTTCCTAGTTTATGTTAATGATTTAGATTTCTCATTAAATGTGCAGATGACACCAAACGACAGTAGGAGGCTGAGCAAACACCGAAAAAGAAATAAAAAAGTCAAAATGTGGGCTAAGTCATTTAATGAAGACAAGCGCAGGGTGTTGCCTGCAAATAACACACTTATAAACCACAAACAAATAGGAAACACTCAGCTTGAAGAGGCTGCCTATGAGAATGGCTTGGGTGTTTATGTAGATATTTTCTTCTTCCAGGCAATGTGAGACAAAAGGAAAAGGCAACC
The DNA here is from genome assembly GCF_055471065.1 of Atractosteus spatula. NCBI lineage: Eukaryota > Metazoa > Chordata > Actinopteri > Semionotiformes > Lepisosteidae > Atractosteus > Atractosteus spatula. The sequence continues at coordinate 21,247,599 of NC_142711.1, read as the reverse complement.
AGAATGCGAGTTTTTATAGTATGTAAGTGTATAATTTGGGCATAAAGTGTGGCTCAACCAGTGAAATGGTAGCCAGCCACCCCTTGGTCGCTTGCAGGGTTGTGATCGCGTCTATGAGGGGGCGCCACTATAGGCCAGTGCTGCCTGACGTGTGTTAAAAGACGAGTGGCTCAATGGTACCAAACAGGTCTGAAGAGTCTGCCCACACTTCTTCATTGTCCCCAGTGTGTGTTTGCAGGGTTTCTAGCCAGGAGCTGGTCATTCCAAAAATTGAACAGGTATAAGAAGGCTCCACGGCCGAAACGTTGTGTTCTCTTTCTTCTTTTTTTCAGCATGGAATAAACCTATTACTTGTTCCTTAACAAACAATAATTGCATATTTCAAATTTAGAAAAATGTGCAGAATTCAAGTCAAGTCCTCCTACTGTATGTTAAAACAAAATGTCATATACTTACACAGCACTTCTAAGGCCTCATTTAGAATAAGCTGCATAATTATGGTTACCACGATACAAGAAAGACATTGCTCTTCTGGAATGAGTAGACATTCGACACAAACGCCTACATTAAAAGTTTTTTTTTTCTCAGAAGCAGCCTTTTCATAGCGCAATCAGGTACAGTACCTTCCTTATCTCAAAGGAATATCCTACACAGGCGGGCTAAAAGAATTTCAACTTTTTAATCTTGAACAGAGAACAAGTGGCACAATTCAAGAATTCAAAGTCCTCAAAGACATTAAATAGTTCATCCTGTCAACTTCATTGACAGCAGAAGACACAAGTGGAATCATGTGAAAGTGCTGTTATAACTGAAAACAGGAGGCAATTCTTTACACAAATGCTTGTGGGAGTATGGAACAAAGTTCCCTTGCAATATTGTTGAAGCTGATACCCTGCATTCTGTCTGGAAACTCCTGGATAACATTCTTTGATCAGTTAGCTACTGAATTAAAATTGAGCTACTGAAGGTGGGCAAAATGCTCCCCTCCTGTTTGTATCCAGTGAAGCTTGCTGGTTTTAACAGTGGACTTGTCAAAGAAGAGACTTCCCAGTCCTCATCCCCCATATCCCCCAGCGACCTCACATAATCAACAATTGACAACACTAAAACTGCAGGAGAAAAAAAAGAAAAATAATTGGTAAGAATTCTCTGTCCCTCCCAAAAGAATAAACCTTCCTACTGTACACAGGGTACAGTTGCTGAGACTTTCTTGCTGTTAATGGTGGACTAAGACCACGTCCTTGCTACTGGCTGAATACATTGGCATGCATTCTTGTGTTTTTGTTGGATTATCTAGTACTACAATATCCCCCACCACATTACATATGAATATTGGACACGCACACATGAACGCAGTTACGATTTAAGTAATTCTGGACTTGATCTCCCCCTGGTGGAAAAGGTCCGTAACAACCAAAATCCACCCACTTGTCTGGACGTAAAAGATCATTCACAAGCATTACACGGATTTGTTAACTTTATGTATGCTTTAAAATGTATCTTTCAACTATTTAAAAAAACCTTTTCTACATAAAGCATTAAAGTTTTAAAATTAGGAGATTATATTAACATACAGTACAAAATCATCATGCATCTCCATCTTTAAATGGTGTTTATGGAGTTGTCCTGTACTATTTAAACGTAAGCGGTATTACTGCTCTTCCTTTCTCGGGAACTTTAAATTTCTCCCTGGGATTAATTTTAGGATTTCAGATCTAGAGAGCTCTCTAAAAGATCGCAGACTCCGTCTTCTGTAACTCCTCATCCATAACATATTCCACCACCCAGAAAGCAGCAAACTTTCAGACATTCAGCCTCCACTGCCTATATCACTGCAGGACATTAAAAAACAAAACAAAACATAAGACTGCTTATTTGCAGTACTTTTATTTCTCCGGTTTAATTTCTTGTCTTGTGCATTTATCTACCTCAGCCAAAATCACACAGCTTTTACAACTTGTAACAAATGATTTTCAGACTTCCAAATCCATGCCCTAGTTGAATGTTCTACTACATATACAGTAGGGGGCGCCATCATTTGGATAAGACATTGAAACGAGTCCCCAACTGCTTGGATGTGAAAAATCCTATGGCTCTTTTTCAAAACAGTGGAAGTGTTAGCTCTGGTGACCTGGGTGAATCCCACTCTGAGCTTGTGTAGTCCATTATCTGTAACCAAGTCATTCAATTCATGGAGCAGCTTCTGACTTCTCCCCATACTCTGCTGTGTAGTGGCTGGTGCACAGGTGGCTGTTGCACTTCAGTGCTGGATAAAGTGACCCGTCCCTCACATCCCAGGGCTAGGATATCATCTTCACATGCTGTTTCAGGAATGCTGTTACCAGCTCCAACAGCAAGTAGGGCTTGTACATGAGTAGTGTGATGGTCCACCCGATCCCATTCCCGAAAACGACAACACACAAATTAATCATCCTATCACGTCTCTCGCTTCCCACCGCACCTGCTATTTAAACCTCCCCAACCTGCACTTTCCGGCTTGGCATGAAAGAGTCTTCTGTTTTCCTAGCTCCCACCTCCGAAGCCTTGCGATTCCCTTTTTTCTTCTAGCCTCTCGGAAAACAACTGATTGCTTACCCTGACTATGTCTTCGCCTCGCCCTCTGGATTTGTCGCACTCTCTTGCCCGTCTCTTGGATACGACTCCGCCTGCATACCCGATTCCGTCCTCGCCTTGCCCTCCTGGACTCGTTCGCTGCCCGGCTTGCAGAGGGTTCATCACACTGCTCCTGAAACTCTGCTTCTCTTTCCGCAAGGGCTGCACCCTGAAATCACAAAGTGGAGACCTGGATCCCAGCTCTCTACATTTCTTGCTTACCCTTCCGTAAACCTCATCCGAAGCCAGGAAAGCCTCCATGTGTCCCTCAGGTCGACTCTCCTGGGGGCAGAGGATTTCCCCCATCGCGAGTCTAAGCAGGTTACCAGGGGTAACACTCCCATGGTTTGGAAAGAGTGTAAGATTTCACATCCAAGCAGTTGGGGACTCATTTCATGGATTTGGAAATTCTAGTCCAGAGGACTACTGCCTCCTACTGGTCCACCAACAACATTTACATCCCTGTTCTTTTCTATTTCTCCTCTTCTAGTCCTGACCAGAATAACAAAAACTTCAGATACCGAATAGAGCTCTTGAAAATGTTCCAATTTCCTTTGTTTCACAACTTTGCCGACAGCACACTTATTTTTTTTAAATAACCTACTGGCAAAATACACCTAACACTGTTCTAATGAGTTATAATCCTGTCAGTATTCAACATAGGTAGCCACAACATTGCATTTTGTTTTTCAGGTAGGTGTAACACGAGTCACACTACTTAGCAGACTAAGCACGGAAGTGAAGTTTTTCCTTCACCGAATCAGTGAAGGAAATTTAGAGATTTAGATAGGCCAGAGTGTGCAAGCCCATACTGGAGTTTAGTAAGGACACTTATGGTAATGACCAAGTAATCAGGTTGGTTTACCTTCACTATGATGGTGCCTCCTACAGTGCAGTGTCCACCGTCGTCGTGCTGGGCATTGGTCTGTAAATTGTGGTCCGGGGGGAAGAGTACCAGATGGCTCCCCAACAAAATTTACTGCACCAGGCAGCCTCTCCATAGAGGTGTGCTGTCTATATACAGTGCTCCCCTTTACTCAAAGAGATCTTCCCCTTGTTAGTCATCACAAGGACCTAGCCAGAAGGAAAAGTGGAGCCCACCTCCATGGACACCAAACCATGCCATTCTTCCTCTTGTTATAGTTTTACATCTCGAGTTCTGTGTTTAAGGCCACCTGCCACAGGAAGGAAGCTGTCTGGTGATCTTTCAAAGCTTGGCATTAAAATCACTCTTGTGATGATTTGAATTTAAAACTGAAATAAATCAAAATGAATGGTAATGACGTTTAAAGAAATAAAACCATGTCTTCAGGTGATAATACAGTACTGTGCATCGTTTTCTGGATTATCAACTGGAAAATGATTCATTAAAAAAAGCTTTCATCTTCTACTGCACTGCCTAGTAGAGGCAGCACAGACCTACTGTTTTATGTTACAGTTACAGTAAATAGTCAGCTGGACTAAATACAGCATCATCACGCATTCTGCTGCAGGACCACGTCAAGACTGAAGCTCTTAGAGTACAATGATTGTGAAGAAGCTGTATTAAGATTCACAGATTCAATATCATACTATCTTCTGTGAGTAAGAATAGGGCATTGGTCCGTGTAAGAAATGCAATGACAAGATAGCAAAGCAGTAACTTTTTTTTTATTTGAAGGAAGTCTTCTAAAAGCTCATTTAAGATCATTGTCAGCAATAACGTCAGTTCCCCTGTCAAGTAAAAGCTTGTCAAGTCTTGCCCAGATTCCAAGGTTAGACTGCATTGTGTGCATGGAGGTGGCTGAACTCAAACCTGGCAGTTTCTCTTCTTTATGTATCAGCTGCTCCTGGTTATGATTGTGAGATTCTGTGATTAAGTATACTTGATAAGGCGGCGAAACCACAGCTTCAGGATAGAAATTTGCTTGATGAAGCTGTTGAAACAACAAGCAGTTCCCCTATGTTTCAGTTTTGATCCTGTCATTTGCAGGTACATGTTTTACAGCTCTGTTCATCATTATTCTCTCAGGCCAAGGATCCAACCCCACTCCTAAAGCACCCTGATTCAGTTAATAGATATATATCTACTGTATATATCCTAGGAACAAGTAATAGGTTTATTCCATGCTGAAAAAAAGAAGGAAGAAAACACAACGTTTCGGCCGTGGAGCCTTCTTCAGGTGTGAGAAAGACAGGGCAGTTAGCAAAGGTAATGTAGTGGGAGAACAGTGGCTGGGAGAGAGGAGGAGAGAGAGGCAGGAGCAGGGGACAGAAAGAGAAGCCAATCAGGAGGTGTGAAGTCAGGATAGGTGTAGAGAGGTGTGAAATGAAACCTCCAACGAATGGAGAAAATTTAAAAGAAAAGTAGTCTGTCGTTAAGAGAAGGGGGAAGGTGTGATCCTTGCTGCTGGATAATTTTGGTTTCGGTAGTCTTTCTGATGTATGAGTTCGGAAAAATGTCTCTGAGAACACAGACAGAGAGATTAGAGTGGTCATGGCCATCAGAGGTGAAATGGGAAACAATGGGCTTGGAGAGATCTTTAATCTTCACAGCCCTAACATGTTCTCTGAAGCGGTCTCCGAGTCTCCTTCCTGTTTCTCCAATGCAGATGGCTGGGCATTTACGACATGAGATACAGTAAATAAGGTTGCTGGAGGTACAAGATGCCATCTGGGTGATCTGGAATTGTCCTGAGGGGCCTTGAATGAGTGTGGTGTTAGATGTGTACTTGCAGGTGATACAGCGAGCTCTGTTGCAAGGGAAAGTGCCTGGTGTGGATGGTTGCTGTGGGCTGTCAAGGGAACTGTGAACAAGAAGGTTGCACAGATTAGGTGGTCGGCGATATGAGATGATGGGGCGGTCAGAAAAGAGGGCCCAAATGGAGGGATCATCCTGTAGGATGGAAAAGTTGTCGTTAATAGTCCTGGGGATAGAAAGTGTGTTGGGGGTGGTGGGGTTTCCCTCAGAGGTCCATGTTGATATCACTCTTCTTTCAGAGTCACTGAGGTCTCCTCCTGAAACCATGCTAGTCATTATTATGGGCAACCAGGCCTGCCCAGTATTTGTATAAAGTGCATGACACCTAGGCCTGCTGGTGTCATGTACTGTATACCAGGGATGTAATTTGCATATCTCATGTGCCACACCTGTGCAGAAGCCCTTTCTTTCGATCTGCTTCATGTCACTCATTTACCCAGGTGTTTCCATTTTTATGCTCACGACTTGTAGGTCTTCAAGTCTACAACTGAAGTCCTGTACAAAGAAAAATGGTTCACACGTACAGAGAGATTCTGTTTATTTCTCCCCAATAAAATATGTTGAGATGAAATCTTTGAAGCTCTAAGCACTGTTTGGACACTGTTCGAAGGATCTGCTGCTTTTTCTTCTATTCAGTTATCTTTCTAAGCTTCTACCCTCTATCACTTACGGTTGTGCAGCTGGGAAGCTAAATTTAAATGTTGCCATAGATTTATATCGTAATACAATTTCAGCCAGTGAGCCTCCATCAGAAAATAACCTAGCTTGTGAATTTACAGAAGGAGTGGACCAATGGTACTTCCCACATAGACAGAAACTGCATGGAAACGCAGTCTGTGAGCCTCCACTCACAGAGTAGAAAGATCCTCTTATTATCCACAGTGCATTGGCAACAGTTTCCCTTGTGCCTATTCAGCCTCCGTACCTGCTCAGAACCACAGACATGCCACTGAACCACGATCACAACTCCTCTCACGTGCTTTACTCTCCCATGGGATCAATAAAGATAGCAGTGTCCCTGTTTTCCTGATTTATGAATGAGTGATTAGGAACTAGCAAGGTGGGAGCAGTTCATTGCCTGACCTGACAGTAATTGTTTAACTTGGAAGACGTGTACTGTTTTTGCATGTAAGCAAACTACCAACTGACACTGTGCTTTTGCAGTAAAGTGCTTATCTAATCTGGAGTTTTTGCTATTCCTCACCATGGCTTCAAGAATTTCAGCTTTCCTAATGCTCAATCAGTAAAATTGCAGGATTGTATAGTGTGGGAGATCTGTGAGCCAAGATACAGCATATTTTATGAGAAATGATGTGTGCAATTCCTGGAAAGAAACAAAACTTCAAAAAGAGTGTGACTGCCTTTGTACAAAACGGTGCAGTTTCTTTGCACTCCAGGATATATATGTGCTGCTGAGGTATCCCCTTGTTTAAGCTTTTCCATTCCACATGGCGTACTTGATCTCTACAGCAAAGCTGTATTGACACGAGAATGGAAATCAAAACGTATTTCTTATTGGACATTATGTATAATACACACGTGTGTGGTAATCGGGAACTCAATCAATTCTTTTTTATTGCCTCGGAAAACAGTTTTCAATCAAAGCCTACCCCTGTCATAGACTTCCTTTTCGTCTGTGCCTTTCAAGGGAGGGTTGTATTCGGCGGCTGAGGTCTGGGTGTCTGTCCCAGTGTGCTCGGGGCTGTTCCTCATGACAGGTCTCGGAGGCCGCGGTCCGCTGCCCTCTCAACAGGTGCAGCACGTCCCCTCTTGCCACAGAGGCCCTTCGGGGGCTTCGTGTTTCCAGTGCGCTGTGAAACTGTTCCAAAACCAACCACGCCACACAGCTCTCACTCACCGTCTGCTTATCACACAGCAGTAACAGGTACGGAGGCGGTTAACGGAAGAGACACAGTAACGTTCCTAAAGAAACCTCATGGTCACAGCTATTATTGTTCTTTTACAGCTTACAGCGCTTCTAGTACTAATTCTGTTTTACTGTGATTACTGAATTAGATAACGGTGTTTTCACCCCCCAAAAATGCAGGGGCTTGTGATGTATACATAATTCCATTAAATGTTCTGTTTTCACCTCGGAGTATATTGTGAAATTATTATTCAATTATTTTAAAAACCAGGTAGGCCTTTGAAGCCAGAGGCTGTTTTCAACATGTGCGGACAGCACAAATTCTCCTGAAAAGAAGAAAAGAAAAGTGAACACACATAGTTGATTAATGAACTGCACCATCTTTTCTCAGACTGATTTTATACTGTGTGATGTAGTATACAGTATAATACGTTTTGAAGAAGCTTATTTTAGATTCTACAGGAAACAGCACAGCTGCTGTGAAGTGTACTGTATTGTAAGGTCTATTTCCGCCTTGTGCAGTTACACCATTTGACAACTTTGCCTTATTTATCTTGCAACAAAGAATGCACATATTGAGACAGAGATCTAGTGTGTTCTGGCAAAGTGCACTAAGCAGCAACTTCACTATATTGAAAACACTGTTAAAAAAGGATCACACTTTCACTTAGGTATCAAAAACATCTGCATGATAACATGGACATGCTGAGAGTTTCAGGAAGAGAGAAGTATGGAGGTTTTGTGTTCTGCAGCTACCATTTTTAACATTCAATGGATACTGGAAAGTCAAATAGTGGAACACATATGTTTAATAAAAGAACAAAGGCAGAATATATATTTATGGCATTTTGATACATTACATTCCTTTTAAAGTAACGGGTTTCTATTTTCTATTTCTCTGTCACCTCTGACAGAAAGTTCTTTGTAACTATTCACCCAGTTGGAGGGCAGCAGTTTGTAACAGTGTTTAGGTTTATGGACTTGGAACTGGAAGATTGTGGATTCAGGATGGAGGATTGTGGATTGTGAAGCCCAAGTGAGTAACCTTGAGAAAGGTACTTCACCTGAATTGTCCAAATAAATACTCAGCTGTATAAATGATTACAAATGTAAGTCAATTTGAATGAAAGTCCCAGACAAACATATAGATAGATAAACAGTAACTTGAATGCATTTCACGGGCTGCTGTCATGTGAATGGTAATGGAAGACCTCACCACTAGATGGCGCTACCTCACTATACTATTGAATGTACAGTATTACACATTGCGCGCTAACTGAGAAGTGAATCAAGGCGTTACATGTTACTGCGAATACATGGTGTAAGTGTATTCCTGGGGATGGCAGCCTTCACATATTGAATCGGGTATCTAATTATGTGATCCTACATATCATGTCCTTCACCTGAATCAACTGATCAAGGGCATTTTTTGCAGGTCATGTGATCTAGTTGAAAAGTTGCAGCTGTCAATGTGGTGTGGGGCAAATATGAGTTGGTAGGTTGCCATCTTGCATGAAGTTGATGCTATTAGAACGTCACTTTAATGCCCTGGTATGAAAGGTTTCAGCAGAAGCTTGCAATGGCCTTCACAGTCTGGGATAGGTTGTTCAGAGAAGTGTGGGCCAGAAGTCAGTCATGATGCTGTGACAAAGGACTACAGTCACTTTGGAAATGGGATGATATTGCACCTGGACATTCACTGACCGATCTTACAGTGTCGTGGGGGGCAAAATGTGCTTCATCCAGAGCAAATCACAGAATAAAGTACAGGTAGTTGCTCTGGTGCTGTTTCAGCACGACTGCTGGAACAGTACTCCGAGGAATGTTTGTGTGGAAAGGCAGCTGATGACCTCCACTGATAAGCAGCTTGCATGTGCAATCTCAGTTCTCACCGTGACACACGTGCCTGGTCAAAATGCTTCTCAGGTCTGCCTCAGAGAGATCTCAGGTGACATCTGAGGCTTTGTTACCTAGAAGGTACTGAAGCTTGGCTACTAACACACCAACCAGTACACAATTCTGTTACATACAGTGCCCTCCGGCTTTGGAAAAGCAAACTAACAACATCTCTTTGCTGGACAAACAAGCAATTTTGATTTGTGATCATGAAATTAACATGAATTATAATGGGTCTTTTATTTTTGGGCAGTTCCATACTTTTGATCATAATCAAACAGCAATACAAACGTTGTGTGTACTCTAGCGATTTCCGGTGTTCATAATTATTAGACTTCAACAAAATTTCAGAGTGTAAAAGTTCATGTTTGGCTGCCTGTCCCTTTGACACTATGGGTCTGTGACCCACTGAGCTCGCTAAACCCATCATGTAATCATCGGCAATGCTTTTGGTGCATTGGTTTGATCTGTTCATAAATTACTGTTACTTCTTTGTACTTCTGAAGGACAGTGGCAGTAATGTCATTGTACACCAATGTGCCAAGAAGTTCATCAGCAAAAAACAGTGGCCAAAGTCAATCTCCATTTTCTCAATCTGCACATTTTACAATGCGGAAGGAAAATAATTAAGTCAAAACATCCCAACAACAGGCAAGAGCTCGACACGGCAGAACCAAATCTTCTCAAATGATGACACAGGGAGATTGGTGTTCAAAGAAAAGTTCGATTGAATACAATACAAATTGTATATTACGAAACTGTTTGATCGAATCGAAATGAAAGCATTTCTGTACTAATCATTCAATTTAATCTCATGATGCCAACAACAAATTGCTTGACTGTAAAGCTAAAATAACAGTTTTCGTTTGCTGTGCCAATAGTTCTGGAGAACACTGTGTAAAGGGGCAGCCAAAGAGAACACTGCCACCTAGTGGTGATGTTCGTTTCTCCACTGCTGTGACACATGTCACTCATCCCAGCTGTGTGGATCTGGTGCACGGTTAGTAAATTGCATGAATTACGACAAATCTTTTCTTCTCAGAGCTGATTTTTCCGATCGAAAAGTAATGTACAGCTTTCAATGGCGTGACGGTATCAACGACAAAATGAAAAAAACATGAATAATTTGTCTCCTATATCTAAGGGATACTTCAGAACTAAACATTATCCACTTTACTGCGTTCTGCCTTTAGATTTTATGTACTGGTTGAATAAACCATATGGACAACTGAGTTCAATAACTGGGTTCAATAACAGCCACCTCTGCCTGATACCTTTTGTAACGAACAGTTCTTTCCGGACCCTATGCGGACGACACAATCTGAAGAAGTGAGGGAACACTAGGGAAACGTCATGCAGGAATACGGGGCTGAAGACAGGGGGGCGTGTCCAAGGTGCGCTGGTGCACGGGGGAAGGTGTGGCCGAGGCGAACAATCCGAGAGAGTAGTCCTTAGGGATAATCCAAAACGCAAGGGTAAGTCCAAAACCAGGAGATCCATCAGAACAAGATAAAAACCACGAAGGCCGGGTCGGAACCGGCGGACGGGGAACAGGAACGGGAACAGAGGTTAAAACCTTAACGGGACCAGGCGCTTCCAGGTCCCGGACTCGCACGATATGGAAATCAGATGCAGAGCCCGGATGAGCGTCAGCGCCTGGCTTTTAAGGTGGGCTGGGAATAGGGAACATGTGCAGAGAATAAAGTCTTAGTGAAAGGGCTGGAGCACCCTTAAGGAGGGGGGACTATAATCGTGACACCTTTGGTCTGAAGATTCATGGCCACTGCTTCTTACGAATGTGGCAAATTTGTTATCACTTAATTAGCTTGGTTTTCTGTTGCCATAAAGTGCAACAATGGAGAGGATGAGCCTTACAGACTTACATGTGCTTGCATGTGGTGGCTATCAAAAGTATTTGCCCCCCTTGGACATTGTTACATTTTCAACTAAGTAGCTGCGTCAGCATGCGTAGGCTGCAAAGGAACAAGTAAGGGTTTATTCCCTGCTGAAAAGAAAAGAGACTCAACGTTGGAGCCTTCTTCAGGTGTGGAGCCTTCCTTTGTTACATTTCGCTGTGTTACAATACAGAATCATAATATATTTAATTAGGATTTTTTTTTGCCATTAATCAACACAAACACTCAAAGTGAAAACAAAATTCTAAATGTCCTCCTAAATTAATTATAAATTTGAAACAGGAAATAACTGCTTGCTTAAGTATTCGCTCCCCTTGAGTCAATATCTGTGAGAGGCACTACTGGCAGGAATCAGATCGTCTTGGGAAGACTTCTTGGGATTCTTCTTGGATAAGTCTTTGCCAGCTTTGCACATCGGGTCGTTGCAATTTGTGCACAATGTTCTGTGTAAAATTGCTCAAATTCCCTCTGGTTGAGTGGGGACTGTTGGTGAACAGCAATTTGCAACTCCTGCTTCAGACACTTGATAGGATTGAGGTCCAGGCCTTGACTGGGCCACACCTAAACATTGCTTTTTTATTTTTACCTCTCTTAGTCCAGGTCTCAGGACTCTTCTCTGTACTCTGCAGGGACAATGCCAGCCACAATGACAGTGCACACTAGAGGGGCTATATAAAGCAGGCTCAATATACCAGCATTGCTGTTCCCAATCACTGTCATATGTCCTCCAGTGGGCACTGGTGATATTACAGGAAGAGGTATGAAACACATAAGGAATCATTTCTAATATACAATAGCTGGGCACTGTGAAGATTTTCATAGCTAATTTGTTTTTCCATTTGCTTCTCTTGATCTTACATTTTTCTTGCAACACATTATCAGCTCGCAGCTGTATTTGTTTTGGAAAAAAAAAGTTTTATGTGCACGCACGTGAAAGAGCTTGTGTGTGTGTGGCAGCGTCTGGCGGCAGCAGCATCCTTGTTGGGCTTCTTGCCAAAACATGCGTCATGTGATGTAGGAAATCATTTATCGCACTGTAATCGTGAACCAATACTGCTAAGCATGTGAGACATTACAGGTGTGTTTCTTTGTGTCTTCTTGCAGGACCACAGTGGTCTGGCAAAGCGTCTTTGGGAAAGGAAGGATGCCAGATAGGTTCTGGTAAAAAGAAGTCTTCAGTGCTTTAGCAACTGACTACACATACAGGAGACCAGTTCTTCTCTTCTGCTCCTCCACACTGAGAACTGCAACTGCAGGGCTTGTCTGGTAAGACTACAGAGCAGCAGGGTGCTGCCACTCACAGAAAATAATAATTCCCCATCATAGTAAAAACAGCACAAGTGTTTGGATAATAGATCTAAAACTGATTATACTCAGTAGTTGCGATTTTCATGTACGCAAATGATAATAATAATGAGTTCGTTTTCGGACTAGATTAATTTGTGATTCTCTTGTTATGCAGGGAATAGGAACAGTGAATATTATCTGAGACTCTGCTATGTACTGTACACTCTCAGTTTCCGTGCTCCATGGCCTTGCTGACAGTGCTGATTAATGCTGGAAAGTTTGACAATCAAAGGAATGGCTTCGGATATTTTAAAGTTTTATATAAAACACCTTTAAAAATGCCGCAATATATCTTTTTTCTATCAGGAAAGCCATCAGTCACTCAAGCTACAACTTCCACTAACAAAAACCTGTGGAATGAGGCTGAGCTTAATCATGCTTTGAGCTCCACAAGTGACAGAGAATTCGCAGACCAACTCTTGCATCTGAGTCATTTTTCATTAACGTAATTAATGAAGGTATTGTGCTTCATTTCTCATTGAAAGGGACAGGAACTTGATTTATTTACACCTTACTGTAGAAATTAACATACTTTTTTTGCCAAACAAGAGCCTCTGAAACCAGTGTCTGGATAAAAGAAAACGACAGCAGTACTATACATGCAGTAAGTTAACAAGCACTTGCCTGTAGGGGGTACTTTAACTCTGTCAAGATCTGGGAGGGCAGCAGTTGAGTAACAGTCACTGTTGTTGAACTGGACGAGGGTTCATAAGCCGAAAGCAAAACATTTCTTTTAAGTTACAAGCCAAGCAAAGCTTAATGTGTAACTCAAATATCGCTAACTGTTCTTTTTTTCTTTCTGATGCTAGCTGGACTTTCATTTGCAGATACTGTACTGATGTCATATCATGGTCAAAGGCAATGACATGTTTTCAGTTTCACACGTTACTATAAATTAATTTAAAAAGATAAAGTTCTAACACCTTCTCGCTGTTGTATATTTAATATATATATATATTAGCAGCCATATCACTCTGTAACTCACAACTGGCAACGCACTGAAGCTAAGCAGGCGTGAGTCTGGTCAGTACCTGGATGGGAGACCTCCTGGGAAAAACTAAGGTTGCTGCTGAAAGAGGTGTTAGTGGGTCCAGCAGGGGGCGCTCACCCTGTGGTCTATGTGGGTCCTAATGCCTCAGTATAGTGACGGGGACACTATACTGTAAACAGGCGCCGTCCTTCGGATGAGACGTAAAACCGAGGTCCTGACTCTCTGTGGTCATTAAAAATCCCAGGGCGTTTCTCGAAAAGCGTAGGGGTGTAACCCCGGTGTTCTGGCCAAATTTCCCATTGGCCCTTACCAATCATGGCTTCCTAATAATTCCCACCTATGAATTGGCTTCATTACTCTCCTCTCCTCCCCACTAATAGCTGATGTGTGGTGAGTGTTCTGGCGCACTATGGCTGCCGTCGCATCATCCAGGTGGATGCTGCACATTGCTGGTGGTGGAGGGGAGTCCCCATTACCTGTAAACCGCTTTGAGTGGAGTGTCCAGAAAAGTGCTATATAAGTGTAAGCAATTATTATTAATATACAATCTTAATTGAATTGACAGTTTGCTCAGTAATGGTATCATCCATACATTTTCAAGCCGCTTTATTCAATACAGGTTTACAGGGGAGCTGGAGCTTATCCCAGCAAGCAATAGACACAGAGTGGGATACACCCTGGATGGGACACCAGTCCATCACAGAGCAGACACAGACACACACAATCACACCAGGGCCAATCTTCCTAGAAGTCAATTAACCTACAAGTATGTCTTTGAAACACAAGCAAAAATGGATTTTAATAAGATCAGAATTCATTTTTTTCCCTGCTTAACAATTTTTTTATAAATATTTTTTTTCTGTAAGTCTTGTTTAAAATGCTGGCCAAGACATGCTGGGCATTCAGAAAAAAAATAGTGAAGTGCAAGGGAAATAATTAAACAATGTGGTCTTTTGGTATACAGTATGTACCGTCAATATGCACAGGATGCTTTTATCAGATAGTGCTCTTCTGTACCTGAGAGTACCTTGTACCTTAAAAGGTATAATATTTTAACCAAGTCAATATTCCTTAAAAAAGTCTTTAATTCATGGTGACACACAGTCTGAGATGGGGTACATTTATCTCCTTTTCCCTTAGCCCTTTGAAAGGGAAGAAAAGTGCTGGGTATAGTCTGTAACATTAACGTCCCACAAAGCCACATAAACTTTACCAGTAGCTGCAAATTTCCTTTTTTCATTGCCCCGTTCAAAGACCTTGAAAAAGAAGAGAAAATTGGTTATTATCTTTGTGTCTTTATGCAGATCCTTCTCAGCTGTCAGATTTAGCCAAAGTCAACAGGGTCTCCAGTGTTTGCTGAATCAACTCAGCTCTGCCTTAATGTAGTTCTTTCTTAGAAACTCACAGAAACACTTTGGTGTACAGTAACTGATGATATTTTAGCATTGGTGGAGAAACAGGCACTGCATCTAAGCATGGGTGCATCTTTAATTTACAATACAGCCCACAGAAAAATACAGTAAAAAGTTTATTAGGTGATCTACTTGTATTAACAGTATACCACCATTACTGAATATCTATTACCATAAGGGGACCTTCAAAATAGTTTCCTTGCATTTTCTTGATAATAAAGTTTTTCTTCAGGAAGAATCTGCTTAAGAACAGAGATGGATTTGCATTGAGCATATTTATTTTTTTATTTTATTTATTTTTCATTAAACATTTCATTAAAACTTACCAATTGAAGCTTGAGGTGGCAGCCAAACAGACAAAACAAAAGGAGTTTTTATGGGTTGCAACTGACAGAGTTAAGCCTAGGTTATCTAGCTCACTGCTTGCACACAGCATTCACTGTACCTGTGGAGTCTGCGGAGAAAAGGTTGGAACACAGAGAGATGAAAAGGAATTCACCTCCAGCAAATCCATGGGCAGTGAACTAGAGACAGATGATGTCCTGTACTGTATATCCCAATATGACAGAGGACAGTGTACCAGACGATGTGTAACAGAATGACAAAGGACAGTGTATCAGGTAATATATATTTCAATGACAGAGGACAGTGTATCAGGTGATTTATATCCCATAGACAGAAGACAGAGTACCAGGTGATATACAACAGAATGACAGTGGACGGTGCACCAGGTAATGTATATCCCCTAGACAGAGGACTGTGTACCAGGTGATATACTGTACAGTATATCTGAATGACAGAGGACATTGTACTGAAAACATAACAGATGGACAAATATATTCTATCCAAGGACTCAACAAAGAGTTTAAAGATGTTTGTGGAGAGCATAAGTCTCAGAGCGTGAATTTCAGATGAGTGAGTTGGTTACTAGGTTATTTTATGTGTTATAGCATTGCCAGAGGTGTGATGTCAGGAGAGGGGGGGGTCCATTAAAATATTTGCACTTGGGCCTGATTCTTCACATTCTGGAACGGTATTAACTGCTGTTTTGTGACTCAGAAAGATGAGTTACGCACATGAACAGTACAATACCTTTAGAAGCTCAATCTGGAATGCGATCTTTGGCTTAAAGGATGTTGCTGGCAGGAAGAGGAAATTCAGAGTCTGTGTTTTCTCCATTGTCAGGGCTCCTGTGATGCTGCCAAACGGCAGGAAGCTTCTGTGATTGGCCCAAATGTAGTCAACTGCATGAAATGACTAACAAGGAGCAGCTTCAACGGTTCAAAGATTGCTTCCATGTAGCAACTGTGAAAGTCGGAGAAACCAGATTATAGTCTAGATCCCAAATGAATGCAGAAGCCCTACAATGATAACAAAATGACTGGCACAAGGTTTAGCTGGTACTGGTTCATAGGTATTGTGGGGATTCTAAGCAGTCTTCAGGGGGGAAGGCGTTGCTGTTGGGTGAGAACATCATGAAGGGGGGCTAAAGGCACCCCAGGAGGTGCCTGCCATTCTGGGTGACCCGCTAGCACAGAACCTGCTTATTACGCCTGGATTGCATGACTGTTAAATCTAACTCCGGCTGTCAGTACCCAGTTGCTACGCCACTATTGTCCGTTAGAATTACAGTGTTTTTCTCATCATCTCCATTTCTGTGGCTGGTGGAGTTGCCAATTCCTTCTTTCCTCCTGCAGACATCTCTGTACACGTTTCACTGCAGTTTGGCTGACACGGATGACAATTTTCACTGCTCTGGCGGTTAGGCCACTGACCCCATGCTTCATCAGCATGATCAGCTTTACTACTGCATAGTCCTCTTTTAGGGATGAGTTTACACTGAAACGATCTCATTGCCACTCTTGGTACATTCAGACAACTGTAGTTCATTAGTCTACCGTGGTTGAAGGACGGTACGCATGGGCAGAAATGGCTGAAAAGACTAAGGGAGGAAGGTCTTATTCTGCCACTTCTGCATTTTTCTCCCAAAAGCAGCACCCGTTACAGGAAACAGGCCAGACTGAAAGGATTGTGGGAAGTCTGCGCCTGCCGTCAGGGAGCTCACATCATGGTGGCAAAAGTGGTAGAGAAAGAAATGGAGATTCTAAGAGATCTTCAGGAATAAATATTCAGGCCTGAATAAGGCATATTCAGAGTAAGCATTATTACTCAGATTGCAGAACCTTCTTGATGCTCTTAGAATTTGAGTTAGCCTTCTAGACTTAATGGCCAAGAGTGCGCACAGTAGTGTTACCATCTTGTAGTCTGATCTTGGAAAACAATTATGAAGATGAGATTTAAAAACAAGACTCCTGACTCCTGGATTATTTCCACTATGGGTCTGCACAGTTTGACTACTTTTAAGTTCCCTCTCTATTTATTTTTCTAGTTTTCTTTAGTTGTTCTGTTGTACAGAGAGGCTGCTGGCACACAATGGCAGCTATGTATATCACCCAGGTGTGTGCTGCACTTCAGTGGTGGATGAAGTGGGTCCTCTCCTATGTGAAAAGTGTTTGGGCATTCTTTTGGTCAGAAGAAATTTTATTGTATTCTGCTGTGAGAAAGGTAGCTCGAAGCCATAAATGTACAGATGAAAAGAAACACAGTATAGTGACCAAGAAAGAAAAAAGAGAGAGGTTAAAACTGTGTTTTATTTGTGGTACAATGCACGGGAGTGTTTGGTGTGGGGGGCGGAGCCCCGGATTAAGGAAGACGCGTTGCCGTGGAAACCACACCTGACGTAAATTAGTGAATGAACGGCAGGTGTAGAAGTGGTTTAAAAGGGGGGAAAGCGGCTGTAGGACCTTAGTCTTGTTGTTGTTGTAGTGTTGAGAGGACAAATGCGGAGGCTCTGCTGTGAAAAAGACGGCCTGAAGTATGACAGTAGCGGATGTGAGACGCTACTAGTCGGGACGATGTTAGAAAAGCGTGCCGCCGTGTACAGCATGAGTGACCACAGACTTGATTATTCTCTGTCGTAACCCCGTGAGGTTGTAAGAGAGAGTGAGGACGTCAGTCTGCGAGGAGACTGACAGAAGAAACGGAGCTTTATGAGATAATCGAAAGATTTAAAGGGACAGCATCCTGCTAGGGTGTGAGAGCAGGGCTGTCGTGTCCGCTGTATGAGGGAGTTGTGATTTGATTAGTGTGTGTGGACCAGAGTGGGTTGTGTGGTAGAGGAACCCTCCCCCTGGCAATACATTGGTATTTGGTGGGGTCTATCTAGCTGCACCCTCTGGGAGATAGCGCAGTGGTGGCTGGGCACAGTGTGGTGTGCTGGCAGCTGTGAGTTCATAACCTAAAGATGTGAGAGTGAGACGTTGGAGAGGGACAGTGTGTTGGGTCTCGGCACGGTGTGTAGTGCGGAAGAGACTCGGTGATATAGGTAGTGTGTGTTTGTGTGACCCAGCCTGGTGGTGTCGGGAAGAGGATGTCAAGGCTGGAGGTGGACCTGGGAGTTCGAGGCACTAGTTGAGTATGGAATGGTGGCCTAAGGGAGTAGGAGCAGGAGGCTCCGTGTTGGTGTTTGAGAGCAGGAGGTTCCTAGCAGTGAGGGCAACAGGATGAACTTGGTGAACTTGAGACTCTGAAGGTAAAGGGCCCAGAAGTAACGGATTGTGAAGTCATATATCCTGTTACCAGGATGAGGGGTTCAGTGTGATCGCCACTCTTGGAGGAGAGTGGTGTGTAAGTAAAGAAAAGGAACCTCAAGGGGTGTGACAGGGGAGAATGGGAGCCTGCCCCTGCCTAATGCGGTGTCAACTACCCCCATGGCACCACATACTAAACTGTGCTAGTTTAGTCGGTTAGACCTTCTGGAAAAAGCCAAACTTTTATTTTGCTTTGTTTTGAAAAATATTGGACTGTTTCTCTGCTATGAAGTTTCAGTTTACTCCTGTGTCCACCTCCTTTATTATATTAGAGCCTGCCTATCACAACAGCCTAGATATCCTTTCATCCCAGGATATCACAAAATATCACTGCCAATAACCTCTTGAAGAAACTTTCAAAGGAGCTGAAGTCAAAAGCTAAACTTAAAAAGCTACTTCACATGAGATCCAATAAGTTTAATACAGTTTGCTGTAAAATTAACACCAAAATGTTTTAGGCCTGTAAATGTGATATTAATGTGCATTACAAATGCAGTGAAGTTGAGAAACCAGAGCTGCAGACCAAAATACATGAACATTTTGAAAGTAGCTAAAAGACATTTGGAAATTGTGCAGAATAAACCATGACCTGTGAACATGATTTTTGTTTTTTAAAAGCTTGCTTTTAACTTATAAAGATATCAGTGTGGTGCATTTGACTCGCACAGAGATAGTGTATATAGTGAGTTGTTCACTACATAGCCAAAGAAGAAGGAGACAGTGCTTTTTAAAAAATTAATTCAACTACTCAAAGTTCTATCGGAGTGCTTCAATTGTGTGAGGGACTCTAATAAGATGATTAACTGGGACAAAGGATATTGCTGACTAGTGTCCGAGGAGACAAAAAACGCTATTACTGAGGGTTTTGCAAAATGAGTATTTGAATTAAATCTGATCCCTAATTCATTTTATCTAAAAATACTAGCAGGGTATTTCCATATCAATGGTATGACAAATGATAATGAAGGAGATGACAAATGTTATACTGCCAGCTGGGTTCTAATTCTGTTTGATTATGATGTATTAATTTATTTATGTAGGTCTCATGGCTACATATGAGAAATTAAGTCTATAGTTAAGCATCCAAATTTACTAGGGACAGGGGCTGTTAGCTAGTTGCTGAGGAGCCAAATGGTTTGTCAGCTCCATATGATACCCTTAAGATTGGGTGGTAAAACAGGAATGCCCTTCTTGGTGGAGTCTAGCCCTCTTGTCCCCAAACTTTTCTCTTTTAGCATGACTGTGAAAGTGTGCCCATGTGAACAGCATGTAATTTCAGTAGGAGCCATGGAGACACCCAGGAATTTATAGGCAGCACAGGTGTATTGTATTATTTGCTGGAAAAACTGTGTGGGGAAGCAGAGCAGAAGGTCACAACTGCAAACCCATTAAAGGACTTATTTTTATTTACCATTCTGATTATCATCATTGTTTTTTTTGTTATTCTCCATTTTCACTACTTTGTTACTTTAGCCTTGTCCATTTCTTTGATTGTCCTTGCCATGTTTACTTTTTTCCTGTACTAATTGTGACCTTCTGCACTGTTTCCCAGCATCCCATAGGATGTGAAGACTGTTCTGATTAATATTAGATATTAACTTAGTTTGAAATTTTATCCATAACATCTTATTTGGTGGTATGGTGGTATTACAATACCGGCGGGGGGAGACAGTAATTTACCAGTTAACAGATAGCTGCCATGATAAGGTAAAGACATGAATGATTACTAATACATTAGTTATATGTGTTAGCGATCTGAAAGCAACATGGGGTTTTATTCCCTCATTGTTTACTGCAGAAAACAAGGTTTGAGACCAAAGATGATGTCAGTTCTACAGTATGATTTATACCTAGCTGAAAAAATCTAAGTTCCTTGACTTGGGGGGGTTAGACCCACATCATATATCTTCCACCCAACCAGTCAGACATACATGTACAATTTCTCAGCACTGTAGAGGCTTGTGATTGAGTATTCATCCCCAGCAACTTCAATTTAAGTATATGATTCATGACAGTACTCATGTCTATACCTAGAATAATATCAGAGTTACAGCAAGTTTCAACATGGAATGGACAGGAGGTCAAGAAAATCTCATTTGAGAGTCAAAGGGGGCATAGACTGATACAAAAATGATTTTTGACCTGAAATATTAGTTTTCAGATACTGTATGCCCTTCTCTCTAGTTTATCACACTCTGACCCCATTACAGAAATCTCAGAATTTCTTCACAACACGATTAAGACCCCCTTGGTTGACTATTCCACAGACGATGAGGCTGCCTCCTCCCATCGCTTCAAATGAAAATCCTGTACTCATTCACAGCAAATCTACACAGTCAGCACTCTTGCTGTATGAACTCCTCCTGTGGAGGCTTCAGCACAAAATAGAAACCATTAGTTTCAGAGATGAAATCCTATGTCAGGAGAGCAGTGCACTGGTCGCATGAAATACCAGTGAGAAATCGGTCAGTGAGAAATATGTGTGCTGCACAAGATTACGATAAAATCTCTCAGTAAGTGAAACTCTACATCGGAGAACCAAGTTAGGTGTTCTGGTGAGTCATCGCAGGGAAGACTTGTGTCTGCACATGTAGTCTTCTCTAGCCTATTACTGTTGACTTTGGGAGGGGAGGGTATCTGGTTCTTTTACCAGTGCTCTCTGCTTCTTTGGGGACTTGCATAATGGGATGTAGCTCTGAAAAATTCCCTAGACTGAATTCCACCTATGCTGATATCTTATCCAGAAGCCACCAGTCAACAACCTTCTGTTCCTATTCTTCTATTCCTACTCTGGGGATGATTTCATCGCACCTTAGAGTTATCCTGGTCAGAGTTGCCTGATAATATCTGGGTAATTGGACTTGCATTTTGGTGCAGCACCTTCACAACCTGAGCCACTCAACATAATATTTAATCATAGTTACAACCTTAAGTGAAGCAGCTAACATTACAATGGCTATTTATTATCAAATAGATGCTGCTACATTTTTAAGAGGCTGATGAACTTAGCATTAGTCATTGGTGTTCAGGTGAATGGACTAACTACATGTGCATCAGTAGGCCCGTTATTTAAAACTCATTATACAGAAATAACCTTATTCCTGGCAATGAATTATTTATAATTGTATTTATATTAACTTCTGTAACCAAGTTCCAATAGGAAGAAATCAGGAGGTTTCAAACCAGGTGAGAATAAAATTTGTTTAGTAACATGGCACTACATACAGTACATTCTTACAAACATGCTACACAGCACAATATTAGAAATAGCATAATGACATGTTTTCGGTACACAAACTAGATATTACTCCATTTCCTCAGAAATGTATCAAGAATGCTTCCAGGAGTCCAGAAGGCACTCCTGTGTTTTTTTCTTGTCTTCTTTCTTCCTCAGGTCTCCTCATGCATGCATTCATAAGTTATTCCCACCAGTGTTTGGAATTGAGAATCCATCAATCTGATCCTAATGCACGTTTTCATACATAGGAAAGTGGTGTGTGCACATGCTGGAATCCCGTAAGCTGAACAAATAGAAGGGAAAATGTAATATGGGATATTACAGCACTTAAGGAGCTTGCCTAATACTGTATGTAATCAGAATTTAGTGGTTAACCAGCCAAGGTAAATAATAAAAGATAAACATATTACAAAACACAGTTTTGTTTCAAGAAATTAAATAAAAGAGACCACAATTCAATAGAGTTAGCACTGAGTCCACAGCACAAAGAAGAATGAAATAAAGAATTAGTCATTATAATGGAGAGGAGCAGTATGATAATATAATGGGAAAACAAGAATATGATGAGAGAATACAAAAATATAATTATCTGGCAAAAAACAGAAATGTACGCAGTTGTAATTAACCTCCAATAAAGGTCATAGAACTATTTGAAATATCTTCTGTTTTTTTATGGATTTTGTTCCTTATTGACGCATTTGGCTGAACAGTGTGAATGAAACTAAAATAAAGGTTACTATGGCAAATTTATACAGTACCTACCTGTACATAAAGAATGTATGAGGAAATGCCTGATATCGTCTAGAACAGAAGTTAAAAGTGAAAGAAACCCTCTGTCCTTTTTGACAGGTCTCCACTCCGTCTGTTGTAGTTTAAATACCACCTGTTCGAATGAAACGAGACGAACAGTTGCTGTCTTCTGCACGCAATACCACCCTCAGTACTCCTTGCT
This sequence comes from Atractosteus spatula, assembly GCF_055471065.1. Taxonomy (NCBI): domain Eukaryota; kingdom Metazoa; phylum Chordata; class Actinopteri; order Semionotiformes; family Lepisosteidae; genus Atractosteus; species Atractosteus spatula. Next base: position 21,224,977 of record NC_142711.1, on the reverse strand, counting down.
GACACTGTTTTGCTCCTGGCCATGCTTGATTTGAACTTCTCAACGGTGCTTTTAGAAGAGTTACAAGTTGCTGAATTACAGTGACTCGCTAACTGACAGTTTAATTGTCCATTTAGTCACTGAAGCCTGGCCTTCTGTTCCATTCCAATGCATTTTACCACTGAAATTTTATTAGCAACTTCTTTGCAGCATTCTTTTAAAATATACTTAAAAGTTAGCGTGTTAAACTTTAACCTTGCTAGAGGTAAAGTTTGATGAGATGAATTTATAGCCACAGTCTGCTTTACCTTTGACTTAAATCTGAACCCTGTGTCACAGTTATGACAACTGAAACTACACTCTTCAGTGCTTTGACTCATCTGTCACTTGCAGTCTGCGCTGTTGGGAGTAATTTGCAGTGAACGTGTCACAGTTACTTGGACAAGTGAAATGTAACATGAAGATTAAGTCAGGTGATAGTGTGGTAAAGCCCTGATAAAACAGTGTTGTTAAAGTTCAAACATTTTAAATCGTCAAATTTGCTTCAAAGCCCCTTCGTCTCCTACACTTACTTTGAAGTTGATATGAAAGTACATTATGCCAGCAAGGAAATACAGTTTTAGAATAAGGGCTTCATAATTCGAGGATGAATACAATTGAAGCATATGGACTTCATCACACACATCTTGCGACTAATCTATAGTTGCTAAAATTGCTAATATTTCTAGTAAATATAAGTGCCTGTCAAACAGTTTTTTTGTATATAGTCTGGAAGTTTTATAGGCTGGAAGTGTTTTGCACTTATCAATTTATTGGGTTGACACTTTTATCCAGCGTGACTTTTTTTAAAAAAACAAAAAAAGTAACCTTTAAAAAAAACAACTTTCAGAACAAATTTAGACAGCTGAGTTTCCTGTATCTGGGTGTAATATCTTGCATAAAGTTATAGCAGCACTGTCTCATCCCTGAGATTTGAACCCAAAACTCTAGCCACAGCTCCCTAATCACATCCACCTTAAACACTGAAGTTCTACAAGATAAATTCTGCATAACACTAAAATCTATTAAAACTATTGGCTCTGATACTCATTTGTTGTGCTTTTAATGCCTCTCAGGACAGGTAAAAGGGGCCCACAATATAGTAAAGCTAAGACCGCATCACCTTCACAGAGGACACATTAAAAAATAATTACCATGACGATCAGAGAAGTTTTTTTTTGGTTGGCATGTGTTACCGGAACAAAAATGGAGACAAAATGAAAATTCTGATAAAAAGAATGTGGACATGTATCTTCTTGGACTAAAGCCCTAGACATTGTGAGGCTGAACTTAGTATTCGTGTAACTGTTTCCCCAGCAGAGGATTTCTTAAAGATACAAATGCCATTCTTGTATTTTGAGAAGATGACATCTGGAGACCTTCCTCCCCTTCCAGCTCATATATGAAGTCAGGCCTCCTGTAAAACACAGCTTCTGTGTTATGTCTCTTTTATCCTAGCTTCAGTGAGATTGTTGTGGGCACTGACCATAATCTAGTTAGAGAAGGCTTTAGGCTCACGAAAAGAAACCAAAGGTAACAGCCAGGCACGGGGGTTAGTACTGCCACCTTAGTGTTCCATAGTCCTGGGGTTTGATTCCGGCTTGTGTTGGCTGCTGGTGTGCGGTTTGTACATTTGCTCTGGGTATTTACTGTGTTCTTATTCCCTCTCCCCTCCCAAGGACAAACAGGCGATTACCTGATTACCCTTTCCAGTGGGGTGTTATGCATGGGGGTGTTGTACTTAGGACAATAACTACAGACTAAGAGTCTATAGAAAAACAGAACCAAATGAGTCTGATAGGCAGCAGTGAAAAAGAAGCCCATCTGCCCATCTGAAGTCCTGAAAACAGTGCTTGCAAACTGTTACTGGGCCCCTGACAAGGACCTCATACGTCCTTAAAACCATTTCTCTGACAAGCTGCTGATGATATAAGACAGACATTTACTTAGAGATTTATGTTACATCCTTTGTCAAAAATATTTAAACAGAAGTGACACTTTCTAACACATTATTATGAATTAATAACACATTACTTGACCAAGACGTTCACCAGCAATCATTCTTCTTTTTGCAAAGAATGTTACTATTTTCTCCCTGTTTTCTTCTTCCAAATATAACACTTAAGAGATGTGTGATACTCCGTCCAGAAAAGGAAGCCCTGGGGAAGTTGGGTGTCGATTCAATGGGGCATAATATCATAAATGACTTAAAATACTCGGCTGAAGTGAAAATTATGTGTAAATGTAAGTGGAGGGGAGTCCCCATTACCTCTAAAGCGTTTTGAGGGGAGTGTCCAGAAAAGCACTTTATAAGTGTAAGGAATTTTTCTTCTTCTTCATAAACATATTTTAATATTTCCCTTTTCCATGGCTCCACATTATTTTATTTTTCCGCAAAATAAATGTTTTTAAACAAAGGTGAATTGAAAGAAGTTCTACACTGGAATTGATTATGTCTTACTGGTCACTGTTCTTTTTTCAATAATCTTGTTTTTTTTTTTGCAGTATCTTGCCTAAGTTTTTTTTTTAAATCTTTGTATTTTCAAACTTCCCCTCTTTCATGACACGAGTCTGCAATTGGCGGTGAAAGTTAAACTTGTTGACAACAGATTACATGTCGTGCTGTCCAGACATTGTTCCCTCATACCACACAGAGAACTCCCAAATTACATGCCTCTGTTTAAAAAAAAGTAGCTTTTATAGAGCTCATTTGACTTTAATTCTTTGAAAAAAAAAACAGAGTTGGTCAAATATCATCTTTTGAGAGAAAACATGGAAAACAGTTTCAAAATCTTTTTGAAAACAAATTCCTAAGAGTAAGTAAATCAAAGGCAGGCATAGTGGACTGAATGGTTTAACAAATCAATAAAGCTAAATATAAAGAAAGAAAAAGCAAATGGATAAAATCATTTAAAAAATCGTTAAAAAACAGATAAAGAAAAGGAATATAATAAATTGTAAACATAAGTAAAATATAAGAAAGGCAAAGAGCGATAGAAATAAATATTGCAATGGAGGCTAAAATGCTTTTTTTTTATTATTGCAGTCATTTGTTATTACAGCAACAAAAAGCAATAAAAATGAAGTACAATTTTGGATTTCTGGGATAATAATGGAAAATATCTAGACAACTGAAGTTAAATGGTTGATACATCAAATGAATTTTTCACTTAGGTACTTTACCAAGGAAGAAATCAACAACAAAGGCCAAAGTTCTCTATGAAATAGTATGAGCATAAAAGAGGCAGAAGTGTTTTAGGTATTAGAAACACTTAAGATTATAAAAATGTCCAGCGACTGGTGGTATTGTTCTACTTGTGCATAAGAAGACAGCAGATCTTATTCATAGGTCATTAACACAATAAGTCGATCAAGACGAGAGTAGTACTCAGGGACTGGAGAATTGTTGATGTAGTGCCCATCTATTAAAAAGGGTGACAAAACTGAACCAAGTATATATAAACCAAAAGGTTTTGTTTCTATTACATGTAAGGTGTAAGGTTATGGAAACAATAATTAAAACTGAACTAGAAGATCACCTACAGTATATAGACATTATTGGATTTAGAAACAGTTATTGGATTGCAGCGCTGGGGCCCTGGGTTCACTTCTTGACCTGGGCACTAATTGCGTGAAGTTTGTATGTTCTCCCTGATTTCATGTGGGTTTCCTCTGGATAATGGTAGGTTATTGGGCTTCTGGCAAAATTGGCCCTGGTGTGAGCATGTACTGTATGTATCTGTGATGTGTGGGTGTGGGATGGACTGGCATCCCCTCCAGAGTGCATCATGCCTTGCACCCATTGCTTGCTGGGATAGGCTCTGACTCCCCTGAACCTGTATTGGATAAAGAAGTTATGGGTGGATTTCTTAACTAATTTCTCAGAGTTCGTTGAACATGCAACCACAGTAATGAGCATACAAAGACCACACAACAAGGTATAGCTAGATTTCAAGATGGCTTTTGATAGTGTTCCTCATAAAAGATTAATTCTCAGATTACAGGTGGGGGGCATTCAGGAAATGCCATGCGGTAAGACATAAGAATTGGATAGAAAACAGAAAGTATACACAGATATATTCCAAAAGCTCAAATTAGGATGTAATTAGTGGAGTACTGCACAGATCTGTTCCAGGAACCCTTTTCTTCCTAATTTATCTATAGATACACTGAACTTGGACAAGCTTATGACATCATTTAAATCTTTTAATGAATTTGGGGAAACAATGAATGCAAAAACAATGTTTAGATATGAGGCTCATGGTGTAGAATTTAAATCAAGTGATGTTATCTAAAAGAAGTGAACCAGAGTGATCTCACTTTGAATACTGTGAAAACGTTTGAGTCCCAGGTTACAAAAAACAAAGATATTTTTGCCAAGGGATCAGAGAAGAGCAATTAGACACATTTCAGGGCTTCAAGGCTCGATCAATACTGACAGAATAAAAGAAATGAATATTTTTAATAACATCAAAAAGTCTAAGAGGACACATGATTCCAGTATTCAAAGTCTTTAAAAGCATTGACAAAGTTAACTCTATGGATGTCTTCTAAATCAGGAGCAGTGAAATATGAACTGCAGGACTCAAGTAGAAGACAAGATGAAAGTGGAATTACGACTGAAAACAGGAGGCGCTGCTTTATGCAGAGCAGGCAGCTGACAAGGAACGCACCCAGTCATTCTGCACAAGCCCAGACCCTCAATCAGACAGATCCCAAGGTGCATAAGCTACTAACTACCAACCAACCTAGCCTTACAGCCTTCACCTTAATGTTTTTGTGATTATGTTCTAAAATATCTGGAATTTCCTGCAGTCCTTCATTCTGTTTTACTTTAAACAACTCTTACAGCAAAATGACTTTGAACACAATACGGAAACTGGTTGGGACATCCCAGTTTGAAAACTGTACAGGGTTACACGAACTGGAAGGTTTGGATGGACATTGCTTGGAGTGAGAGAGAGATGGGTGTCTGGAGATGGGAGTTGTCTGTTAATGCTGACAACTTAGAGATGTGTGCATTTGACTAGCAATTGGCTACTCTAATGTGATGGTTTGTGAGGCTGTGAGTGGACAATTAGGGATTTGCTTTTCCCTGTAACTTTTTTGTTTCTTACGTTAGAAGATTATATGAGTGATCTGAAACCTGAAAAGCCATTTTTGTCCTTCTATGACTTCAGACACATTCTCTGTCCCTCATTAAGGACTCTGGTGAATTAGCAGAATAGTTTGGCGTGCAATTTTAGTCCTGTTCCTAGCCCTGAATCTTCATTCTTAATCTCAGTTTGTGTCACCTTGTTCTGATCCATCTATAAATCTATACTGTACTGTTTTAGAACAAAGAGTTTTGTTTTAAACAAAAATATCATTACAAAATTTAAAAATTCATTAGCATAGTAGTTCCAACTAACCCATTTTGGTTTTCTGTTAAACACATTGAGATGTCAGAGAGCTTAACTAATCTTCATAAAACAGGAAGTTTAAGTATTAACTTAATTTTTAAAATTTGGTAAATTTTCAAACTAGGATGGAAAAACGTATTTAATAAGCAAAACTTATTATCCAAAATATTGCTTGGATGTTTTATCTGGAAGCATAAGTTGAAAAGTCAGGAATTAAATTATACAAATGACAATTTTAATAATTTAGAAAAGTTTCTACTTTAATTTGGGAAAATGGCATTTACACACTAAACACACAGGAGTGCATTAAAAATAATGTGACCAGGAGGTCACAGTTAGAGAGGATTTCTCTACTTCTGCCAAGCCAGGAAATGTTCAAAATTTATTAAGGATTTCTCATTGTCCAGTTTCTGCTGTTAATTTAAGTATATTCAGTTCTATGACTTTAGAACTGGATATTGAATCAAATTAATCTTGCTTTTCAGTGTTCATTTTTGTTAATGCATAGTGCTGTCTGACCATATTAGCACCAGGACAAATACAAGAACTGGCTTCAACCAGAAAAGAAATCTGAAACAAGGCTTGTCAGTGAGTTCAATTACAATGTGCCACATTGAATACCACAAGCTTCCCAAAAGAGTTTTCACCTTTGATGTGCAAGCCAGTACTGCAGTCTTCATTAGACTGAGGTTTTACAATTATTCTTCTGTACTAGTTTAAAATAGATGGCATTTCCAAAAGATGAGATAAGGAAAAATCTCTGAAGAAATTATAAAAAACAAAAGGTTTTCCACAAAATATTTAAGATTTTTTATTACAGAATTCAACTTTAATTAAATTTCAGAACACTGTACATATGGATATGGATATGTAAATTTATAGTAATGTATTAACTATGTTCATCTGCAAGTGTACTCAAGTGTACTGGGTTATACAGTTAAATGCAGCACATTCCAAAAGTGAGAGTATCTCCTTTGTCTACCTGGGGCTTTTATACTGTACATGTTCCCCAAACTAAAACTGAATAAGTGTCTTTTTCCTTTGGTATCATGACAGCTTCACCTGCTGCAACATGCTCCATTTGGAACAATTCTTGACTCCTTCATGATAGGAAATATGGGAAAAATGATTTGACTAGAGGTACTTTTCTGCATGTACCCGTTCCCGGAAAGCAGATCTGTTTTATTCAAGGTCAAGTAAGCAGATGCCCCCCATGTTTTTACAAATAGTGCAGTTTGAAAACAAGATGAAAAAATATTCACTTTAGGAAAATGCAATACCACTGTTGAGTGTGAAGTGTTTAATTTAAATTTGCTCATTTCTGGCAATTTTTGAGTGGAATTCTGCACGCTTGCTCTGTATGGGTTTTTGATACTTTGGAACAAAACAATTTATTGTGTAATTGTCACGATTGTAATCCCTCCTCTTAAGGGCGCTCCAGCTCTTTCGTATTTTACCTGATTACTTTCACCTGCCCCCTGTTCTGCCCCTCCTTATTTAAGCCTGGCGCTCTCGCTATTCTGGGCTCAGCATTGGGAGATGGACGCCCGGAAGCCTGCCTGCCAGCGGGTCCAGGAGAGACCTGACAGCACAGGCTTCATCACGGCGTCCTGACCATCTGAGTACGGGGCTCGGAGCGCCTGGCCTCGTCATCCTGTTTATATTCACTGTCCCTCTCCCGGATCCCGTTCCGGGTTTTAATCTTGTTTTGTTTCGTCACGGAAGGATCCCCCGGTTTTGGACCTTGGACCGCCCCGGATTTCCCCCCTGGACTCTTTGGCACCCCCCGAGCACCAGTTCACCGGCGTCACGCCCCCTGTTTGTCAACCTTCCTCGATCCTCATCGTCTCCTCCCCTTTGTCCTTCTCCACTTACTTCCAGATTATACCGTCTGCACAGGGTCCTGAACTACGCTGCGTGGGAGCCGGTCCAGGCATTACAGTAATGAGTAAATTGTATATATAGTGTGCTGTCCCTATAAACAGGTCTGAATTAAAAAAAAAAATTAATGCTCATTGAATTGCTTTAACACTTACAAAAGTTATATTGCACAGTTCTGGCTCTGGAAAAACTGTGAGAACTGTGCACAATTTGTTCCAGTTTTGTATAGCAATTCACAGTTATTTTAAGCAGTTTTAAGCTCCTTCTTCAGTACCAAGTATTTTTTTAGGTTAGCACCCCTGGGCCATTTTTCTTCTTTTTCCTTGTCTGCACAATTAGAGGGCAAAAATGATTTGATGTCCTTAAGGGTTAATCCGGCCAGATGCTAAAGAGTACTGCTTTGTTTTGGCCTCATGGAACATTGAAGGCCTTTTTGTTCAAAGAACATTCCACAACAATCCAAAATAAATAATAACAGTGGATTGGGGACATCTTAATGTCTTATTGTTTCCTGTTTCCTTAGAATTAAACAACATGCCAGGGTTGGGCTTGAAGCAGATCTCATTAGTTTTTTCCATTCATTCTGTTGTTTTTTTTTTTAGAAAATATAATAAATAGTTTTCCCCGAATAAAGAACCTTAAAACATTTACAGTACCTTTCTGTGTTATAAAGTTAATTTACCCAATCAACCCTTCATTTTCTGTACCAGAAACATACATTTGGATCTGAAAATTGCATTTAAAGGAATCATAATGTCTTAATGTATGGCATGCTGATGTGGCAGTTAGCTCTTCTTCCACAAAGCTCACGAGTCCTGGGTTCAGTTCAAGGTTGAACAGCCTTTTGTGGTGAGTTGAAATTTTCTCTCCATTTTTGTGTGGGTGCAGTAATATGCTTTCTGTCTCACCCTGTGCTTTGTTCTTCCTGTACAGGCTCAGGGCTGTTGTTACCTTCAGCTGGACAAATGACTTTCTGGTAATGTCACGAACCACCTTCCTACGAGCATCTCTCGCCGCCAACACCCGTGCGCTAATTAATCAATTGTCATTCCTCACGCTCTTCCCTATTTATACCCTTTCACTCCACTCAGTCCCCGCTCACTATTGAGAATGACCCTTGGCTTTCTCTTGTGCGCGTAAACTAATCTCGACCTGATTTCTGGCTACCCGACCTTGTTTTTCCTCCTGCTTCGACTTCGTCTCGCCTCACGTTTTGGATTTGGATACTCTCGACCTGACGCTTGTGATCCCCGACCTAGCTCTTCTACCTTGACAACGACTTTTGCCTTTTGTCTTTGGGATTTGGACACCAAACACTAGCTACTACCTACAGTCTCAGTGCTGTATAGGGTCCAACCAGATGCTCTTAACGCCATCCTTGACAGGTAATGGATAGATTGAGATCTCCCTGATTAAGCTGATTAAGCAAGGAAAAGTTCTCATAAATGTAACAGAATAATTATGAAAGCTACTGGATATACAAGCCTACTAAGTCACTAAAGAAAGTGATAACAAAATAACAATCCTAATTGCATCACTCAGTGCTCTCCATCCAACCTTTGCTAGATGTAGACAGGAAGGCTAACAGCATTCATACAATTGTAGAGCAACAGACCAGTTTAAACTTAGAGAGAACCCAAACCATTTTATGGCTAAGGATTTTTTTTTTTTTGCCAAACAGCAGATATTGCATCCAACAAATATATATTGTAACCAACAATTGTTGTTAGCAAATAACTGAAAATTAAATTGCATTGCATGAGTTTAGATGCTATAGGGGAGGTGTGAATACAGGACACATTGACAGATCACCATAAGTGAGTAGTTGAAAAGTTGCTAATCAAAGATAGAAGGCTGTCAGTATTTACTGTAAAGAGTTGTAGAGAAACAGCACAATACTGGTCTCCAAAAGCAAACACATTCTCCATTAAAGGTATACTATACATTTTAAAATGCAAAATCATGGTATTTAAACCAGTTTTCTGTAGCTTGTATGACTTGTGGAATAACATGGAGGCCAAACTAACAGTCAGACTACATCTGTGGTAACTGCCACACAATCCAGATACTGGATAGAAAAGTTAATTGCACTGGAGAGAAGGAGCCAAAAGAAATGCAAGGGCTCCGAGGGTCTGAAGAACTCGCAGAACCGGCTTTCAGTGAGGTGTGCGCCTGGACTGTCAGAAAAACCGAGAGAAACCGATTGAGAGAGGCAGGTCCCAGATGGGCAAAGGGAATAGATTTCTCCAACCCATTCAAACTATACCACCCAGCATCACAAACAGATGTGGCCCGCTGACAGGAAACCCCAAAAACCGACTACAGCTGCTGCCAGAGCCACACTAAAAATCCAAAAAGAGAAGTGGTGATTGTTGGAGACTTCATTCTTTGGAACACAGCAACTGAAATTTGTGGCGGAGACATGGAGACAGCAACAGCTTGAGGCTAAGGTGACTGATGTCATCAATAGGGTCAACAGTGTTCTACTCAGGGCAGGTGATGACCCAGTTGCTATTGTCCAGGTGGGGGAAAATGTCACTGGTATGAACAGCACATTTAATATCCAGAACACATTCAGAAAAACCTGGCAAGAAACTGAAGAGCAGGACAGATTCAGCGGTTTCCTCAGGAATCCTTCCAACAGCAGGCAAAGGTGAACAAGCACAAAGGTTAATCCAGAAACACGACACATGGATGAGGACGTGGTGTGCAGAAGGAGTCAGCTTTCTTGGCCACTGGAAGCCTTTGTATGGCAAAGTGTATCTAAACATGATAGATTACATCGGAGCGAACTGGGCAACAGTCGTCTTGACTGATGGGATCACCAAAGACATCCAGAAACATTTGAACTCGAAAAGAAAGGGGGAGAAGTCAGAGAATTTCCAACAGAAAAATGCATTGGACACCAAAGAGGAAAGCAAAACAAAGGAAAAAGTAATTAAATATATCTAAATTCTTGGAGTATTCAAAGCAAAATACAGGAATCGGACGCTACCACATTAGCACCCAATTATGATATAATTTAGACCACAGAAACATGGTTTACTGACAAAGATAGAGATTAATGTAACATTATTCATTATTCAACCTGAAAAGTATTCAGGTTCAGGAACTAAAGCTTGGGAAATCAAGAATCTCGGAATATATACAGGTCAGACTTGACAAAAAAAAAACAATTCTAAAGGTATAGCTTTATTAGTGATATGTTATGGACCCCAAAATGCAGAGGTTGATTCTAATTAAAAACTGTACAATGTAGTTCAGAATTTATTAGCGAAAGAAGAATTTTTTATGGTGCGGTTCAACTCTCCCTGCGTAGACTGGGAAATTCCCACAGGAATATCAGCAACAAAAACAGCAATGGTAGACATGGTTAATGACTGCTTCCTTAAAATGTTAGCTGGAGCACCAACAAAAGGAAATGCTTGTGTCTATCTTGTCTTTTCAAACAATCAAGGCAAATAGTGGTGAGAGAACCTGTCACGCCCAGTACACCTAGAGGGTGCTCTACTTCTCTCCTGTTCCTAGTTCCTTGTGATTATTCATGTTTTTCTGGTGTGTCTTGTTGTGTAGCCTATTTACTTCCTGCTTCTGCTCTGCTCCTCGCTCAGCATTGAGGTTCAGATGTCTTGAGACCTGCCTAGCACCAGGTCGCTCCTGTCCTTGGCCTGAGGGCATAGGTTTCTATACGGCATTTCCTGAACAGCTGAGCCTGGGCTAACCCCCGTCTCGCCGCTACGAACATGCTCCAAGTAGTTGATGGGTGCAGGACACTCATTTTGCTGTTAAAACTATGATTTATATCAGTGCCCCTGCCTGTTGGCTTGAGATATCACAAGCCAACAAATGAATCTGCAAAGCCTAGAGAGGAATTTAGCCAGGACACTGGCTAAATGGGGTCCTACTAACAGTGCTGTGGGATTTTAAGTAATCATGATTTAGTGTCTCAACTGAAAGATGTCATCTTCTACAGAACAGTGTCACCTGTAACCATATTGGGGTGTTGGTTTGTAAATTCTGATCCAGAAAAATAAGAGCCACCAACTGTTCCACCAGCACCACTGACAGCCACAACCTAATTTTTCTTAGAGGAGGTCTCCCCTCCCATTACTGACCAGACCCGAATTTGGTTAGCTTCTGACATCTGACAAAATGTTTTTGGGTTCCAGGAAATCTGAAATTTTGAAGATTATTCCTAACACAAGTCCAGTACTGAGAAGCGTTTTAAATTGGTCTTTTGAAAGCAGTCTTCTTTCACTCTGTTTGTTTGAACCTCTGTTAATGTAACCTGGTGAGTGGGTTTTAGGAAGGCCACTGTCAGTGCATAATTCCACACTGCAGAACCATGTCAGCCTGTTAACACTGCAGGTCATGATCCCTACCAACTTCCTGCTGTACAGCCGCAGCAAAATCAAACCTCTGTAGTCAGTTTATTTAATTTAGCCCTGCGGTTCCCCATTGAAGCTGATGGGGGAGAGAAAAAATTCCCTGAACTTTCACAAACTGGAAAGTAATTCAGGCAGCAGGAAGCTTAAGTTATTAAATCTTCCCTTTTAAGTTGAGGAGTAAGAATTTTAAAGTAAAAATAGATTAAATGCCCCTGCTGTGTCTCTGAGAGCAGGGAAGAAAATGTTTATAAATGAACATATGCTACGTATAAAGAGCTGATGTACAGATGCAGACAGTAGCCCATTGAAAAAGCTGATGGGAGAATGATAAGTAGTGTTTTTTTTTTTCCTAAAACGAAGGACTTCTTAAAAATAGTATACTTTATATTTGCACATAAATCTGCCTATTGTCTTACTCGGATATGATATTTGATAGCCTATGGCTGATTTAGTTCTAGAAGCTTGATGGAATAGAAAATAGCTGACCTATGGGTTATGCTTAGGAAGTTATGATTATAGCCAGGGACTTGACCAAGTACAAGGGGTGCCTGACGTAAATAATGTGATGATGAAATGTTGAAGGAAGTGAAATAAAATCTGTATTATCCCAAACATTATTTATGTAACAGTTTTAGTGATCTATCTAAGCAATACTGTACATTAGGGTAAGGCTCAATATTAATGCTTGTCCTCATTCTTCGACACTCTTCAAATCCAAATTCAAAGCTCATCTTTTTACCAGAGCCTATGTCTTTCCGCCCTACCTTCTATCTGTATAAATAGAATGTTTTTGGCTCTTGTTTTATTATTTTTTATTTTTATTGTACATTATTGTACTTTTTTTCTTTATCATTTCATACAGCATCCATGGGTTCATAAATAAAACACAGCTTACCAAATCTATGTGTGTAACACGAATATTCGCTCTTCAGTATTCAACACGTATCACACAGGTAGGACTAGTGAATATGGAAAGACGGCCACATGTAACACAGGCTGGAGCACCGCAATAATATCACAGTTTAGAGCAAGTTCTTTCACCATACCATTTCATTAGCCTGCGTGAGCAGCCAGCTCCCCACTGTGAGCCCTGCTCAGGTTAAATCACTGGCACATCACGCTGAGAGGACACCACCGCAGACGGGATAGCAGGGCAGAAATTCACATCTCATAAAAATCAGTGACATGAATTTAACTAGAGGAAAAAATGAACTCTTACGTTTGTTGACTTAATGACAGTGCAGTACTTGCTAGAACATCTTTTTAATTAAAATGTATAATTATAGCAAACTTTTTATATTGCATTTCATAGTAAACGTTTAAAAAGTAACTACAGTACATAGTGTTAGTTTAGATACCTGCAAGCAGGTTAGCTTGTTTTATTTGTTGTTCCTTGTTTTTTGAGGAACTGCTAAAGCATTATCTATGATTTTCTGTCTGTATTGCATATATTCACACATCACAACAGAGCAATATACTGCATAAAGTACAAGCTCTGAAAATCATGTATTTCACTTCCTGTGAAATATACCATATCTTTGACAGCCTCAGTACTAATATATTATATGCCAACAGAACAGCAAACATTGATTTTTACTCTTTATAACACAGCTACCTGATGATTAAAGGGAGAAATAATTAGAATAATCAAAAATACTTCAAAAAATGTTATCAGTTAAATGTCTGCAGTATGGTATTTATTTGTATTTTTCTGATTTCTAATAAATAAAGCACTAGTTCTAAAATTTAATCACAAAGATATTGTGACAGAGAAGTCAGAACTGTTGTTTTTGCTTTACAATCAAGGGACTTCCATTGTGACCATGTGATTAGTATGAAGAGTTAATACAACTGAGTATAACTGTATATACTATACATGCACATTTTATTTTTAGTTCATTCCATGCGAACATTTGTACATATAGTCCATGAAAATATTTAGGTGTTTATGTTAACACAACATTTTCATCTTCAATGCCAAAGGCAAACAGAATGTTTGGAATAAATAATTGCAGAATATATATTGGGGAAAGTTATGTTAAAATTTACAATGCTCTATAACCTTATTTAAGACATTGTTTACAGTTTAGGTTTCTACTTTAGAAGACAAGGCATCAGTATTCTGGAATCCATCCAGGGAAGAGTCAAGACATATTCTTAGGTTAAAAGCAATGTTTGGAACAAGCCATCTAGCTGAAACAACTGTATACGATCCCTGTGTCACTTGAAACTAACAACCACACAAGCTGGATTGCTTTCTTGTAGAATTCCTTGTGGAATGAGAGAAAACTTGATAACCTTGTTTTCTGAATTGTAATATTAATTCATATTCTAGAAGAAAAATCATTTTTTTCATCATCACCTCATTCACGATTATGAAAAAGAAAAAAAATTTAAAACATTTTAGAATTCTAAACCTCATAGAATGAGGTTAGAAAGAACCTCATAGAGGTTTTTTGTATAGGGCACCTATTGTCCATACAAAATATCCTTATATGTCCATACTCAATTAAATGAGTTTTTAGTTGGAAATTTACTTGAAGTGAATGGAAAACAGTTTACATAACTGTTTTCCACCCCCAAATCATTTTTCTTAATTCTTTGGTTTTTACTGTCTTAGCTTTGCCTCTGTGACCCTGTTAATGTTACCACAAGTTTGCTTTCTCCTGGCAACTGTCCATGGTCTCTCCTGTTCTCCAACATAAATACAATACAGATTATATACACATTAAAGTATTTAACCTACACCAAACCCCATGCAAAACACAACTGCGATATTTTTTTGTCATTCTGTATGTGTTTCACCTTTTTTTTACATAAACATGACAAAATGTCCTCTGTATAAAGTAAGATGACAAAATATAATCCTAGCAGGGAGGGCAGTGGAGGAAACATTCAGAATTAATGGAATGAGGAGAGTATTGTAGGAGGATCTGGTTTGTTAGGCTTTATGAATCATATCCTCTTCATTTTAAGAAGAAAAGCTACTTAGCAATATGACTGGCTCTAGGCAGAGCTCTGTCTTAATTTAGCCTTTAAAAGAATGCATAAATTAACATCCGTCCATTTTCTGACCCCTTCTTCCAATTCAGTTTTGTGGGGAGCCAGAGCCTATCTCAGCAACCAATGGGTCCAAGGCAGGGTACACCTTGGACAGGACGCCAGTCCATCAGTAGGGCAGACACACAGACACCTAGGGCAAACGTTTCCTACAGCCAGTCACCCATCCAGCATGTCTCTGGACTGTGGGAGGAAACCAGAGCACCCAAAGGAAACCCACACAAACACAGGGAGAACATACAAGTTCCCCACGGACAGCACCCAAGGCCTAGAATTGAACCTAGGTCTCCAGCCCTGCAAGGAAGCAATGCTAACCACTGCACCACAGCACCACCCATTAAATTAGCATAAATGATTTTTATTTAATGTAAAAAGTTGTTGATTTAAATTCAGAAGGACTATGGTTAGCATTGCTGCCTAGTTTTTTTAAAATGCAGTGGTTATCAATTGGTATGACAGCACTACTGTTTTCCTATGCTCTTGCAACATTTTTTATAATAAAAGCTAGGTTCATGAACATTTTAATCCAAGCCTTCACTACTGTTTTTTACAACTATGTTGTGAGAATGTTCGAAGAGGTAGCTGTGTAAGCATGGGCAGGCTGCAAAGGAACAGGTGAAGGTTTATTCCATGCTGAAAGGAAAAGAAAAGAGACACAACGTTTCTGCTGTGAAGCACACACCTCAAGAAGGCTCTCTTTTCTTTTGTTTTCAGTATGGAATAAACTTTAGTTTGTTATGAGGTTCTACTCATGTCTTTTAGGGAGTTCTGAAAGCCTGGTCCTTACAGTCAGGTTGACATTCCCACAGTCAAATGGTTTAAGACAGGAAATCAGTCTAATTCAGTCCAGTCCTTACCACTAGATCTTAATTGGGGTTTGGCCAAACTACTAAAACATCATTAGATCCCTTGTACACATCTGTAAAACTAAAGCCCTCTTTCTGTACTACAAATCTATCTGTCATTATTATCCATTCGTTTTAAACAAAATAGTTAAAATTTCCGTTGAAGAACTCAATAGTAATGAACAGAATAATGCAAAATGCACAGCAGTGCGTGTATCAGTTCTTTAGTCTATCCACTTCTTTAAGTGCACTTATTAAATATGTGACATCCCCAGTTTTTGCAGTATGCTTATTCAGACATTTGATTTTTGTGAATTGCTCTCTGTCTCACTGGAGTCAGGCCATCATCACCAGATCTGAAGGGGGGTGGGGGTTTACATCCAGCTGTGCATGTCTAGCCATGATCTGACTTCAGGTTAAAGGGCTGTGGGTTTCTAGAACTATCTCCCTCTCGCAACAGGTCAGTGCAATGAATGAAAGGGTTACCAGGGATTATTGCAAAGGAAACCTTCTCTGGAAGATGTGATTTGTTTAATATCCCCTTTCTGGGAATTCGGACACTAGTTTGGGGGGCAACAGAAATTAACGGCATCACAAAGAAGCAGAGGAAGAACAGACTTACAGCCTGATTGAAAGGTTTGGGGAAGCACACAGGAATGGCATTTTTGTAACTAACAATTGTAATTTAATTTTTTGTGTTTTTTACTGTGCAGCTTTTTTCTTAAAAACCAAAAAGATTTTACAGACAAAAGAGGCCCTTTTGACTCTGCTAACTAACGTGCTTGCTTGCAACCTCATCAAGTTACTGTTGGGGTTTCTGGCTGAATGAACGTATACGGTGTAATTAGTTTATCTCACATACACACTTCATTTCAGTAAAGAAGCCCCTCATTTCTGTCTGAATATGTTTACATTTATTTCCCATTTGCATTCTTTCTTGTTGAGCTTTAATTAATGAAGGTTCCCCTTCATGGAATTGTGTTAGAAAACCTGGCATATTTGTCTGTGTTATTAACATTAGATACCTAATCTATGCCTTTGATTAAAATCATTAAAGTCTTTGTGGGCTAAGACTCTAAAGGAGTCCATTAGCTCTCAGCATTCAGAATATTATGAGTTAACAAAAAATATTCTTTTGAAGTTTTGAAGTTGTTTAGTTGTTTGTGCATTTATTATTGCCACAACCATTTCATAAATTGCCATTACGAGGAGTAATAAGGTCTTCAATATCTAATAAATAGGAAGTATTCGATTTGTTTGCTATAATAAAATGACTTTCCCTTCATGTGACATGGGGCCAAACGTTATGGAACTGGTAAAATAGACTCCTTACCCTGCAATTAGGCCCAACGTTTTCATCTTTGAATTCTTGCAAAAACTTTCCAAGATGTCTTTTTTGTGGTAAATTGACAGAAGTCACACAGGGTATTTTCCTAATATGTTGTCTAATAGATCAGACACAATGATTTAAACAGTTTTTTCATTATGATGATTAATATAATTCAAATAATGATTTGGGGGGTCTTTCATGTGTTTAATGCAAAAAGTTGCTTTGTTCTTACACATTTCTTCATTAATATATATATATACATCTACATGTTAGAATACAAAATTAGTTTCCCAATGTATCATAAATTCACAGTAGATAAAACTGGTTCCCAGAAAATTCTGCAGGCTACCCAAACATCTGGAACATTTTGTTTTAAAATATGTAACGAACCTTAGAAGGTCAAAGATGAATATCTTAATGTCCCTAGAAAATACTCAGCAATACTAAACCTATCACACGCTTCAAAGGCACAGCGTTTGCATCAGTCTTTACCTTTATAGTTCAACTTCAACGTTATAGTTGAAAAGCTGGCAGGTTATGGGAATAGACACCATAATTTACAGTACTGTAGATGCAGAACAATAAATATAAACAACTTAACTGCAAAAATGAATGCAATGCTACTACAAAAACCACGCATATCAAATAATTCTGGATACTTTCTTTTTTAAATGGTAAAGGAGAAAACACAGGACACACACACACACCCGGGTAAGCACACGCAGATTTACACAAATCTCTGCACACTCACTAGTCTATTGCATTCTAGTGCAACTCTTGAGTCTTTAGCTCCTCAGGGGTAAACTTGCCCTGGTTTATTACTTGTATGGCATCCATCACATAAAAGGAGCTTTGACCTTCTCAAATTCCTACTAGTGATTAAATACCAGAAACAGCATTTCAGGAGAAAGCTAATAGACAGTTTCAGTACACACGGCAAGACCTCTGCAAGAGGTCAAGTTATTAACACTGGAAAAAGTAGATGGCAAACTGCTGCTGCAGGACTCAACTCGCTTCGCCATCACGGTGTCAGTAATGGCACACATTAACTTCGCCTGCACTCAGTGTGAGCTGTATTAAGAGTGATACAAACTAATTCTTCAGACTTTTAGTCAATTTCATTAAGAACGCTTGTGGAAAGAAATCCTGCTGAGGTGGATAATGTGATTTGGTTCACATAAATAGATAAACACACATGTCGGAGATTATCTGATGCATGTTGGAATGCCTGCAAGCCGGACAGAGTTTTTTCCCATGCGCGGAAACAGAGGTCTAAAATTGGTGACGTTAAAAGAAATGGAATAAAACCCCAGAGATGATGCCACAATCTGGAAAAACCCAACTATGAAGGAAGTTCTTGGGTTTTGCATGCATCTTTTTTCAGAGTGCTGTTATTCAGTCATAACTGGGATATTGGTCTAAAAATACTTTATTACCCCATTGCCAACAAATAAGGCAATTTGGTCAGCCAGACAGTTTAGAAAGCTGCTAGAATACCTCACTCACCCAATATCTCTATTAAATACAGATTCAAGATTCAAGATTTTTTATTTACCATATACAACAAGTGTATTGGAATGGTTACTCCTTCAGCTGTACCCAGTAACAGTAGAGAAAAAAAATAGGCACAAATGACAAAAAGGCATGGACAATAAATTTAGACAATAGACGTTATAATACAGCCAAGACAGGACATAGTGCAAACAGTGCAGTATCTTAAATCGCAGGTGCTAATTTGTGCAGGTGCTAATTTGAGCTGTTTGTGATGTGGACTGCTTGGGAGAAGAAACTGTTTTTGAATCTATTGGTCAGTGTTCTGATACTGCGATACCTCCTACCAGAACCCAGGGGTGAAAACAGGGTGGCCAGGGTGAATTGGGTCCAAAAGCATAGCTCGAGCCTGGTTGTGGCAGCGGTCAGGATATAACCGGTCGATGAAAGGTAGCTTGGTCTCAGTGATTTTACCTCACAACCCTCTGTATGGCTTTTCTGTCCTGTACTGTGGCTCCACCATACCACACCGTAACACCACCGGTCAGGACAGTCTGAATGGTATTACGGTAAAAATTGATGAGTGTTGTCTTTCTCATCCCCCACTTCCTTAGCTGTCTCAGGACGTGAAGGCGGTGGTGGGCACATCAGTGTACTCTGACCAGCTCAGCCTCTCAGTGATCTGGAGGCCGAGGAACCTGAAGGTGCTGACAGTTTCGACTGAAGGCCTGTGAATGATGATGGGTGTGTGAAGTCCACCATTCCTCCTGAAGTCCACAATAATTTCTTTTTTTTTGCTGATGTTAAGTATGAGGTTGTTGTTGTGGCACCACTCCACCAGCTCTTCTACCTCCCTCCTGAAGGTGGTTTCATCATTGTTGCTGATAAGACCCATTACTGTGGTGTCATCAGCAAACTTGATAATGCGGTTGCTGTTAAATCTAGCCACACAAGTCATGTGTAGAGAATACAGCCGTGTGCTCAGGCAGCAGCCCTGGGGGGGGGGGCCCGTATTGAGGATCAGAGGGGTTGAGGTTTTGTTTCCAGTTTTTTGCAATCGAATTCATACTGATCAATTTCTATTTATTTCCCTTTATATACCAGCCATATAGAACAGAACGGACTTGAATTTGACTGCTTACAGGGAATGACACACACATGAAAAGCAGAGCCATTTATTATTGACTATAGTCTTTTCAACATGTACTCTTAATAGAAGCCAGTATCAATTATCTTTGAAGTCACCTTATATATTATGTTAGGAGTTATTGTATCATCACAGAGGCATGCAGATTATTTAAATATATCTAAACTGATATGACAAAAAAGTAATTTTATTTTTGTATTACACAAATCAATAAATGTAAAATACAGCAAAAAACATTTAGCTATTTTAAAAAATCCCAGTACCATTGCAATGGTTTGAAATGAGCAGTTTTCTACTTAAAGTACAACAACAAATATTATCTTTTGAACACGTTTAAGCTGAAAAACACCGAAATATTATACATATTCAAAGGGCCTGTTTGCTTCATTGTGACTAGAAGCAGACACTT
The DNA here is from genome assembly GCF_055471065.1 of Atractosteus spatula. Taxonomy (NCBI): domain Eukaryota; kingdom Metazoa; phylum Chordata; class Actinopteri; order Semionotiformes; family Lepisosteidae; genus Atractosteus; species Atractosteus spatula. The sequence goes on along the minus strand of NC_142711.1, from coordinate 21,205,006 downwards.
TGTTCACCTCTGTCGGCTAAGTCTAAATCTAATCTAATTCCATAACTGCACTATCACTCCTTTGTTTTTACTTCTCCTTTCAACAAATAAAGTTGCCATTGTTTGGATTCTTGTCCTGAATGAATGGTGTAGTGACTAAAATATTCAAAAAGTGGGTGCAGAGTTTCAGCTATTAGAGAAACACAAGAACACTGTAATTTCAACATTCGCTTAATTCCCCCAGTTCCCTTTGATGGCTTATCTTTTGATTGACTCAGCGTGAACTCTACAGTACGTTAATACACCGTTATGACGGGGAGACAGTGGACTATTTACAATAAAGCTCCACCCACTGCCCCCTCCTCCCCTTTTTTCAGACACCAGTCTTTATGACATTGTACCTGCAACTTCAAAAGCCCCGTCTTCTTACATCTTGAACTCCCGTCGGCAGAATTGGCTTGTGTCTGCTGCTCGGTTCAAAAGGGCAGGCTTGCGAGATTGGCAGGACCTCTTCTGCCTATATCACTCTGCGTACCCAGTGCGGCTTATTTCACGTTGTGCACTGACTCAGTGGGAAAAAAGGGGAAATTTCTTTCCAAGTGTTTTCTCCAAAATACAGGACTGTGTGACAGTATCTTTGTGTTTTCCCACATGCCTAGTGTCCCCGTCTGCTCTCTACCTGCTTCTTGATTTCCTAGGATGAAGTTGCCAGCTGTAAACTGACAACAAGATATTGTTACTCTGACAAGTTGGTAGAGCTCGTTGATTACTTTAACTATGAAGTTAACTTTCACTCTTCTGTTATGTCTAAGAAGCTAAGAACAGGCAACTGATAAACAGCTTTAGTATATATGTGAAGATAGATTCACCATGCCTATTTTTCATAATTGCGGATGATGAAATTGCTGTCTTTATTATTTACTGGTATTGCCACTGCTTTTAAAAGGATCATGGAATGATGAGCATGAAAATCATCGCTGCTTTTGTAGTGTTGCAACTGTTTCTCAGGACCTACGAAAGTGATGTTGTGTTATTTTTTGCATATTTTTCATCCAATGTCATGTTACGTTGGCCATTTGGCACCATAGTTTTGACCTAAGTGCTATTCACAGCCGTCTCGAAGAAAATAGTCCTTGGTTGAATGAACGCAGCAACTGCTTCTGATAATTAACCCTAATACAGTTCTTAACTTACAAAACACGTGGCTGAAACACATTAACAAGCTCTGTAATGCAGTCGGGCGTCGTGCCTGTCTGTGCTGTGCCTTCACTGTGATAGATAAAGTGTTTCTGTCTGCCTCTCTCTTTAACACAACAAATTTATCACCGAACTTGAAAAGAAACAAATGTAATATCTCCTTTATAAATTATGACAACAGTTCAGAATTTAAGTAATTTTTCATCTGACTGTTACACTGTGTTTTGTTTTGCAGAACAACTTGAACAGTTAAAACCACCCACAAAGTGCTGCACATTAATTCAAAAGTATATTTAATATTATAAAATCACATAGGAAAAAAACATTTTCCAAGTTTACATGCTCAGTCACATAATCCACATTCATAAACTTCTGGGGATATTCTTTACTCTGAAGCAAGCACTAATTGTACACATATATTCCTTTTATAACTATTCAAATGTTTATTTAAACATCCCCAGTATTGTATTGAGCAACAATGGATAACGGGAAAAGTTCCAAAATATTTTATATAACAGCATTTTTATAGTAAAACACTTAAAATGTTTCCAAACGCAGATACTACTAATAAAGGAATTAGTTTTTTCCATGTTGGTTCCTGTCAGGCAACCATGATTAACTAGTGTTTTTTTATTTTTTTGTGGATGTTTCCAGATTTCTGGAAAAAAACAGTGCTTACCAATGTCAACAGTTTCTTCTTGTACATGGATTTGATGGATCTTAAGTACACTAGTTCCACTTCAGTTAAGAAAACTAACTTTCCTAAAGCTGAAACAAGTTGGTTCCAGTCCAAAAACACCTTTAACTGATATGTTGTAGGATTGTAGCCAGTAAGTAACTTACTGTAAGTACAGGTAACTTTTCTCCATCTCAGAAATATTAACACAATAAAAAAAAAACTGATGCATTGTTACATACAGACAAGATTATTGTAATGGGCTTTTGTACAGTACACCAAATTACAGTAGATCCAGACAAAAAAGATACAAACATGTACAGTAACTTTTTTTAGCATCTTTACATTGGTTCCTACAGTAGTTCCTTACAGGACAGACTTTAAAATACTGTACTTTTTCTGAATTACACTAAAAGACGCTAAAAGTTCAGGTGGGTAGCTGCGTCAGCGTAGGCTGCAAAGGAACAAGTAATAGGTTTATTCCATGCTGAAAAAAAGAAGAATGAAAACACAACGTTTCGGCCGTGGAGCCTTCTTCAGGTGTGAGCAAGACACTAAAAGGTCTAGCTCTATGTAAGTGAACAGCTAAAAACAAACAGAATTCAAGGAAGGTGGTTCCCTAGTCATTCTCTCAATCTCCAAAATAACAGTTGTTATTTGGTAGAGCTTACATTTAATTGGGAAATCGTGTAATCGATGCTACAACTGTCTCAGGCGTTAAATCAAGGGGTCAGAAACTAATGTTAATGTTAAGAATTTGTTACAAAACTTTATTTATTTTAAGTCATTGTTTCACATTCAGTTAAGGTAAGACCATATCCTCTCTTTTTTATAATCACGCTGCCTAGATCCCAGTATGCATATCCTGAGGGTTTGTTACAAACTGAGAACTCCTGATCCGGGATACTTATTGGGATCCTGAGCTCAAAGTATCTTTGAACCCCCTTCACCCATTGGATAACATTATACCAGAATTCATTACTACAGAGACTCATTGTTATCCCATATTAAAAACAATCCTGAGCATTCAGTTTTACCACACAAACACAATATGAGAAAGAGCGGTTGGTGAGTTCAGACAAAACGGAGATTCTTGTCTGAGCTAAACTCCCCAGAATGCTGTGGGGAATGAGCTGCTGCCCCCAGTCAGCTGACCCGCTGATGCAAGGCAATTGGTTGGTTGATGATTTACAAAGCAGGAAGCAGAGACTTCCAGCTGTCAGTCACTGTCTCCCATTGGAAGATGGAGGGCACATCCTCTGCTATGCAAACTGCACCAAAGGGAAGGAGAGAAGGAAGCCACAGACTGACCAAGTGAGCAACTCATGAACACATTGTGGGTTTTGACTTTTAAGGGTTTTGAAAGTATCATAAAGAGACTTTGTTCATAACCAGTAAGCGGATTAGTTTCTTAGTCATGAATGGAAAAAGTCTCTTAAGAAACTCAAAAGGGAGCTTAGATTGTTAGGTTTTTTTGTGGAGTATGTTTAACTCTTGCTATGGCATTTTGAAACAAACACATGGAAAAGAAAATTTAACTGCAATGCATATCTACCCTTTAACTGATGGCTTGATAAATACATGATACATGACAGTAAATGATAAAAATTATTTTTGCAAACCTGCACTCTCCTTCAGAATAAAAGATAGGAGCAGAAAGATCCTGAGCAAAATTAAAAAATAATAGCAGGTTGCTTTGAAGGATACCTTTCCTTTTAATATGCAATTGAGTTGGGAATTTCTCACGCACGCCCTGCACAAGAAATCATCGAGGTCTTCACAGAAAACTGAGGCAAGATTAATGACTCTTCAGGGAATGTCTGTCACCAACAAGTTGTTTTCAAATACTGTACTACCCCAAATGTATTGTTCAGCTCTCTGTAGGCATTCTGTCAGTGACAAAGTCAGGCTCATAATTGATCCAAGACAACAGAGTCTTAATGTGAAACCGTTCATTTTCCTCAAGTACTGCTTCAGATTCTCCTTGTGTACTGATTGGTTTTGCCTACCTTATCAATGCCAGCATGCAGTTTTGATGTTCTACACTTTCCTTATGTTCAATGAGGTGTTTGAGTTGTTTCCAATCACCGAATCCTTGTTTCAGTGGGTATTATATTGCAGACAAAGCAGTGACTTTAATAGATGGTAAACCAGCCAGTCCTTGGAAACAGTTTCTGTTTCAGAGAACAGGGCAGATATATTCATACTGCATATTCAACTTGCCCCAAGTCATATGAGTGAAGTCCAAAACTTTTTGCATGTCTCTATTTTGTGAAGGGGCTGATCTTTTGGGAATCCAAAATATTGTTTTCACCTGCCTACATTGTTTATCTCACGGGAAATCTCCTGTTCATCTGTTTCCTTCTGTTCTTCAGAGGTACTGTGGCTTCATTCTTCTGACAAAAGCCAAGAACTGAAGTCTCCATCAGTGGTGCAGTTTGATCCTCTCCCTCTGTCATTTCACTGGTTTTTGATTCTGCCTCTTCGAAGAAAGGATTTATTCTTTGATTGTTTTTTTTAGCACAGCAGTTTCTTCATCCTCCTTCTCCTGTTTAAGTTTCCTCTTAGTACTCCCACTTACTGTATGTCGATCCATACTTTTTCTTAAGCACATTCCAAATGGAATCTAAATGTAACCTCTAAACAGACAATAAATCACTCATTGAGTAATTCACATATCAAATACAATTAGATTCCAGTTCAGAATTTTCTCTGTAATGTATTCACAGACTGTATTTTTGTATCTGCATCTACATACAGCATGCATTAGATATAAGTTGGCACACCCTGATGTTGCTGAGATATTCAGTGACTTATCGGAATAAATGTACTGTACCACAATCCTGCCAGGATGTATCAAATACTGTGCCTGGGTCCCCCGGGGGTTAATTTTTTCTGTATTTTTCCATATCAAATAAAGTCTGATTGTAACATGACAAATCATGACTTGGACTGGGGATTGGACTTCTTTGATGCTGTGTTTGATTGTTTCACTGCAAAAACCAGTCCATTGACAGCAGTGACCACCGTGAGGCCTGATCATATCAGATCTCAGAAGCAAATCAAGACAGGGCTTGTTCAGTTGGGAGACTTCTAAGGAAAATAAGTTTGTTGTTGTTAATGGTGTCAGGAGACCAGTAGGTGTTACTCTTTCATTTGGATCAGGGACAGTGTTTTTGTTTTGTGCTGATATTTAAGTGTGATATTAAACTGAGATCCTGGCCTCCAAAATTTCCCCATGCATTCAATTGATGAAGCCATTTCTTGCTTCTGTGCCTTATCTGCTACTGTATGTAATGGAGATGCTGAGAGTATAATGGCTGCCACACATCATCCCAGTGGGTACTGCACTTCAGGGGTGGACGAAGAAGGTCTTCTCCTACATGGGAACAGCTTTGGAAAACTTTGGGATGAAAAGCTCTCTACCCAATATTTATTGTACTGTTATTTCATGGTGTACTACAGAAGTTTCAGCTATTTACAGTATGTGGCTGATAAAGCTGGAAACTAAAGCAGAGTTATCTGAGCAAATGTGGCAATTTCTATCGTACTGTTTGAATCAATTATCAAGTGTGTGGGATGATATTTGCAAATTGTGATTGGAGTTGACCACTTACAGAACTTTTGGCTTTTAACAGTTTGACTGTTTAGAATAGAGCAAATAACCAATGCCAGACACGTGGCTATACTGGGTTACACAGGATTACCAAAGATGTAATACTGTAATTCCATTTTGCCCAAGAGGGTAGTAATGACATTTGGAACTAAACAGTTTTTGAAAAGCTGCCACCAAATTAAAGGAGGACCACAACTGTTAAAAAAAATGCATCCTACTGTGTCAGGGATCATGCCTGCCAAAGTTCAGTATATAAACATCTTTGACAGAAACAGTTTGAATTTTGATTTCCATGTTTAATTACATTCTCACAAGAGGAGTGCTGCCTATCTAGTTTTGGAGTTCATTGGCTAAACACTTATTTATATATTTTTTTTAAATCCAGTTTACAGGTAAGCCATTGACAACATTATGCAACAGCAGTTAGGAGGCCATCTTGGCCTGTGAAGAAATCCCAGTTCAGCATACTGTAATTGTGTTGAAAATAGAATGATACCTCTCAAGTCTGGAGCCATTCAAATTTTTATATAGAACCGTTTTGCCCATCAAGTGATGATCCAGGGTGAGTGTAAAAATAATCTCTACAATACTACACTGTGGGAGTTTGAAGCAGGTTGGGGTGGTGATGAAATCTGTCAGCTTTGAATTGTGCAGCAGGTCCTGAGACAGAAGTAGCCTGCGTTTTCACAATTAATCAGAATTCCAGACCTCAGCTTTTGCCAGAGTTAAAGGGTAAGATGAGGTAGAAGATTAGTGGGTACCTCTCCTGAAGTCTGTCTGCCTCGCCAGTTTACTCTCAGACTCCTTCCCTCCCCCCAGAAAAAGTAAGAAACCCACAAGGGGACAGAACTTCTCTTCCACTGCATGAAAGCCTACCAACAGGAAACCATGACAGCTTCATATGGCAAGTCAAATCCACTAGGGCATTGGGTACAATGTATTGCTTTGTATCTAATACAACATGAAGCAATGCATCTGTACACATCTATTTTTACCCCTTTTAAATAAAAACAAAGGCTCTACAGGTTTATGACATCTACAAATGTATTGCAAAGCAAGAAGCTTCTGTCTAATTTGACCTTAGTTTCTGTTAAGCACCCATTTTGGACTAGCCCCCTGAGTAAAAATGTTTGTTTAGGGGGTTAGCACTGCTGAACCCAGAGTATCTTAATTGAAATCTCTCACAACATCAAAGGAATCCTCTACACAGTAGACCAACACATGACCTCACTTTGCAGTCAACAGCTAAGGATAGGGGATGGATGTTGAACAGCACGCCACTGGACACAATGCTAAAAACTACTTTTCTATATTTAAGTAAATCCGAACTGTAGTTACATGATGTAATGGTCCCTTGATTCTCCAATGAAGAAAGTCTGTGAGAGAAAGACAAGCATTTATCAGAGTATGCAAAGTAATGGAATGGAAAGTAATGGAAATTCTGATTACATTATATAGCATTACATAAGAAAGTAATGAACACACATTTAATATTAATTAGGAGACTGTGTTTGCTTGCAAAACATGATCTCAAAGTAATAATAGAAAAGGATGTTTCTGTCTGCCGTCCTGAAAATCTAGACCATTGTAGAGGCAATGTCATGTGTCGTTTCTCAGTTGTCTTTAAAGCATTTACCTTCAAACGGACCTTCAGACATCCTTCAGACGGACCCACACTTTAAAAACAACCCCATTCCCTGTGTTTTCTAATCCTGACAGACCACAGTCAATCTCTTGACTTCTTGCACCACAAATCTAAACCCTACTTACACAGGGGCTTATTTGGGATTTGGAAAATATTTCAGAATGCTTTTGTATGCTCTTATCAGAGGTGTCACTCACTTCTTCACTGAGTCTGAACAGATCTATGAATGAAAGTAGATGATAGCCTCTCAAACTGTTTTTTTAATAAAAGAATTTGCCTGAACATGAATTTCAATATTGAAAATATGAAAAGGTCAGTCTTCATAACTGTAAGGAAATTCTAAAATTATTAACAATTGATTGACGATTGATTTGCTTTTTTACAATAATTTTTAACAGAAATACACTCGAGCTGACGTTCCTGTAGAGGAATGCTAGCACTTTAACTATGACAAAATAAGAATGCAGGATAACAGTCAATTTAGTTTGACAGAAATCAGCATGATCACATTACTTCTCAACCTGCCCCACTTCACTGGTTATCCGTCAAATACAGCAATGTTTTTAATGTACTTTTGATCATACAGCTGCATAAAACTTCCATCTATCCACTGCACCACTGTGTCGCCCCTGAATACAACTTTAGATCTATCTTAAGATCCTATTCCCAGATTCCTAGATTCTAATTCATGTTCAAAATGCTTCTCCCCTTTTCTTTGTTCCACTCTGCTTTATAAACATACACTTTTTTTCCACTGGATTATTCTTACAAAAGGCTTCTGGAAATTGAGTTTGTAAACAAACATTTGAGAGGAGATCAAATTCTAATCTCTTCCATTTCCAAACTCCTTCATTTTTTTTCATCTCTTCTGGTGTCACGTCAGTTTCCCATTTCCTCAGCCAGGCAAGTAACAGACCAAAGAAACGTTAATAAATTATATTAATACACGTTTTTCATGGCCTGGTATTAATTAGGATTGGACTGAACTACTAAAATGGAGTTTATAAACAGAGTTTCAGGAGGAGGTCAGATTCCAGTTTTGCCCACTTATGTTCTACATATAAATATCTCGCTTTCTGAACACCCCTTTGCACATCTTTTCTCTCACCTTCCTTCCACCCCACCTTCACCCTTCAAACAGCTCCCTGGCTGATCCCTTGCAAAGTGAGGAGGTCCTATCAACCTCAGCCTTAAGAGCAGGTGGTCTTTTCCTCAGCCAGGCAAGTTAAAGAAAGTCAAATAAACTTTCTATAATAAACATTGTTGGCGCATTCCATTACTAAGGATTTGATCGAACTATGGATCTGGTACTTGTTAACTTCGCATTGTCTTATGCGTGGAACTTTTCCTACATTGGATTGCATAAAAGTTCATTTGTTTTATTTTAAGTAAAAAGTTATTTTAATTAAAACTCATATTGCTTTTAATTTATGACACTTTGTGAAGGATGCCTCTCAGAAAAGGTACGACATTAAATTATATTTGATCAAAAACACAAGGCAACCACACAGACGAGGTCTAATTTCAGTTTTGCTCTGAAAACAAAATCACTTTCTTGTCGAAGAGAAGGTTATGATTTACAACTAAACGGCCATCATTTTTAACAGTCTTTTCACAGTGCTCTTTTCCTGTCATTTTTTGACATGAATCAACATTAAACCCAGAAAAAAAAAAGTTTTCCAAAGATTTTCTGTCTTTTCATCTAAGGGTTTAAAGTGTTGAAATGGAGGAAGAGGAAACAGTAAAAAAACAAACCAGAAAGTAGCATCTACTCGGCAGTGCAACATGGGGAAGTTGTTTGTTCCAGTTATTGCTGCTTTGACCCTGAGGCTCTGGCTGCCAGATGAAGAGTCCTGCTAAAGGTAACTGCTTCCTCTCTGTCTTAAAACCCCTATTTACATTAATCCTTGTTTATTTTTGTTCTGCTTTTTAATTTGCTTAATGGACTTCAGCCTAAGTTCCTCCTAACATGGATAGGAAAGTAAACGCTGAACATTCCCTGGGGGAGGTTATAGTCCCGTTTAAGCACTTTGCTGGATTATTTTGTCTGACTTTCATCTTCACTACCACATTGAGGCCTGCAAAGTTCTTCGACCTTGTGACTTCTGGATTGCTAAAAAAGTTCTTTATCGATAGCTAAGATATTTTACAGTTTTCTTGTTGTGAAGCATGTTTTGGCATTTCTGAAAGAGAAAGTCAAGGTCAAGTTTATACAATGGAAAAGTCAAAGGGTCTTTGAAATTAACTAACAGGAGCAGTCTAACGTGAGCAATTTTACTCTAAGGAACAATACTGGTCATGTATTATAAGATCAAAAGACAAGTATTTTATGTTTTGGATAAACTTATCTTCCAAATGAAAAAAATAGCTTTTTATTGACACCATACTAAAAAAGTCTCACTTTATCCAACAAGCAACATGTATATTTTCATTTCTTATTGAAATTATCAAAGCAAAAAATGGAGAGCTTCTTTTTTCTCAATTTTCTTATCATAGTTTCTCATGAGAATATGGAATATGTATAAGGAAAAAAATATCTTCATGTAAAATATTATTTTTATAAAGCTAAATTTATTTTTTTCTATTAAACTTTGGTAAAAGGACTGGTTCATATTTTAGGTTGCAATCAAGGAACGTTGCACAGGTGCACAATTTAGTGCCCATTTCAGATTTTGACATTGCAATGTTCCAACATTAGAAGGCTATATATCGCTAATGTTTCTAATGCACATTAGACACTGACGCCCAAAGTATTTATTTAACAGACAAAAATTCCTTTTGGCAAGAGCTTAGTTGTAATATATCAAACTGTCAGCTGACGCCAGTCACTGGACAGTCTGTATGCTAAATCAATCTGTCCAAGAAAGAGGATGAATAAGTAAGGACATCTGATATTTGAAAATCCTAGGCTTATGTTACAGCTGAGAGACAGTCTGAAGTAATTCTATTGTGGCATTCAACAGATTTTGGGTTGTTTTTATTGTTAATGACACACTTACTGTTTCATGGCTGAAATACAGACCATTTAACTGATCAGTTTAACTCACTTCTCAGTAGAGCTCTGAATGATCAGGTTTTGTAAAATTTTAAATGACCACTTTCAGCACATAGAAGATAAAGGGTGATCAGTTTCAGTAAAAACCCAGAACATCTATGAATAATACTAGGTTTAAAGTACAAAAATGAACATCCAAGTAGAACTATAAATATTTGGGTAATTTATCTTCAATTCTTAGGCTTTTTATTTTCCTAAATTTTGTAAAAGAGGAGTGTGCTCTAAAGAAAAAAGACAGGTGGTTTCTAACACAGTGCACTGTATATTCACTAGTCCCCTCCCCTTGAACTAGGTCTTCTGGAAAACCTCATCATCAGCTGTCAGAATGCGTCAGGCCTTCCTGTTGCTCGGAGACCAGTCTGACCTGCAGATAAAGTGTTCCCAGCAGCCCAGGCACAGGGACGCCCGCAGGACGCAATGCTGATCAAAGGTTAGCAGTCACCCCACTGTTCTCAAAATAAATAGCCACTGCAAATAACTCAATGCCAGCCTTGATTCAATAAGTTATCATTATTGTGGAAACAGCAAGGGGCTCTGAGCAAATTATTTGTCTCAGCCACACAACGTTTTTATTTCCAAATCTGAAGAATAGACTAATGTTGTTCATTCTCTAACTAAACTGTTATTCTTTTGAGTAATAGAAAAATCTGTATCATATCAGTACCTTTTACTTTAACAACAATTTTCTAAATTGAATTAATATGGAAAAATAAATACAATCTTTTGAAGTTTATTCTAGTCAGTGTAGTTCATATTAATTTATAAAACATAGATTATTTAGATAGATAGATACTTTATTGATGCCGTGAAGGAAATTGCAGTGCAACAGCAGCTTAACACAGACAACACAGCCACAGTGTAACGAATGATACAATAATAATAATACAATACATACAATACAATCAGTACAGTGAGAAGTGCACTAAAAGAGTTACTCACAGTCCAGAACACACAAGAACAAACTAGAACAGAACAGTACGCAGAAAAATCGTATTGCACATATGAATATAAATATAGATGTAAATATAAATATAAATGTATTGCACGGGTCCCTGGCATGTATTGCACAAAAAATGGTTGTAAACGGGAAAAGAAAAAAGAACAGATGTGTCAGTTTACTGTTCATATATATGTCAGAGCTGTTTGCTCCCACAGTGTGATACTGTATGTGGTGCTGCTACCACATTGGTCTTGGGTTCTAGTTTGATTCTGAACTCGGGTGCCTTCTTGCATTGACTTGCCTTGTCCTCTGATTGCTGAGGTGCCTGAAGAACAGCAGCAGAGTTAAACTCTGCACTCTGCAGGGGAGAAACATTATAGAACTGCCCCCAGAGAGACAGATTCTACAGAGAGATGAATCGCATATGTGGTATATGATTTTTAAACTTAAAAGATTTTCTTTACAGGCTACATATTTTGCTTTAAGAAAGCTTTAAGCTTTAAGAAGTCAGTAAGGTCTTTAATCAGAACCTCATCAGTTCAGTTTTTTAAGTCACCTGGACACTTGCAGGTTGTCACAGAGCATACCAGTAAAGGAAAAAGCATTGTTATACACACACATTCTTTAATCACTCATAAGGTTACCATTTACCAGGCAGATTTCATCACAGCAAATGAAATGACAGTCCCATTACAGTCGCCTATGTAAAACATTGAATATGAGGTTTTTTCATCACTCTTCTGACTTTGTCTATTCACACTTAATTATCATAAACAAGAAGAGCACTGTATAGTTCTCTAAAGGAAGTTAAGAGTCTTTTAACATAAACATGAATATCAACCACTTTAAAGGGCACAAAAAAGTTAAAATAAATATGTATCTAGTTACACGTCATTCAATTCCTGTTCTGTGGGGATTTTTACATTGCCAAATCAGCGCAAGATTTAGAGGTATCTATCAATGTACATTGTATTCATTCTCTCCCCACTGTTGTGTCGAGGAAACATTCTAAAGTACTGATACTAAAGGGAGGACTACTAGTACAGAGCTCTGTGGGTCAGCAGAGATCTATATACAGTATACTCCTTCAGCAGCAATTTAAATATGTAAGCCACAACTCTTAAATATTATAATCTTTAAATTATTTTAGTCAACAATGCACTCAGATTAAAATAAAGTAATGAAATGAAGCAAAACAATATGATAGTGAAATGAAGAATTGCAACAGAGATGCCTAGAGGCATTATTTCCCAGTTTCAATTTATAGTGTAGCATTACGGAAATTAAGTTTAAAATTAAAAGATGTTCATGAAACTATTTACATGGTAACAGTTACTGATGTTTATTCCTGATAAGAAAACAACACAAAAAAGTTATAAAACGCCTTCATTGTATCAATTTAATAGATACTAAAAAACTAACGACAAAGTTCTTTTTCCTTTAATTTCTAACATGAGCAGTCTGTTTTTTATATTTCGTAAGATCAGAGGTAAAGTTAAGGTTGCACGAACAAGGCCATGTTTGTCATTTAGGGTTTGTGTTTTACACAAACATAAAGGCATATTCCATTCTTTGAGTTTTCCTCTAGCCCTCCGTTTGTAATTCAGAAGTCATTCTAACCTCATTTTGCAAGAGTCGAAGTTAAGTTTTTTAAAGGACCCTAAAATGAAAAGCAAAGACTGAAACATGGAACACATATGTATAAGGAGACAAATGCCCGACTTTCTAGATTAAAATGAACCTTGTAAACCCATTCCTAGGACTCCCTCAGACCAATTCTATAGCAGGAAAGAGCTACAGTCTCACAACCCAAGAGTGCCAATCTAATCCCTACAATGTGCACCCTGTCCCTCATGTGAGATCCTCATGCATATTGTACTCGTAGTGTCGGATGAGAAGATGGTGTTCCTATTTTAAAAAGAATATACAAGTAATGAAAAATGTACTCCTATAAATGATGACAAAAATCCATTCACAAATTGCCTAGCGGTGAGAAATGCAAAGCAAAATTAGATAAAAATATGTGTCCCCAGAGAACATCCAACTGCCTTGCTGGGATTTTGCTTGCCAGAAAAAAAAAACCTTCAAAAGGTCAGTGTTCATAATAAATCAGGTCTGCTTTCAAGATCAATAATCAGTGTTAATTTAGATTCAGAGTCTTTCTTCTTTCTTTCTCTGCCGGCAAGGCTGATGAGAAAGAAATATTTGATCGCACACATCTGACAGTGTTTGCGTCATGAAAAGGAAGAAGAAACTTGCGTTTGAGATACCTGGGACGTAATTCAACACAGCAAAGGTCTCGGCTAAATAAAAGCTCTTCAGTGGCTTTTAATTACCCTCAGGCCTGTATGATGGGTAAGAGAATCCTGATGGCTAGAGTCTGTCAAGACATTAAAAAGGTCTTATTGTTCAAGGATCTGGGCATGTCAGGGGTGCAGGGAGGAGACATGAATAAGTGCTGATACATGGCAGACTCTGATGCTGCTTTCTGCTGCTGATAGCACTGGAGAGGCATTGGTAAGGGCAGCCAGTACTCTGGCCTGCAGATTTCCAGCTGTGATGTTATCATCTGTCTCTGTCAGGTACTGTCTGGGTGAGTATTCATTACCGGGGGCTACTGAGAGTTAGGACTGTGCTTGTCTGTGTGTCTCTGTGTGTGGAGTGTGGTCTGTTTGTCACGTGACGCCCCTCCTCAGTGGATGCTCATCGTAGGGTATCAGAAGGGAAGCAACCAGGTCACACAGTAGATTTCAGCATCATTGTTCGCTGTAAGGTTCTGCATGGTAAACCAAGTTAAATGGGGTGGAGTTTTGATCTAACGATCTTTTTCACTTCATTCATGTTGATAAAGTTTTTTCTTACTATATGTAATACACATGCCATTATTAAAAAATCAATGATCAATAATGTCATGTATAAGTCAGTTCATTCATTAAACATTAACAGAAACATAAGAACTAATTAATAAGATTAGTAAGGTGTCTTCCAATAAAAGTGCACACTACTACATCAATACATTTTCTTCAGTTGTATCATTCTAATTAAAGCTGTTTCCTTTCTTCTCCTACCTCAGCCCAGCTTGTAGTTTGCTGCTAGTAAGATCCTGTCTTCTCCACCTCCTCTATCTCGATTTTTCCCTTCAATTCTTTCAGATCACTTCATTTTATTATAGTTCCTACAACTCTCCAGTCAGCCTCTCTCCACACCCTCATTTTTCACTGTAATATCCTGTATGCTTTGCCCACTTACTCTCATCTGCACAAAGAAGATCACAAAGAAGATACGATTACACAGGACTAATCTGATCTAATTGATCTAATCTAAAAAATGAACCTAAATGATCATGCAGCAAATACCTAGAACTAAACTAAAGAAAATGATATCCACTTCAAACTAATTTGATTTGATTGCAGTATGTTGTAACAGACTTGGTAAGATATTGTGATATACTGTACACAGACCTTAGCCAGAGAAAATAAAAACTAGGTTTGGGAAAAAGGGTATTTAAATTAAGAGGTTAAACAGAGTTCCTCCTCTCATATTTGTTGTTCTGTGTTTCTCTGTGTAAAAGTGCAGCCTGTTTTGAATTTGAAGTGTAGCAAATTTATCACCATTGTAAATGATTAATGGAAGTAGACCAGAAAGCATCGGTTGAATTCACATTAACTGAAACTATTTCAGATCTATACGATTCATCATAATAGCTGAGAGAAATTGATTTAAGTGTATGTGCTCATCATTTTCCAACTATCTGAGTCCAGGGCCACTCAAGCAAGCATTTGTCAGTCAGTTTCCAAGGATCTGATTTTTTTTTCTTTCTCTAGTTCTTCTTATTAAATTACAATCAAGGGAAGGGAAATTCAAGTCTGTTTAATAAGATCAGTGTCAGATTCACTTTTTCATGCCATACGCTTGTTTAAACCTTCTAAGAAGTAGTTGTTTTCGACCAGGAGTATTGGCTTAATAAGGTATTTTGCATGTTTAGATTCAGAATAACACAAACCAGTTCAGGAAGGGGTACACGAAACCTATAGAGTTAAACAATGCGTTCATTGCTGTGTCGTGACTGGATGGAACACAGAAGGACGCAGGGCCTAATGGGTGTTTGTGGAAAGAAATGCAAATACCTCTTTGAGTGTCTGAGAAATAGTTAAGTCATTTATCATACTTGATTCATACCATTGGCAAATTCAGGCACCACTGGGCACCTGTTCAATACCAAAAATGAAAAAGTTAATTTATTGACTTAATGCTATGAAATCCTTAACAGAACTGTTTTTGTTACACATTCTCAAAGTGGTTTAAATCAAGTTTGTTGCCGCCTTACCATGCCTGCATTTTGTTTGTCTGTATTCTATCTGGTGCATAAACAAAGCTTTTAGTTTTTAGATTTTATTTTAATTCAATTATTCAATGGGAGCAAAGTTCAGTAGTAGTTTGGTCAAATACTAATTAATGTGAAGAGATAGGTAACGTTTATAACGCTTATTTATAGGCGTAGCGTATTTAGAATTTGCTGTTAAATCGCCTGGCTGAGGAAATTGAATCCTGACCGTGAGGGTATTTATGTGGAAGAGAGTGATAATGGGAAGTTCGAGATTAGAATTTAACCTCTTCCTGAACGTCTGTTTAAAAACTGCATTGCAGTGGTTCACTGAGCGCTCAATTAACGTGAGGCAGCAATTAATCATAGTAGGATTATATATTAAAAGATTATTTGGTGCAGCTTGCCTGGCTGAGGAAAAGGCAACCTGGCCCAAAGGTCAAGGATAACTGGACCCCAAAAGAGCTCAAAGGAACACCAGTGCAGTGTTACTGAACAGTAGAGCTTGTGGTCCTTTGGTCCATCAAAGACAGATATAGTGCATTCTCAATGCAATCATTTAATTACAAAATATATTATTATTATTATTTAGTAGTGATATGCACATATTGGATTCAGAAGTCATACGAAATACAAGCAGGTTTCAGTAAATATTGATCCATAACATATGACACTAATATAAAACACAAACGTACATTATAATCAGCATATTTTACACTTGCTTGCTTTCAGTGCAATTAGGATAGTAAACCTCAGACAATGTGGTTGTATTTTCCACACGTAATAGCCTATATCCTGTATGTGTGTATGCCAAGGAAACCTCTAATAACAACCGAATACTGACTTTGATGGTCTCGAAAAATGTTTTAACAGTACTGAATGTTTGTCAGCAAAATCAGACATAGCTCAATTTCCTGGGAAATTGCACAAAGCCACAGTAGTTTCAATTTGAGAGGTTTTGCTTAAGTTATAGAAATAATTCAATGGCATGGTACATACAGTTTGCCAAGCTCTTCCAATTTCATGATTTAAAGATTAAATTAAATAAAAGGCAAATGAGAAGAATTGTGCATTATATCATATTTGTGGAACAGATTCTATTGAATTGCACTTTTCAAGGCAGCACTTTAGTTAAAGACGCTAATATTATTTTAAAGAGGCCAGAGCAATCTGGGAACTTTTTCTTGTGTTTATCAGCTTGAAAGATCACATTCCTCAGAAGTTTTTGCTCTTTAAAGGTTTATCTTTTAAGACTTCTGTAGTTCTGGCTTAAAATCTTGATGTCGCACTCTCTTGGCAGATGCTCAAGATGCTTGATTATATCATGTACAACAAAAACATGAACAGACAATTTATCAAGAGAATTACCCAGCATGCTTTCTTTCAGTGAAATACGGCACAGATCTGGTGGGAACAGACAGGTTTGAACCTTTGTGGAAAATTGTGACAGACAGACGTGTGCAGGTTATCAGCTTTGAAAACAAAGCAAATGTTTTTCTGGTGTCTACATCAGAATCCACCCAACATCTACCGTAAAATTACATACCCAAATGCATGTAATCTTTCTGCAGTATGGTGGCATCTTGCAGAGACAAAAAGAAAATCATAGTGGTTCTGACACGCTACAGTATAAGTTCTTTCTCTTCATGATTTTAAAGATTAGAGAGATTAAACCATCTCCTCTTTCATCCCTTAACTCTTACATATGTCTCCCTGAAAATTCCACATGATCACCTCTTGATGTTGGTCTTTAGTTTCCCTTATTCACACAATCCTACCTTGTGTGGGAAGTTACAAGTGAAGGAAAATAGTCTGACATTTGACAGACATGTGAAGCCCACTACTGATCACTTACACTGCCATATGTTTGGCACATACAGTATTTCCATATATTCTGTCTTCAATAGACTTCTAATTTTGTGGTACAAATAGGTAGAATTTCTAATAAAAAAAACCAAAAAGAAACGCAGATGCCAGGAGAAAATGTTAACATAAAGTCTACAAGTGACTTAAGCATCTTAGTAACTGTTGTCAGCATTAAAGAGATAGAATAGGGCAATCACACCCAACACATTCAGATAAAGATGACATATTAATGTTTCTTCAAACAACAGCATTTAGTGTTTATTAAGCACAAAGGGAAAATCTGATTAGGCCCTCATAAAAAAAATGTAAACAAGACAAAAACAGCCAAAAAATTGCGAGAAATGTCAGAATGCCATGAATTGCTCAATGCTGTTTTTTCTAATCTGATTGAGGCAGGCGGCCAATGTAATACAGTTGTATCTGCATTTATCAAAGGCCAATAAAATACAGAAAAATAATTTTCTCTGGTTGTGCTTGCCAACAGCCAACTGTACAGAAATCTGTACATGCAGCAGAAAGAAGCTTCAGTCCTTCTGAAACAACAAGAATGTTTTCACACTAAAGTTGTGTATTGATGTTTTTAATTGTGAATAGGTGACAGGATATTTTTTATATGTGCTTGTCTATTTATTACTGATTGAGCTACCCTTTTTGAAATACAGCTACCAGTACTAACCATGTTGTAACCACCATACTAGAATCCAAACCAGTGAAACTATTTTAATTCTGCAGATTTATTTTCTTTTTATGCACACTATTGTCTGATGAAAGTTTAATTTGTGTGATTTTTCTTATTTTTACATTGTGCCCAGGTATTGATCAACTTTAACAGAATATCTCTCTGTCAACTTATATACTTATTTTAAACTTATTTTTTTAAGGTTTCAATTATTTAACTTTGTTCTTAACTGTGTATAAAGAGCCCTGAAGTTTACTGACAGAGATGGCTGCCTTGTTCTGGTTCTAAATTAGCATGTACGTATCCAAAGTATAGCACTGGTTATAACCTCTACAATGCTTCTTTTGTTTAGATAACCTGAGGGTGGTGAATTAGATGTAGTCCAGATCTGAGCAGCACCAAAAGAAATCCTAGCTGACAGTTTCACTCAAAGACTGGTACAGAGGCATACTCTTACAGTACTGTATATAACACTATACTCAAAGACATACACACGAAGCCTGCGGGCTATTTGATAAGTGCACAAAACTGTGACACAAGACAAACATTTTTAGAGCCTGCTACAGTTAGAATTCATGGGCCAATCTCACTGCAGTACCAACATTTTCAGAATGCAAGCAAAATCCCCAGGTTTCTAGCACAGGAATTGTAGTTTTCTTGACATACAGAGGGCTCCTCAATGCACTGCAGATAGAGGCCTCGATAATAAGATTCATCTTAGCAGCTGTAGCTCTGGAACAAAAAGCTCAGGGGAACATTTGGGTTGTCATCATGTTCCTGGGATTCATCCATTCTATCAGGGCACAGAGCTTCAGGGTGATAATTCCTTGTTGCGCACAGATGAGAAGTTTAAGGAGTAGTGGATATTATCAGGGAACTGATAGTTTGAAGGTCTAAATGGATTATATGCATTCAGAAAAAGGGAGATGAAATGCCAGACATGAAGTACAGACTCTGATAATCATACACATTTTGAGAGGATAGTCCGGAGACGTAGGACAATGGTTATTGTTATTAGGATACTTTGTAGTTTTTCAGAAGTTTTGAAAAGTTGCTTTTAAAAATGTTTAACCTGTTAACCGCTGCATAGGTGATCTTTACTGGTTAACCACTTCTTTGGTTAAAACTAGTGGATTGTGTTTATTAGCGTGGAGAAAGTAAAATGCCGAATGAACCCAACCAGTGAAGCAATTTTGATGCCTCTTTGCATGATGTAAAAAAGCTCTGCTGCAGGTGGGCAATGAATTTTACTTAACCTTTACTTGATCAGGGATACATTGCATATCTTTTCTCTTTCATACTGTACTGTATCTCTGGAAAATCAGACGCTGGTAATTGTTTTTTCAGGAGGCGGGATAGAAACACAAGAACGTAAGAATAAAGCCACAAGGGTAAAAGATCTTCTACAAAACAATCTAATAATTATGTCGTTAATTATTCTTCATGAAGCACTCAACCCTGACCCTAAGTTCTATGGGGAGGTGGATGTTCTTTTCCGTTACTGTTAATACGCAGGGCTATTTTCCAATTGGCAACTTGCCTTTATTAGTGTGCCTTTATTTCCTTGTCAGTAAGCCACTACAGTGGTTCTTTTCTGTCCCCAAAAGTATGCAGAGTGAAGAAATAGGCGCTGCTCTGCGTATTGCTTAGTGTGAAGCATTACCAATAACCTTATTATCCCTCATGAACACAGACACTTTATGGACCTCCTGTGTTTCAGCAGATTGACGTGTAGCACTGGGAGAACTAAAAATCTTCAATTCCAGGGTTCAGAGTCTGAAAAGTCTCCAGCACTTGCTGGAGCTGTCGGACTGAAGTGAAGTGTCTTGCTCATGTTTACAAATGCGGAGTCTCAAACATGGGATACTTGCCTTTATTAGTGTGCCTTTATTTCCTTGTCAGTAAGCCACTACAGTGGCTCTTTTCTGTCCCCAAAAATATGCAGAGTGAAGAAATAGGCGCTGCTCTGCGTCTCAGATAATCCAGATCTATGGCGAAAACGCAGTGAGATTTAACTTCCTGTCTCATGCATGCTTACTGATAATTCCTAGACTGTTTCCAACCAGAGACAGGGATCACTGTGCATGATGAGTCGAGGAACCCCCAGCAGGCACTTCCTCACCACGACTGCCTTGCAACATGGCCTGGAATTCAACAAACATCCTCTACACCATAGGGTTCAGCATGCCCGCCAGCAAGAATTTCTTTTCCTGACAGAACCCTTTGGAGCCCTGAAGAATAAAGTTAATAAGGTTTTTTCACATGGGAAATTTCTGGGTAGCCTTGATATGAGTTTTTGTAAATTGTCTGGATGTAAATCCAATAAGGAGTTTTACATGAGTATCAGGTCATGTGTTTAAACTATATAATGTTGTTGCCTTTGGTGGTGTGAACTTACAGTTGTAAGGCCTGACTGGTTGAAGGTGCATTGAATCTAAAAACATTTATGCTATTTAGAACATTTTGGGGCCCATAGGACCCCCAAAGTGATTTGTGTTTTTTTAATCATGTTTGCTTATTTATAGTGACCCATTATTAAAATTTCACCTTATCATTAACCACCCAGTTGTCATTAAATGTGATAACAAGGAGCAGATTGTGGCCAATTATTCTTTAGAACTTATTCTCCAATTATTCAGATGGAAGTTACTCTACAACAATACAGGGTCTAAGAGCTATTGATGAACTGGATAGTTATGGGCATTTATGATAAAAAAAATTATGAAATTATATTTCAGAGTGCAAAATATTCTATTGGTCCTCAATGAATACTTCATTAATTTCCACATACTGTATATAATATTTACTTCAATTCATAAGGTGCTTTTAGACTTTTGGAACTGGCACTGTTTAAACTGTTAGAATCCTAATAGTGTAGGATTAATGGGAACACAGACTCTGAGCCTGTCTATATCCATAATTCTATTGAATGGAATTAGGTCAAGACATATAAGCAGGGAATATATTTGTAACACATACTGCTACCTTTAGAAAATCTTTAGAAAAAACGAATACTATGGCTGGGCAGGGTTTAGCCTTAAATACAAAATTCAAGGTGAAACAAAAATATAACATTAATTAAAATACCACAGTGCATCAAGTATTAGGTCATTGCATCATAAGTCTATGCTGCAAAACATGTCAAAAATCACTTTTGCTGGTTCACCTTTCTGGGAATTTCAAAGATGCCTTCTGCATGTTCCAACACTTTTAATGGCATCATTGATGCATGCCCAACACAGAGTCCACTTTGAAGAACTGTTAACGAAACACCAGCTTTGGACTTTGAACAGTAAGGCGCAAAGGCAATCTCATAAATCACTATGCAGCAATATTCTACATTCATAAATTTAAACTCTGCTCCCCTGTCCATGATTGCAACATACTGTGGCTTTACCTAGGGTGTGGGCATAGATAAATCTATTATAGTGATTATACTCTAACACATTTTCCCTGTTCTTGACATATTTGAAACACTTAACTCATCATTTTGGCTAGTGCTACAGTATTATAGTTTGTTTCTGAAACACTGAAGCTATAAGAAAACTGACAGGAAGAGATGTCATAGTGAGCTGTACAAACTAGGGGAATGCAGTGTGATTCATGATTCAGCATATTTTATATGCAACCATAGTTGTTAGCAAAATCATCATTAAGGGCATATCGATTAAAAGCTTATTCATATCGCTTAGTGTGAAGCATTACCAATAACCTTATTATCCCTCATGAACACAGACACTTTATGGACCTCCTGCGTTTCAGCAGATTGATGTGTAGCACTGGGAGAACTAAAAATCTTCGATTCCAGGGTTCAGAGTCTGAAAAGTCTCCAGCACTTGCTGGAGCTGTCAGAGTGAAGTGAAGTGTCTTGCTCATGTTTACAAATGCGGAGTCTCAAACATGGGATAAATACTAAATACTACTCAACACTGCTGTTCTGTTTAGCTGTCTTAAACCACAGGCGTCCATTGGAGTTAATATCTTACATTTACAACGTTTTCTACATGTTAGCGGTTGCAAAATGCTGTGTGAGCAAATGAAAAACTGTTGAATACAGTATTTCAACAGCTCATCCTAATCATAGCCAATCTCTAAAGTACAATAAGATAAAAAAACTAAACTTGTTATAGATATGTGGAACATCCATTGAAGAAAAAATCTTTAATTGTGTACATGTAGTAGATTGATTCTTTACTGTGAAACTGGTAGCATTGTAGAGGGATCTTCTCAGCAAAATTTCATAAGATTGTACCTTCTTGAAAGTCCAAGACACACCCAGGGTAAGCAGGAAACATTAAATGGCTAATGTTTACTTACTGGAATCTTTTAAGGCCTCATGAGAACATGGATTATATATGACTAAGAGGAACTAATCTCTCTTCCTCATGCAATAGTATCCTATTGGGCTTTTAAAATCCTCCCACCAGTTTTAACGGGGTATCCAAAGTAAATGAATGCTTAACCAAAACATAGCTGTTTTTCTGAGCCCTTAGTCTGACACTTTTGATAAGTCATAGGTGTATATTTCAAGACTAACTCTTGTAAAATTCCAGCAATCGCTTTCGCAGAGCTCAGCCCCATGTAGTCCAGAATCATTGAATATTTCCTAAGTAAACGATTAAATATTTGCATTGATATAATGTTTAAAAGACAAACACACAATAGTGCTGAGCAATCTGGACAATGTCTCCATATGCCCAAACAGCTCTCGTAAATAATTAGAATGATATGCTTAAAAAGTGATCATCACAATGATGGTTGTACTGTGCACAATAAGGTAATTAAATACATTATAATTATATTATGTATTATAATTATATTAGATTTAAAAAAACCAACAACTCAAAACCTGAAAGGAAGCCAGTGCAAGGACTCCAAGACAGGATTCTAGCTGCCAGTTCTGGATGTATCTTAATATATTATGTGGAGTTATACAAAGTAATAATTACAATTATAATAATGAATCCTTGAAAAAACAGTGCCTTAACCTGTTTTTCCATTATCGAATAGGAATATTATAGCCTGGCAATATTTCTAAGATGGCAAAATTATCTTTCCAATATTCTGTACACAAGCTTTCAAAGTTAACTCAGGACAGAAAATCACCCTCAAATTATTAATTTAGCATTGAAACACAAGCCCAGTGCCATCAGTTAACAAGCTAAGAGCATTGGTTTTATTAGCTGTTGGAAGAAACAACATGACTCAATCTTATTTAAATTAAGTGGCAAACAACTGTATGGTTTCCAGGCTTTTGTATCAAGAATGCAATGAGAGAATATTGAACCAGCTACCTGGGAATGAAGAGTAAATATCAGGTCATGCATCTGAGAGTCATCTGCATAGACATGTACCATGTAATTTTAGTATTTGACTAAGAGGAAACATGCAATTAAGGGAAATGAGAGATATTTCGATGACTATACTAATCCAATCCTCAGTCTCCAGCTTGATTTAACAAGCTTCGTCATTAAATATATTCTGAAACAGCCAGCTTTTCGAATGGTGAAGCTACCGTTGTACAGTCTTGTCTGTATTGTTGTAAATCCATGACTAATAGGAATTATTATAGAAAGGAAAAGAAAATTCTTTGGAGAATCCTGATTCTTCAAAGGACTTAGAGGAAGGGATGTGGAAAACCATGAGTACAAAAACTGAAGCACGAAGAATCTTGCAAAAATGTTCACATTCAGGAGCAGCGTAAGAGAATATAATACCATGTAACAATCTTATGCACAAAACATACTGTAAGAAGTCAAAACAAGAAGTAAAATTATAATGTAATCTTTGCAAAATTCTTGATTTTTTTCATTCATTATGCACTGAAAGTTTGAAAATCTTTTTCTTATTGAGTTAGGGAAGCACTACATACAGTATGTGAATCAGATAAAATGCAATTCTGGCACAGTTGACCAAAGGACTTCTTTAATGGGACATTGTGAAAATAGCTTTTCTTTTGCAACCAGAAAACCAAAAACCATTTTCTGTCTCCACCCACTCTATTCATAGTTAACTAAATGGCTACATTTAACTATACATTCCAGAAATGTGAATAGCTTTCTGGCTTACAAATATCAAGAAATATAGCCCACAGTCAAAATAACATGCTGTATGTTACACTTATTATTTAGCTTTGAAAGACAGAAAACATGAAGCACAGGAATAAAGGCAAAGTGTTTGCCGAACTTGTTTTTCATTAATACCCATAATTAACCCGATAAACATTAGTCATGGCAAGCAAAAAAATAGTCTTGTGCTATGTGTTTGCATGTGCCTTAAGCAAGTGGCATTACCAGTCTGAGAATGAGAAACATAAGTGCAAAGACGACGAGTCATTCGAATTGAGAGCTGAGAGGTCACAGGTGTCATCTGAACAAGTACTAAAAGGTGGTCAGAGACTGTGCAAACAGTTCATGTCCCACTAAGGAGTAAGGATGAAGGCTCTGGAAGTGAGAGAATGGAGAATGGAGGTATGGAAAGGGGAAGTATTGTAACTGAGCAAAAAGTAGGCAAGTACTAAAGTTTGAAAGTCAATGAATGCATCACTAAGGAACCAGTGGAGGAAATGGAATGGGATAAGACCTCTTTATTAGCCATATAATATTTTTTATTTTAGGAATTTGTCTTTTTATATACCACAGCTTGCTCTCCAGGAGGCACACAG
Source organism: Atractosteus spatula (assembly GCF_055471065.1). NCBI lineage: Eukaryota > Metazoa > Chordata > Actinopteri > Semionotiformes > Lepisosteidae > Atractosteus > Atractosteus spatula. Next base: position 21,180,365 of record NC_142711.1, on the reverse strand, counting down.
GCACACAGACAGGCAGAGAGAAGCTTGGGGTCAGAGCGCAGGGTCAGCCATTTATACAGCGCCCCTGGAGCAGCTGGGGTGAAGGGCCTTGCTCAGGGGCCCAATGGAGTAGGTTTCCTCTGCCGGCCATGGGATTTGAACACAGGCGCAGATCCTTAGCCACAGAGCCACCGCTCAACCCGATGGATGACATAACAGTTAACAGAATGGCATGAGAAAAAGTGACACAACGGACATTACATATCATCAGAAGGCTCTACAATATCAATTGCCCCACAAAAATCTGAATTCCACATACTGTACCTGAACGTCTAATGCAGCTCAGTGTCCTATGTAGCAATTAAGTGTGAGGTCTAATCATAGCCCAGGACTATACAAAATGGAACAAAAACCTAAAGAAGCCCAGCACACAGCGTTGAGTAAAAACATTTTTCATGTGCAGAGAAAAACACCAAACAATGTGTGCAGGCCAGTATCCCTCATTATTTAATATATAGAACAGAGCAGCTAAATATTGGTTAAGCTTAGCTATAACACAGCAACCAGAAATCCTTTAAATCAGACAAACATTCTTCCTCAAAATAACAAATCAAATCCACCGAATTGCCACACCTGCCACAATCAGAACATCTATTGATCCTGCTGGGGAAGGGCAGTAGAAGCTCAACAGAGCTGGCAGGTCAGTATCTCCTGTCGAAGACTGAGGAACAGAGAAGAATGAGCCTCTCAGACAAAAGTCAATTATTGTTCTAAATGTGGGTAAATGCATTGGAAAAGCATCCATTTGCTGATTGCTATTACATTCGTAACACCCCATTAAAGCTACACATGATGGGGGTGCACCCAGGAGGAAATGGTTATGAGACAGATTGAGGAAAAGAGCAGACGAGAGTTTCAGTAGGAAGAAAAGAGAAGAATCTGTGGACATCATGAAGAAGAAAATTATCTAAAAATGTATTCTCCTCCATGGAGACCTCTAGGAGTGCATGAGAGGAGAGAACAGTAGGTGCTCTAAGACAGAGCCGTGGGGGACACCAGTGGAGAGAGCTTTACCAGGATACCTTGTTCATTTGGCAAGGTAGAAGAAAAATCAGGTGAGAGTGATGCAGCAAATTCCTAGAATAGTGAGTAGAGTGAGCTACAACAGAGAGATCGAGAAGGTGTGATCGTTGCAGTTCTGCGCGGGGTCGTGCCCCCCGCCACCCGTTCCGTCCCGCAGCACATGGGGCGCGAACCCGGGTTTCCGGCGTAACACAACAGGGAACCAACCGCGTGAGCTAAAGTAGACCTCCCTCAGCCCAGGCAGCTGAGGTCCCTGCTACGTGCAGTGAGGGCGATGACGTCACCGCACTAGCTCCGCTACAAAGGCTTAAAGCATTCTGTGCATTTTGTGTTGTACCTCTCATGATATGATATATGATATGTGTTCTCACAACCCATATCAAATTACATTACAGAGATTCAAGTTCTAGAAACACTGGACCTTGTAATGAGATAACATTTTATGAACTTTTAAAACTAAGTTTTATGGTTTTGAAGATCAAGATCGTAATCATAGTCTAGATGCTTGTACAGTATATGTCAGTACTTCCAATCAAAACAAACCATGACATCCACTACTGTTTCTTCTTTTTGTCTTAAAAATATGGAATTACCAATTTATATAGTTTGATACACTATTTGGAGTGCAGATTGTTTAAACACTTACTTTACCCCTACAATCCCTGTAACGCACAAGAGAATGATAGCATTTACAACCATTAACCATTTCTTTACGCAAAGGGCTGTTGGAGTTTGGAACAAGTACAACGAACTGAATACCCTTCTCTTTTTTGCTAAATGTTCTTATGTCTTTATTTGTCACTCCAAAAGTGTAGGCTTATAAGAGTGCTCAAGAGTCACATTCACACAGAAAGTTCCTGTCACAGATGGATAATGGCACTGTGCAGGCGTGAAACAGATTACGCGTTCCTTGAGTTAAAATGTGACAGATGGCTGTATTAACCTTCCAAAGACATAAGGGTGTGTGGTGCCCTGATAAACCCTGGCATGCTAGCAAGAATTACTGATGGATTATGGTGTTTTTCCAAAAACTACTTCACTTATCAGTTCTGATTCTTCAGTGGTATGTTTTCAGTTGAATTACTAAGAGCTGACTGTGTGTGAGGAGTCCAGCATACTAGTCCATTAATAAGGCCAGGAGACCTCCGCAATCATGTGCAATAACACAGGAAGAATGAATTGCCAAGTCTTGTGAATACTTTTGGAACTGAGCCCTACCCATTATGAAGTAATTGTAATGGTACCATTACTACACAGAGGTTTTGTGTTAAGGAGTCTGTCTCTCTGCCACTGAGGCCTTGTCTTTCAGTGTTTTCATTGGCAGGTACACAGGAGGTAGAGATTGATCTAAAACAGGCTCTTAAATCATTCAGATTATTGCCTTGATTTTATGCCCAGCTTTGTTCAAGCATCAGAATGTGTTATTAAAAAAAGAAATATCTTAAGACCAACCTGTTAATTTTTCAAAAATAATTCATTTTGAAAACAAGGACTCAAAAGATGTAGTTCAGACTTTATTCAAAATACAAGTTCAATTGGTCAAAGTACAGTGGAAACTCCCTTGAGGAACATAATGGTGGCATGAAAGTCCTGCAGAATACAACAACTACAATTACACTATGATTGAAATATCAGTGTCTAAATTTATCCCTAAACTGCCGAGTTTTTACAAACAGATCCAATTAACATTATACAGTATATGTTTTGTTGGGCCCGTTCAAAAAAACAATTAAAAAATGTTGCCATAGGTGTAAATTGGCTATCAAACGTATACAATAAAAACAACTGCATGCAAATAGAGAACAAAGATAGGTTTTATAGATGTATAACAGTTTTTACTGAAGAAAGCTCCTATTAGTGAAACACTTTTCCAGCAGTGCTTTGGTCTGATCATTTATCTTTTGCTAATGAAACACAATACATTTTTATAATACAGTGTGACTATGACCAAGAGATGAAAGCAATGTGCGCTAAAGTGTAAAAAAGGCAACATTTCTTTCAGCTGTTACAGTTCTTCAGAGCAGTTACAATGCATGTGTTGCGTATGCTGAAAACGTGAATAACATGCACTCTATAATTCTCTACATTCTTGCACAAGCTTCCAAGCCGTATTGACGTCTCACTGGCCAAGACTGAGATGCATAATCGGTAGTGCTTATTACCACAAACTTCCTTCATCAGTATATAATTCTATAAGTAGCAGAAGAAAGCAAATACATGGCAATTTTAGTCTACTGAAAAAAAAAAGAAAAACAAAGTCAGAACTGACACAGTATGACTGCCTGTTTCATTTTGGTTACGCTGAATCAGCTTGAATGAAACCCCAAAGATGATGCCAAAGACATGTGCCAATCTTGTTCACCACAGTGGTCAGGGCCATATGTTGTGAATGACTATTCAATGCCAAGAAATTTCTGGGGGCCATTACCCTAACCATTATTAACCAACAAATGAAAACACCAATCGGGACAAAAGCTGTGAGATCATAGAATTAAGACAGTTGGTTAAATAAGGAAATTGCTCACTCATTAGTGAAACGCTGGTAAGAGACAAAGCTTTTAAGAATGATAATATTTTGTTTGTGCCTTGGGCTGCTCTTCATGTTTATTCATGACTGGAAAGGAAGGAAATGCTAAAACAGAAGAAGTATTTTGCGTCTGTACATGGAACTCATGGTTCCTCCCTAAGTAAACTCCCTTCATGTACAGTAGTCACTCCTCCTGAGCTGTGAAACTTAAGCAGGTATATCCCTCACATGGAGGTGTTTTGCAGGGAATTCAGTTTATGTTAGTCACTTATTTGTATTTAGTTTTCAGAAGTACAGAAATTATTATTATTATTATTATTATTTTTAATGTGTATTTAAGAATGTGTTTGAACAGTACAAAAAGGCAATCGTGTCTTCACTGGACTTTTGACCCTGTATTTGCCGTTACAGACTGTGGGAGAGGAGGGTATTCAGTGGTGCAGCACAGTTGGAGACAACAGACAGTAGTACTAGATTGTAGAGCACCAGTTACCATGGATACGACTTTTGGTTGATCGGTGTTGACTGCGCGTCAATGTTTTGCATTCGACAAATGTTTTGTGCTAAAAAATGATGACAAAATCAATCATAGATAAATGTTTTCAATTTAATAATAATAATAATTCCTTACACTTATATTGCACTTTTCTAGATGCTCCACTCAAAGCACTTTACACATAGCGGTGACTCCCCTCCACCACCAATGTGCAGCCCCACCTGGATGATGCGACGGCAGCCATAGTGCACCAATACACTCACCACACACCAGCTATCAGTGTGGAGGAGAACAGAGTGATGAAGCCTGTTCATAGATGGGGAATATTAGGAGGCCATGGTTGATAAAGTCCAATGGGAATTTGGTGTAGACACCAGGGTTACACCCTTACTCTTTTCGAGAAACACCCTGGGATTTTTAATGACCAGAGAGAGTAAGGACCTCGGTTTTATGTCTCTTCCGAAGGACGGCACCTAATTACAGTATGGTGTCCCCTTCAATATACTGGGGCATTAGGACCCACACAGACCGCAGGATGAGTGCCCCCTGCTGGCCCCACTAACACCTCTTCCAGCAGCAACCTCAGTTTTTCCCGGGAGGTCTCCCATCCAGGTACTGACCAGGCTCACACCTGCTGAGCTTCAGTGGGCTGCCAATTGTGAGTTGCAGGGTTATATGGCTGCTGATTTAAATATAAATAGGTGTAAAATCACCTAATAATTAAATTATTGTTATATATAGAAACCTGTGCTGTGCGTAACACAAGATTTATTAGTGATGTTGATCTGGACATTTGCAGGGAGATCCAAATGCAAACCTAACAGGCATGATCTCTTACCTAAATACTCTAAATACTCTGGTCAGTAAATAGTTTAATTAGCTGGGTAGATAAAATATGTGAAAGACAGCAGTTCCATTGATAGCTTTACTTCTCTTAAACATTAAGTTGGTGTTAAATGTGTTAAAACGTCTAATTGAATATTATTGTAATCATTTTTAATAATGTTTAATTAATTAAATAATTGGTAATGTATTAGTATCATGGATCCCAATGCTTTTCAAATTTCCGATACTTTGCGGGGTTGGGGTTAACTTCACCCAAACCTAACAGGAAAAAAAATGACATATGGAAACATTAGCATGCCATCTCCTACTCAGTGTCATGTAGACTTCATCCTTCCCACACACATTTAGCGGAAAAAGACTTTTCCTTGGAGATGTACCACCACGATCAGCGGTTTATATTACTGTTCATTCATTTAGGCTCACAAATTGGACTACTGCCTGAACATTTGCAAATCATCAATTCCTTTTTTGTTTGTAGCATTAGCAGGGAATGAACCTAGTAAATTTGGAATTTCCATAACTCTATAGCCTTGTTCTTTACACATTGTACTTATCATGGGGATTTCTGTTCATTATTTGTCATATTATCCAAGCCTTTTTCTTTGCGTGTAAAAGGAGAACTAAAGTCAGCTTACTGTATGTGGTTCATACCCCGTTCATACTCCGAAACATCTCCATTCATTTCATTGCTTAATACCCCACCACATGGGGGCACCAGTAGCATAGCAGAATCCCAGTTTGTATTTCAGCTCAGTTGCTGTCATAGCTGGGAGCACGAGAGGTTCTGCACCGTTTAGCTCTACAGAGAGAAATACGACCTTGTATGGGTTTTCCAGTTGTAAACCCACAAAAATCTGAGAAAACCTTTTCCCATGACATTAACATTTAAAGTTCTAAAAATTTGTTATTAACATTACTCTTAATGAAAGCTGTGGAAATTCAATGAATCGGGTAAAATCTTAGAGCTTGCAAAGAACATTGAATTTTAAACCCCAAAATAAAGAAACTGATTGCACAACAACATTTTTTTTCTGTTTTTTGCTAACAAAGTTAATTTTTTTACCTGATATACAAAAGCATGGTGATATTTCTTTGCTAAGCAAGACGGCGGTTCAAAAACGTCAAGAAAGAGGAGTCTTCAAAGCTTGATACATTGAGTTAAATTCCATTTGTTTAATGATAAATTTCATTTTTGATTATAGCAGAACCTTTTGGGGGCAGTTAAATTCCCTTGGCAATTTAAAAGTAAGCTCCAAATAAAAGATGCATTGTCTGTCATGTGTGCCAACCAGGGCCCAGTTGCTAAATTAATAGGATCAATATGTAAGCAAACAAGCAGTAAAAATTCATCTCAATTCTGAGGATTCTTTTTTTGGGGATACCAGCAGCCAGAGAATTCCACTCCTGGGACTGTTGGTCTGGCAAAGAAGCAAACTGCTCAATATAAAGTAATCTTAAAATATGCAGTTTCTAGAGAGATATTACTTCACTATGTCTTTTTTATAAGTTATAAGAAATACAGAAGGAAAATAGTTCCTTTTCGTCTGAGAACAGGAAATGGAGCTATGAATTGACAAAAACCTTTACATTCCAAAACTACATAATTACCCCTTGTGAAACAAAGTGTTTACTTCATTGAAAGTGCTTTGGGTTTTCATTTCCAACTCCCAGTAGTTACATGGAAGTTTACATAAGGAAGTGTGACAGGCATATGGATAATGTTACTCAGCTTGGTGTGATTTGCATGAAGGTTTGACAGGGAAATTATTATTTTTAACGTGAAAAATAAAACGAAGTATTATTCTGTTTGTGAGGTAAAATGAAAAGCACTTACGGGACAAATTATGAGGAGGCCTATTTAATCATGTGGCCTGTGCATGGTTCATGGTTATAGGGATGGACCAAGACAAGCACTGATGCAATCCAATGGCTGAACTCAGCCTATCCCTTTCCCTCGTCAAGTCATCCTCTGTCTGAACCTCTCCCACAGTGGTCCCCTCCTCCCACCAGCCTCCCTGTTTTCTGTGTGTGAAGCCATGCTGCAGATGCTGAAAATGAGAGCTCTTCTCCTTTCCCGAGTGTTGCTAGATTGTTTCCTGTCGATCTCCCTCTCCCCCCTTAGTCAGGTCCCCACAATGACCACTATACAATTCACTCAGCTCACGAGTCCTTCCCAGGCTGATGTGATTCAGCCCCAGTTTGCAGAGTCCCCCATATTGAAATCATGACAGAGATCACCTGACAATCATGTGACTCGTCATGTTTGGGTTGCCAATGGCTATTTTACTCTATTTGACATGACAGGGGTGTTTCTAATATTTGTATCAGCCAGTGTTCACTTCCCTGCCAAAGCATATACTAAAATCGAATATTGAAAAGGGAGAACATATTGTGCACAAAGGTGTCATAAAGAACCAGCTTATAAAGGCTCTATGTATTTTCAAGTTATACGGACAGATTTTATTCAATGTTCTGGGTGAATTTATATTGAATTTAGTAATATAAAAGAGATTTATCTTTAAACAAATCTCTGTTCATAGATCTGCTATTTATAGAAATGAAAAGTTCCACCACTAAGTATTCTAAAACCAAACCGAGAAAAAGAGACCATTAAAATGAAAATGAACAATACATTTTTTCATTCCTAAGCAAGTTATGGGAATATTGGAATAAATGTTTTAGACCACTGACATGAATTAAAGGGACAATGACAATGTGATTTGGAAGAAAGTGTATGAAAAAAATGTAAAACATCAATTTTTGCTGTAAAAATTCCCTTGATGAGGACTAAGAATTGTTTAGAGCAGAACTTTTTGTAAGACTTGTTGCATAAGAATGATCATAAATAAAAACAATAACAAATTAGTTTGCTCTGGAAATAATTTCAGAATATATGTGATGTTTCCAAATGAACAGCTGCCTGGAAATATTCTGTCAAGTGGATTATTTTAATTCCTATAATCTCGGTTTTACTATAATATAAGTGGGTTGCCAGCAGCCATATCACCCTGCAACTCACAACTGGCAACCCACTGAAGTTCAGCAGCATCGTTCGCATGAGACGTAAAACTGAGGTCCTGACTCTGTGGTCATTAAAAATCCCAGGGTGTTTCTTGAAAAGAGTAGGGGTGTAACCCCGGTGTCCTGGCCAAATGTATATAAGTGTAAGCAATTATTATTATTATTATCTGTTGATGTCTTGTTTATCTCTTAAACAGTCATACAATAAACGGAGGAGCTGTATAATCTTACCCTGATTGCAAGTAAGTCTTCTACAACCGTGTCCTTTGCCCAGTCATCAAGGCCTGCTGTGTCTTCAGCAGGCTCACCAGCTTCCACTGGCTCATGTGCTTTTTCTCACAAACATGGTTGACATTCATTTACTTTAAGGCCTGTCCTGGGACATGTTGCTACCCCCCAGGTGTGTGAGACAACACGGATGTTTAGAAAAAGGTAAACCCCGATAATCAGATAGTAAAATGATTAAGAGGGTTTCAAGAGGTAACTCCTTCCCCCAGGGACCGTCAGACGTTCAAGAGAGTGAATTTCTAGGAGGAGGAAAACGTCCACGTTCCAGGTGCATTCTTGCTCTTCACAGGTGATATACAGGCTCGCCACCGCACTAGTAAAATCTAGCACCAGGCTTGTAACCCATCAGGCTTCTCTGTGCTGTCCTCGATCTGCAGACTGGTGCTCTTGAAAAGGCAGTCCCAAACCATTGCAGAGCGGAGAATTGGAATGGCATTTCAAAGATATTATTTTCCAACTCTAAAGAGTTCAGTGAGGCATTTGCAGCATTGGGGACTCATATCCACAACTGAAACTGATTTGGTCGCTTGATGTGTGAAAAGGTGCTCTAAGAGTATGGGAGAAACTTGTAAATTCAATTGCTTGTGAATAATTTGAGAGTGCTGCATAAGATGTCAGAATGTGTTTATTTCATAGCCCCTCTCATGACTGCGTTTACTGGCTGTGTCACTGCCTCATAAAGACTTTAGTGAAGCTTCTTCTTTATGTACAGCACATGTTCTGCTGTTGTCAAATCAGATGAAGAACCGACTAGCAGCAGAGAACACCACCTCCTGTCAATATCCAGGGGGTTGTCCTCCATCTCAGTGCACAAGCTGCAGTCGAGCTGCTCTGTGACATTGAGTCATGGCTTTAATAATTAAGAAGAGCCTGATGACTGATGAGGTCTTTCATGACGCTGACAGTTATATGGCTGTGTTATACACACAGGACATTCAGTCACGGGATCAATACATGTGCACCTGACAAGGGTGACACAGATCGGGGCCAATCACAGGGCTTCTGTGCATGGATACCCTTGTGACTTTGTCTCAGCATTACTAATACAAACACGCACGGTGTTAAAGTGTTTAGTGTTGCTACATCACAGCTCAAGGTTCCTGGGTTTGATGTACAGTATGTTCTGGCTGTGACATCTGCCTGTGTGAAATTTGTGTGAAAATTGGATTCTCCCAATTTGCTTGTGTGTGTTTTTTTTTGGGGGGGAGGCTCTCTGATGTCCTCCAGCCTTCCAAAGCATGCTGACTAGGTTTTATTGACTTGTCTGAATAGTTCTCTTGAACTACCCCCAACAAGGACATTAGCTGGTCTCCTCACCTCATTACATGACTTCCCTCCAGCCCGTTTTCAGGGTTTGAGACTTTGCACATTCTGTAGACCAGCAACGTTTTCAGTGTGCGTACCTTCTCTTTTTCTTTATGCTTCAGTATAACTGTAGTATAATTCACATCGGAAAACATGGGTGCCTTGTATGAGTGCAAAACACATCTATGTAAGAGCAAACTCAAAAGCACAAAAGCACATGTTCAATCACCTCCAAATTTATTTTCCTTTTTTGGGGAAAGGCAAGTACAAAAATGGTTATATGAAACTAAAGGCTTATCACTTCTCAGAATATCTTACCCAGACAAGTTAAAAATCTGTTAATGTTAAATGACTAATGATGACTAATGATTATAGGTCTTGCATTTGTATCTCAGTATATCGATAACATTTGCATATACTTTAGATACCATTAAGGATAGCTTTGGGTGTGGTTGGGCTATTATATGAGGTTTGTAACTGAACATGATTCCAATGCTACAACAGAAGCTCAATAATTTTTTCACATATTGTACACTAAAATATTTATCTTAATGTGTTCAGAAAAAATTGCAGTTCGGTTATTTAATGTTTAGTTAATACAATAAGCTTGTGGGTGACTACCAACGTCTTGCTGAACTGGCCTCTGAGCTGTGAAACACTGCCAGGCCTTCTCACAAAGGCAGTTGTTCGGATGCCACAAGAGAGGGTGAAGGAAATAATCAGTCTGATCAAGCTTTACCTTAAAGTCAAAGGATAGATTTTTATCATAGATTTTTTGTTTCCTGTTTGTAGATTTTGTTGATGTAATCAAAGGTACATGCGATAATATCGATCAGATCACAATGCTTTAGCAGTACAGAGTTTTGTGATTCAGACATTGAGTAGTCTGAGTTGAAGCATTTTATTGGCAATGTAAATATATACGTAGTGAATTAGACTTTTGTGCTGCAAATGAAATGTCTTGATGGTTGTAGAAATGCATGAAATAGGACAATCCACAACTTTCAAATTAGAAAAAATACGATTTTTAAAATCATGCATTAACTATTGTCAAAATCAACTATAAAAACAGTGTACCAAAGACATCCACATGGACAGGACTGCAATGCAAGGTAGTATTTCCATATGTTGTATAACGCGCAACTATTTCATTGTGCAGCAAACATCAATAACACTCTTGAGGTCCAAGAAATAAAAAAAAATAAAGACCAAGACACCTACTGTATGATTTGAAATGACAGCCTGATCTGGAGAATGATTTTATAAAGCATTTGTGCTCCACAAGTTTTTTTTCAACATACTAATAGAATTTTGCGTGGCAACCAAAACATTTAAGATATTTTGCACTTATCTGAAAACTTTGAAAGCATTCCTATGAATTCTGTTGGGGTCTTACTGTCTCTGTGTAGTTCCCACACCCTTATCTTAGCATGTTATGTTATTGAAAGATTAAACAGAAACTAACAAATTTTTAGTCAGATGTAATGTGTTTTCACATGCAGAATCAGGCTTACATCACACCTCTAGAAACATCAACAAATTCGGTGTTACAGAGCACAGATCTGCCATGTAATGGGATTAGGCAGATATAAAAAGTCCCCACAGAAATGTATGGCACATAAACTGTATCTAACATCACTCTAATTGGGGGCATAATAATGGAAAATATTAGCACTAGCAACAATCAAAATATTGTTTTAGGCGGTGTAAAAATGGTAAAACTGAGCTTCTGCGGCTTTCAGAAATTAATAAGATGACAGATCAGGCAGTTCCAGAGTGAACATCACCCTTTCAATGATCTTGTTTTGGTGAGGTAGTATTGCTGATCCATGGGAAATGTCTCAGAACACAACAATGTGTTTTCTATTCATCAGTCAGTCTTGGTTCAGAGCTTTTGTTTCTCTCTGTGGAGCACAGAATAAAATAGTCCTGACTCCTTTGATTTATTTATTTAATTAAAGAGTTTATACAGGAGAAGTGTCTCGAGATGCACTACATCATGTCTGTGTGAAAAACCTGTGGGAAGCTCCCTTCCAAGCCGAGACCAAGACTGCGTAAAAAAGGAGCAAGATGTATTTTACCAGCAATAAACAATTAATCTGAATTGAGAACCAGCGGGAACATAATGGAATAGTTTACATCCAGTCGCCTTTTGACTGAAAACATGAGGGAATTTATTTCTGGAAGTAAATTAATAACCACCACAAGCAGACAAGCATGTGAGGGGGTCCTGCTTGCAAACAAGGATTCATGCCAGTAAGTAGGAACTGATGACAACACTGTTTGTCAGTCTGAGTAAAGGCAAGGTCTTCCAGACTAATTAAAAACTGTTGTGTTTCTGTTGTGTTTGCCCCCAACTCTTACAGTGAACCAAATCACTTATTTTGGGCTGGGGAATTCAAGAGATATGTGAAAACTTTAAAGGCAAAGGGTATATGTGCTAGAATCTATTTTAAATTAATTTTACAATTGTCCTGTTATTTCCGTTATGGTGAAAAAAAAGAGAAAAATAGAGAAAAAAGTCACGTTGTAAGTCTGGAGTTCTTTAAAGAACATCCTGACCGTCCGCAAGCAGAGGTCAGCAATTACTAGCATGTGAATCTTATTCTATAATTATATAACTTTAATATATTCAACTTTGTGGTGAATGTTAAAAATGAAGTTCTGCCATTTTTTACATCAGTGATTGTGCTAATCAATAATCTGTATTGACTAGATAAACACTACCCATCAAAAGAGCTCTATTAAAGTAACCGTGAGACTAGGTCCACTTTATGATTATATTTAATTAGGAGGCGCTGTCGATTTTTATTGTATGATTTTAAAGGTAAGTCAGGTTTAAATGTTTAAAATGAGCCTCTGGTTTCTAAAACCCGTGCTTTAGAATACCTGGGAGTGTTTCACAGAGACCCTTCAGTCGTCTTCAGATGATATTGCTCCCTGGATGGGTTCAGACAAAACATTACCTGTTTGTTAAGAGCTATTGTGACTAGGGTTTCACTGAGCCGCCTTTTTCAATACTCTCTGCACACAGCGAAATGCACTGGTTATATCCATCCATTTTCTAACGTTTTATCCAATCCAGGGTCACAGGGCACCTGGAGCTTACTCCAGTAGGCTGGATACACGCTAGAGGGGACGCCAGTCTATCACAGGGCACCATTTGTTTCGACAAGAAGTGTAATTTTAAAGGGAGATTTTTTTGTGAACAGTACATCAAAGAGAGTAATTAATAGGCACAAATAAATTGTGGTCTGCATTTATCAGGAAGTGGGAAAATGTAAGACCATGGCATATATATACTATTTCATCGTAGGTTAAAAAGATGTACCGTTACCAGTAAATTGTATATCTTGTCGGAATGTACAGTGGTGTCTGCCAAAGGTCACACTTGAAGATGGCAAGAGCCAAAATGTTTGTGTTTCTTCTTTTTAGTTTTTCAGTGTGAAATTAAACTTCACTTGCTCCTCTGCAGCCAATACATGCTGACACAGCTCCCCACTCAAACTTCTATCACCGGTTGTTTTCTTTGTACCAGGAAGCAGGGTTTTACAGGACTTGAGGTTGTTCTAGAAATTCTCTTCACTTGGGCCCCTGACTTACATTTGTTGCAGTTCAAATATTGTAGCTTTGATAAAGGTAGGGGCTTACACCGTAACCGTAGGAAGATGAGAAGATCTTCATTATTACTGATCAAAATACAGTGTTAGTCAACTTTCATATGATCTCACAAGAAATCTTGCTGCCTCATTTCCCTCTCAATGCAGTTCACAAGGCTGATATATTTAGGATTCAATGAAGGTTAAAGCACTGTGCACCCCTGAGAATCTATAGTGCCTGTGTCCATGGAAAATGAACTGTATGTTTACTTCAAAAAAGATTTCTTCTGGAGAAAAGTCATGTTATGCCAACTTTGTGGTTGCTTTTTGTAGACTTCATTCCTGTAGAAACTGGAGAAGAGACCACCAATTATTTTTATTCCTGGTGATTTTGGTTTTGTAAAAAAAAAAAAGAGAAAAGGAAAGAAATATGTACGAAAGATCTAAAGAACCACTCCCTCCTCCTTTCCCCCTGTCTGCAGTCTAGATTCTTTACAACCACGTTTTTATCTTTGCAATGAGTTGCTTAAAAACTAGAATGTTTTAAACAGGTCTCGGTAAATTGATACTGCTATTTTTATTTCCCCAGTGAACATTTTAAATAAGGTTTTGCATTGTATATAATGGAACATGTTTTGTTCACATCTGATTAGAAATAAAATTCTGTTTCACTGTGCATCGCTGCCATGGAAATCCAACTCCAGTCTGAATATCTTAATTATATTTTACTTCCAGGTCAATGGGAGCAGGCCGTTCACTCACCACACCAATTGAATTCACCAAAACATTCGTTTTGGCTCACAGAACCAGATCAGTATGCATTGCTGCTCATATACTGTACACACACCTGAAGAAGGCTCCACGGCCGAAACGTTGTGTTTTCTCTCTTCTTTTTTTCAGCATGGAATAAACCTATTACTTGTTCCTTTGCAGCCTACGCATGCTGACGCAGCTACCCACCTGAACTACTATATACTGTACATGACAGGTTAGGCTTTTCACATTCCTCTCTTCCATAAATTACATCTAACTGCATTTCTGATAGCATTATTAACATAGCAATATGATAGTCTCTACAGTGTCTTTCCAGGATATGTGTTTCTTCAAATGATTCCTCTTTAACCAAATTCAATAATTTGATGATGAAACATACATGGAAATCCATTTTTTTACTGGTACATTTAGGCTGTTATAGAATGAGAATGTTTCACGCCATTATACAATGAGAATTAAGCCAGATTACCCCTGGCACAACACACAAAGTGTGATGTACGAAGTGAACCACACCACCTGTGTTTATGTGCAGTCCCATAACCAGTGTTTGCTGCATCGAAGCCACTCTTCTTAGCAGCAGGTAATACAAGGGACCATCTCCCTTTTTCACTGGGACTTGGCAGGGATTGAACACAAGCCTCCGACAGTGTCGGCACCGAGGTCCAACAGCTCGAATGCTCTACTCACCATGCGATTATTTTAAAGGCAGTGTGAATATTATGGATCTTCCTTCGCTGTACCCATTTGCAGACTGCAATACTTTTTCAGAAAGTATTATATTGACAAAATGAAAACTTTTACATTGAAACCTCCGATGCAGTTTCAGCAGACAACAAAAGAAGATCGTAATGCACATGATTCCATTTGATCTCTCCCAAAAAAACACACACTGTAGTAGACCAGTTGTAAGCATTCAAAGTCAAAGTCATACTAAGTTCTGCATGGGAGGTTTTGGATCCATTAACTCCATCACTTGTCATCAAAGGGTTGAGGTTTAACACAATATATATTATGGATATACTTCAGTGTGTCTCTGTTTTCTTAATAAAGTCTAGCAATTTAGCCAGACATGAGCGCAGAGCTAAGTGCATTTCTGGGGGACTGGGTTATCATATTCAGACAGGACTTTAATGACCAGACTCGTGGCAAACATCCATTCTGAAAAAAATTCTGAAACATTAAAGAGGACCTTGGCCTGTCCTGCTAAGTTTCATTCACACTTTGCTAGGATGGTGTTATCTCTGAGTCCCAGCATCCTCCCTCAGAGCTGTACAAGGAGCAGCAGAAATTCACACATCCTTCACTGCATTCCCATTGTTAACTCTTTATGGTACTGAAGCTTTTTCTTTGAAAAAACTTATATCAAAGTTATTTAATGCCCAAAGAAGGTAACAGGCTTAATTAAAATCACTATAAAGTATTCAGTTTATCTCACTATCCATCACAAAATACCACAGATGCAGCTACTAGTTTAGGTTTTTAATTGTGGTTGGGTTTTTTCCCCACTTTCATTATGTTTTAAATTAATCGAGACAAAATTCAGAATTTAATCATTGGAGATATTTACTTATTATTCATATTAATGTCACTAATCGAAGAATTTATCTTTTTTAACCTTTTTTCTAAGTTTATCCATAGAAGATTAGTTTTCATCTTATAATAATACTTATAATACTTGTGATTCGATTGAGAATTGCCTAATTAAATAGGAAGAGTATTGTAACGCATACAGCCACCATTGCAGGTTGTGCGAGCCGGCTTACCAGAGCAGTCACGTCACCGCCCTTCCCTGTGAATAGCAGGGACCGCAGCCGCCCGGCTGATGGGAGATTTCCCTTTAGCCCAACTGGCTGGGTCCCTGTTGAGTGAGGCTGGAGGCCCGGGTTCGAGTCCCCGACGGTCGGGGGCCGACCTGAGGCGGCAGCGGCGAGGGCGCCCACGTGAACCCCGAAGCGTTACAGTATGAATCAGACGTGACTGCTCAAATTGGGAGAGATGTAATTAGTGGCATAATGCAGGGATCTGTTCTAGGACCACTGCTGTTCCCCATTTGTATCATTGAACTAAGAGTAGAAAAGGCTTGAAGAAGATGCAGTGAATGCTGTAATGAGATGCACTGCGGGTCCTGAACAGGCAGGTTATGCAGTTAACCTGTTTGCCAGACCCAGTAGTGAAAGAGTGCACTGCTGCACTGCCACGAAACAGGAATAACTTGCTGGATCAGGAGTAACTTGGGCACATTCTGGAAAGATAGAACCACGTTTTCTCACCATCGAAAGAAGAGCAAGAGTTAAGACAGTATTAAGTAAAACACTAGAATGCCCTGTGTCTTAAATGGTGCAGACAGGTGGTCTTAGAGGGCATTACAGAGAGACTGTGGGAACAAGGGTGGTGAAGAGAGAGACTAAAACCACAAACTGATGGCTGCTTTTGTGTCTGGGATACCAGGCTTTGGTACAGAGAAGTGTCCCTGGTCAAACAGGATCAGCCAGGAGAAGAGTCGTGATGGAGAAAGTAACAGTGAGAGTTAATTAAAACTAAGAGACTGGGGAACCAAGGAGAGAGTCAGAATGAATGCTCCATTGCCTAACTTGAAAGAGAGTTTCTTAGAAGAGCAAAAGATAAGGTAAGGTATGATGCATCAAAATGCATGAGTGTGTAAGGAGGAGTGTGCTGAGTCTTTCCCAGTGGGATCCAACGACAGCTAAAATCCCAGAGAGGGTCTAAAGCATAGTACTTAGAGCAAGCAGGCCACTAAAAAGGTCTGTAACTATGCTTGCAGGGCTAAAGCACTACTCTACACACATAAGTGATCAAAACTCAAGTAATATACTTTCAGTAATATAATATATGCACCCGTGTATCGCTAATAATTACAACACATTTATTTACAGCACATTATTTAGCTGGAAGAAATCTCATGGAAAAGAGATTATGGCTCTGGACCACTGACCATTACCAGAGCTCTCCTTTGTTTAATTGTGTAATAATGCCTGTATTGCAGGGGGTTCAGCCTGGATTTTCCTGAACAGTCTGTACTCTCTATTGTTATTTCTCAACAGTACAGAAACAGGATATACTGGAGGACTAGCATTCTTTTTTATTGACTGCATATGTGAGAAAAAATGTACTGCTTTATTTAATAGAACTTTGTATCAGTTTCCATTAACATTCCAGCATATAAAATGCTTATGAAATGGCATAACCAGGAGTTTGTTGGGTTATTGTTGATAATGTTTCCTGAGAATGTTAGAAGTAGAGTACTTAGGCATTCTTGAAAGAGGGTTCTGTAGTTTTCACTATCACGCTCATAAATTAAGGTAATAAAATGGTTTCTTAGAATTTGCACTTAATGTTCAAATTGAATAACTGCGATTTTGGTAGCTGCCACATATGCGAATTAGGGTTGGAGTTATGGTTTGGGTAAGGGTTAGATATAGGAATGTGGAAGCTCAGAGGAAGTAGTTGTTTCTGATGTTGTGGTTTCATATACTAACATGGGGAGCCTCACTTAGCCTGCTGAACTGTAGGCTTTCGTCCCTAATGGAAGAAGTACAGCCCCCAAGTATATACAAGTTGGTAAAAAAAGCTGCTACTTTACTGGTTCATGCGAAATCACAGAGGTTGGACAGATTGTAAGTAATCTGTTGAGTTTATTTGTGGAAAAATGTGTAATTGTGCAAGTGACTCACCTACTGTGAGGGAGATAACAGTGATACCATGTGTCTGTTTTATAATGAATGCTTTATATTTGAAATTAAACATATAATATTTCATTATTTTCATATTGAAATGTTGGCTCGCACCCACACATTTCCAGGTCATCTGATAAAGCCGCTGGCGCAGTCTGTACACGATATGGGCTGTTGTACCCCATGCCTCTGATTAATAGGCATTTATGTTATTAACATCTATAGCATTTCAGTCCCTGCACTAGTGTTCTGTCATTGTGGGTTTTCTCCCTGAAGAACCTCGTCAGCTTTGCTGTGCTGTTCTGACCTCCTGCCTGTCTCCAAACTGCGATCCCAGATCCTCCCTCTTGGAGCTTTGTCGACTCCAAGATTCTCCGGCTATGAACCTCAGCTGCCTGACTCCGTGTTTTTGGATACTCCTTGGATTCTGGAGTGTGAACACTCCCTTGACTCGGCTCGCTGGGCACCAGCCTGCACTTGCCTGGAAATCTCTACACTCTCTGGTGTGTTCGTTTAATACAATTATACCCTAAAAAAATGACAACATTATTTTCCAAACATGTCAAGAAAAGTAGGAAAATTACAGACACGCCAACATCCAAAATGGCCAGTATTTTTCTGTAGAGTAAGCATTTTATTAGTCAGACAGGAAATTGATATTTCTGTCCTAGCAGTATCAGTTAATATTTCTTTTGTGTGACTGATAATTCTTTGTTTTATTTTTGGTATTCTGTTTCTTTTCTCTTTTGTCCTGATGTAATGAAATATTCCCAGTAAGTAACTTTAAGGTTTGGCGCCCAGTGAAAAAATAATCTTGAAATGAGTGGGTGAGGAGAGGACAAAAAATGTAGAATTACCAAAAGACTATAAGTACATCTGAATTCATGGCTTGACAAGGAATTGGGAATTTCTGAGCCCACCCAGGTCCACAGAAGAGTCAAACAAGGATAAAG